>NW_020454092.1:10877139-10938735 GCF_003342845.1 Nothoprocta perdicaria | reverse complement strand
GCCGCGGCCAGGCGGGGCCTCGCCATGGCGGCGAGGTGGAGGGGCTCGGCCCCGTCATGGCGGGGTCAGGTCCGCGAAGGGCCGTTGCACTACGGCCTGGGGCACAGCCCCCGAACATGTGGGGCCAGGGCCCCCCGTGTGTGGGGCACAGTTCCCAAGTGTGGCGTGATGGCTCCCTATGGCGTGGAACACACATCCCCCAGGCTTAGGGCACGGGCCGCATGCTGTGGGGCACAGTTCCTCAGCATGTGGGGCACAGCCTCTCACTACGTGGGGCACAGTCCTCCACGGCATGGCACACAGACCCCCAAGGTGTGGGGCCACAATCCCCCATAGTGCRGGACACAGACCCCCAAGACATGGGGCCCAACTCCCCAAGATGTGAGGCCACAGCCTCCCCACAAGTCTTAGGGCCCAGCTCCCCAACATGTGGGGTCACTGCTCCCCATGGTGCAGGGCCCAGCTCCCCATAGGGTGCAGACACAGACCCCAAGGTGTGGGGCACAAGCCCCCCAAGGCACAGGGCCCAGCTCCCCAACATGTGGGGTTACCGCTCCCCATGGTTTTGGGGCCCACAGGGCAGGCCTGGCGGGAGCCTCCTCTTCACGGGGCCCAAAAAGAGGCCACCAAAAGATCGCCCTGCACATGAAATAAGACGGAGCCATTAATCTCTGAACAACTGTATTTAATCAAAAAAGCCCAGAAACCGAATCCTTCGTATACTCTATTTATAGGAATGCAAGGACAGGAGATGTACAGTCTGAAGCTACATCTGTAAATGATCATATACATATATATATATATATATATACCGCAGTGTAGTCATAACAACATGTGACAGAAAGTAATCACCTCACAACAGTACACATGAGTGATGGGACTTACAAAGAAAATATTTACAAACTTACCTTTACAAAACAACGTTGTGTGCATACAAAATGAAATCTGCAATAAAACTGAAGATACATTTAAGGCAGACCAGCAATACACTGAAATAATTAAGGCTGTGGAATTACTTTTGCACCTTGAAAACGCTGAGCAGTTTGCAATACTGTTTCTTTTTCCCTCCTTCAACTGATCGTTGCAAAGATTGAAAAGCATCAATATATTCCAGCTGCTTGCTCTTATCTCAGGGAATAAGCCCGAGTTTTGTGGGTTTTTTTATACTTTCGCATTTGCCTTCCAAAAGTYATCAGCAAATTTATTTCAGTGGCAGAGCAACGCTGAACAGTTTGTTAGAAAGAGAAGTAAAAGCACCAGCATCAGAAGTTGGACATGAAGGTGAAATATGGCTTGAGTAGAGATGCTCTTTTTTTTAATTTTTTTTTTCACTAGCTTCATAATAAAGAATACAGCTACAGCAAATATTCAGCATCCTGACGCTACGGTAACACTCACCACTATACACATCCCGAACGGGAATTCATCACTTGATGGCAGTGTGCAGTCAGCCTAGTATAGGGGGGGGTTATTTTGTGTCCTCGGGAAAGCACCATTTTGACAGAATGGGAAAGAATGAGCAGGAAAATCACAGAATTCCCCGTGCTACCCAAGTACCTCTGTGTGCAGGGAGCAGAGCAGAGCCCGGTGCAGGCRGAGAGCCTGCGTGCACGTTCATCACCCGCAAGGACAACAGCAGCCCTCGCATCTCCCTCKCGAGTTTATATTAACCGAGGTCGCTTGATACCGTTCCCCCATTGCAAGGGCATTAAAACAGGGTTATACACGGCCAAGCTGCATTGCTTGGCTCTGCCTTCGGTTCTTTGGGGCCTTTGGGCAAGCCCTAGGTATCAAAGGCCTAACAGCATCTTCAGAAATGCTCCTGATCTCCACGAAACCGCAGGAGCTGCAGAGGGCACCTGGGGGCACCGATTTCGCCTCGGTATTAACTTAGTTCCTAAGTAAAATTCTTTGAGAGATAACCATCACTGGGAAAGAAATAAGGTTATTTGAAACCAAAGGAAGGCAGCAAGAGCAAAACATACCCGTTGGTAAGAGCAGGAAGAGCTCCTGTAACCGCTCTGGAACAGAGACCCAGGCTCCAAACCTGCTGGATCTGCAAGGACGCCACGGCTCGGCTAGAGACGACCTTAAGAGGGCAAAGCCGGAATACTTGTGCCACATTRATCATATGGCAGCACTTTTGTCAACGTGATGTTCTTTATTCAAGCAGAACAATTAATAAAATCGTTCAGAGGAATGGTTTGTAATCATAAACATATCCAGAAATATTGACAGGTTCGAGTTTTCCTGAATGGGAAAAGAGCAGTGCCCAGGAAGAGGGTTTTTCTACAATGACTATAGGAAAAGCAAAGTCATAAAGGAAAACAACCCCATAACACTCAAAAGCTTCAGAGTTCACTCTTTTGAAGAGGAGCTAAGAATTAAATTAAATATGTGCCTGCTGTACCTGCTTTCAKCCTTTTTTTTTCTCTGTTATTTGATAGCAAGTGGATGCTCAAATGGTCCCTCAGTCAATTCAACTTCTTCCCCTTCTGTGTCCCAAGTGTCTTGTTGTAGTAGTTTAAGACATGAATGCAAGAAGAGAATAAAATGATAAATAACTCCAGATTTCACGTGATACATGAGAGTTTGCTTCTATTAATGCCAAGCAGAAAGTCTGGGGCTTAGACTGTACCCACAGGCCTAGTAAAAGCTGTGGGGTTTATAAACCTCCTGCCCCACCGCGTCTGCGTGCGCATGTGGGTCGAGCAGGCACCAAGGGAAGGGTCGGGATCCTGCCCGCCGGGAGCTCAGCCTGGATGCGGATCTGGAGAAGGGCCAGCAGGGCCCAAGGGTTCCTCATACTCACAGAGTGGCTCCATCACTCCTGAAGATGTGTCCGGGGTTCACAGTGCAGTTGTTTGGATGGTGCTTTGACCTGRACTCTTGCCCTTTCGTGGTGTCTCAGGATAGTCCACAGCAAGCACATGTGGTCCCTAGGAAAACCTTTGGTAGCAACTGGCATTCCCAACCACAGGAGCAGCGAGGGCTCCCGGCACCGGGACACAGTGCTCACAGGCTGGGGCATCAATAGGGCAGCAGGATGGGGAAGCGCCGGCTGGAGAGGCTCTTCCCTCCCAATCCCGCTGCTGAAGAGCAGGGATTTGGCCAGCCTGGGAACTGCTGATTTGTCCCTGCAGGCTCCCTGTGATGGTCGTACTTAAGGCTGGTTCCATCACTGCAACATCAACACGATGACGTTGCAACTTGGCTTGYGAGAGAGAAATATTTTACTTGTGTGTTTATTTTACTTGTGTGTTTTTTCTTTTCTTTTATTACAAATTAGGCTTTAGACATAAAAAATCTGCTTACGAATGCTTTGGTGATGAGGTGCTAACGGCAGCTGGGGCGTTATTTACAAGTCTGTAAATGAAAGGACATCAAACATTGAAAACCATCTGCAAGCTGCAAGCACAAGGATGAACTCACCACTCCTACTGCACTCTGAAAGGCTTTAGATGGACTTTGGGCCAAGCAATTCTGAAGCTAGAAATGGAAGAGGATCCATTATATATATATATATTTATATATATGATACAATATATGTATACTGAAAACCTGTGATAGAAAAAAATTGTCTTCGTCGTCATCATCATCTAGTTTACAGATACTGCAAAAATTGGACACAGCCTTTTCTCAATGCACAGGTTTTGCAAAAGATTTCTGTACAGGGTTTATAAAACGCCTTTTCTTAAAAAAAAAAAMCCCATCATGGTCCCATTGTGCTTAGTCAGAAACAGCTGAAAGCTTCAGTGAACTCACTGCCTTAACCGTGGCTCCAAAAGGTCCCGCGTGCCCAAGGATTAACGTGGGATTTTTGTCTGTTCGAGCTCTACCCCGTGACGAGAGTGCATTGAAGCCACGCCACCACAAAAGCTGATCCAACAGGGAATAGGGTCCGATGGTTGCTGTCCTGGAAATCAGGGCATAAAGGGCTTGCACAATCCAACCTGGAAGAGCCCCATGGCAAAATCCGGRCTCAGCCCCGTTCTGCAGGACGGGCTGCGGTCGGCCGAGCCTCGCTCCAAACGCGCTGCTCCGCTCCTGGCTGGCCCTGTCCCTCGGAAGCAGCTCAGCAGGATCAAGAGGATGTTTTTTAGCGGGATGCCTCGCAAAGGGAAAGGCAACTGCAGACCTGGCTCTTGTGTTTCGGTGTTTTCGACAGCCCCACTTTATGGCAGACAAGGCAAGAGGTTTCCCAAGCAGAGCCTGCCAAGGGGAGGGAACAAGGACCTCTCCGAGGCGCCCCCCTGCACTCCGCGCCTGAGCAACGGGGTGGATACCGCGACCGGATYGGAGCCTTCCCTGAGGAAAACCCCAAGGAATGCGGTGCCGAAATCCCGCTGTGTACAGACGGATCCGCGGCGCGCGGGGCCGTCAGCGGGGCCCGTCCCGGGCGTTACGTGCCCGCGCTGAGGCGGCTCACGAGGAAGCTCTTGAYGCCGGGCACGGGGTGCACGTCGTGCTGGTGCCTGCGGCGCTCGATGAAGGAGGCCAGGCGGGACGTGTCCAGCGGCACTTTGGAGTAGCCGCCGTTGTGCGGCTGCAGCCAGGGGTGCTGCAGGCAGGTGGCCGCTGTCGGCCGCCTCCTGGCGTCCTCCTGCAGGATAACGTTGATGAAATCCCTGGCAGCGTGGCTCACGTCGGAGAAGTACTCCGGGGGGAAGCTGAAATCCACTCTGCACACGTTGATGCAAGTCTCCTCTCTGCTCTCGTCCAGGAAGGGAGAGACGCCGCTCAGCATGACGTAGGTGAGGACCCCAATGCTCCAGATGTCCGTGCTCAGGGACACGGGAAGGCCTTGGATGACTTCTGGAGCTGCAAACTCGGGGTTTCCGAGGAGATGGTGCACGTGGTAGTGACCTGTGATTTGCACCGCATCTTCCAGATCTATGAGCTTGACACGAGGTACTGGGATCCGCAGGTCGATGAGCAGGTTCTCCGGCTGTCGAAAGGATAACAATGAAAACTTTGTTATGTGGTTGCATGTCACGATGCTAAACTTGCTCCCACAACCACGCAAGGTTGAATGGGCCGCTGGTGCAAACCAAGTTACTGTTGCTGTCAACGGGCTGGATGGAGCCGGCAGCGTTCCCGGGTAAATCCAGCACTTCCTACRCACTTCCAACCAGAGTGGAGTTTCATCCCAGCTGGTTTTCCCCCTGTTCTATCAACTCTTTCAGTATTTAAGCTGCATCTCTCCCTTTCAACAGGAAACTGCATGTTCTCTGTGTGCTCTGCCCTGGGGGCTTAGCGTGGGTTTTGCTCCCTTTGGTACTGTGAAATTTATAAATTCATTTCTTGCAGTTTTTCTAGACTCACTTCTCCTGTAGCCCCTCATCTTCACGCACATTTCCTGCCGCCTCATGTCTGCACATATAGAGCGAAACTCCTGACACTACTGTTCATATCTGCCCACTTGCTCTTCTCTCCTACAGTCTCCATCAACACAATCCACGTGCTTTGGGGCAGGATCCTGGGTGAAGACCAGCTCCATGGATAACTCTCCTGGCACTGTCTCTGTCTCCTGCTTCCCACTCGGCAACAGAAGGTGCTTTATTTAGCACGCAGTTCAAGGGAACTGTAAATAGGCCACAGAAAATAGACTTCCCACCTTGTTTCGGGAAAGTGTCTCATGATCAACCAAGAACTCAGTGCTGTTCCTTACTTACAAATAATATTTACTTTTGATGTGACCTACAAATACAGCAGAAAATAGAATCTTACAGAAAGAAACCTGGATCATGTAACCCTTGGGAACTGATTTTTACATAGAATATTCCACCAAAAAAAAAAAAAAAAAAAAACCCTTCAACACTTTTGTAGCAGTCAGCAGAAGAATGAAGACCCCGCTTCATTTGACATTCCTGGGGACTGCGGAGTTGAGAAGTGACCTCGAAGGTGCCGCAGCACCCGCTGTAGGAGGAAGTTAAGTTTGCCTTGGTGTCTGTTTTTAATTAGCAGATAAGGCTGCATAAGCATCTTATGAAGTAAATTATAAATTATCTGACATCCACAGCAACCTGAATCAAAGCTGCAGGGGCCACAAAGCTCAAGACACGAGGTTGTAGCCCCGGTGGCTGAGTGTCCCACAGGGTCTGCCCAGCGCCTCCTGCCACGCTCCAAGGGGAAGGCTCCAAGGGGAGCCTGCTGCTCCCCTGAACCTCCTCCCTTCCCATCCTCTTGCCCCGCATGGCCCATCTGTGCATGGCAGGACACCATGCATCCCACCTCCTGTCCCTGCATCCTGCTGCTTGCCATGCATCCCACTGCTTCCCTTGCTGCCGCCGCCCCCCGTTCCTGCCACCTTCCCCCTCCTCTGTCCTTGCCCTGGGCTCCCCATGGGCTGTGGTGGCCCCAGTCCCTCCCGGCCGCCCCGGGCACGACGCTCCCTGGGAGCTCAGGGCACAGCTCTGAGCCCAAGCCCGAGCCCTGGGCTTGTTTTACACTCTACTCCAACCCCCTGCTCCTGCAGGGACACCCAGAGCACACGGTGGCATCCAGGTGGGTTTGGAAGACCTCCAGAGAAGGAGACTCCACAACCCCCTTGACAGCCTGTTCCAGGGCTCTGTCACCCTCAAGCCCCTTCCTTCTTACCTTTATGTCTAGATGGGCCACTCTGCAGTTGTGGAGATACTGCAGGGCTTCCATCGTGTCTCGTATGTAGAAGGCTACTTTCTCCTCCATCAGTTCATCGTGGTTCATGAGGTAATCCAGGAGACGCCCATCATCCATCCTGCAAACAACAGCACCCCGCACATGAGAGGCCCCGTGACATCTCCCCGGACTGTTAATATTTGAAAGCAAAACTGCAATGGAAACTTCATGACCTGAAAAGGGAGGAAGCTAAATTAAAAGATCTGATGAGTATTTAATGATATCTCGAGATACTGCAGGCTGTGGAAGTGGTGGAGTGATTAATCCTCAATTGTTATCTGCGGTCTCAAAGTAYACTAATTTGCTCAAGGATGTATTCAATAGATGGAGGCAGCTCCTTTGAAAAACAGATCCATTTAATTACTTGGATTTGTCTATTTATTTATAGAGCTGGTTGCATAATGCAGAAGAAAAAAATCCCTGACATTTTCAGCTGGTGATATGTTCTGTGGGAAAACTAACCCAATAAAATTTTTCCACCTAGTTTTACTTATCTGTATAAATAAACAGGCAAGTACCCCAAATATACTTCGTTGCTTTTACTGCAACAAAGAAGCATTTTGGATTTCAGCTGCTCTTACTTCCTTTTACAGGGAAACATAGTTGCTATCCAGCTTTTATCACTGAAAAGCATTAGAAAAATACAGGCTGATGCACATTTACTCAAATACAGAAAGCAGACAAAACTGTCCCAGCAAATCTGATGCAAGTCAGTGGGATGAATTAGCTGCTGATATAATCACCCAAGCTTCACTGGAAGAATTTTATTTATCACCCTGAATTTTATTTCCTGTAAGGAAATGGCAGCGGAAAGTCATCAGAAAATGGCTATGTCAGTTGAGGTCACAATCAGTGAAAAACAGGTGACAAAATCTTTGCTCCGGTGAAGTCCGGGTGAATTTTATCCCTTCCCTTATGGGGCTGTGATTTCCACCCAGAATCTGGAGCAAGCCCCACACACTTACAGTTCCAAAACTAAGATGTAGGAAGTCGGGGACTCGTAGGTGTCATGGATAGTGATGTACTGGGGGTGCTGCAGGTGCTGTAGCAGAGCTGCCTCGTGCGCCGCCTGCTCYTTCTTCTTCATTTTCTTGCTAATGAATTTCACCGCCACGTCTTTCCGGGAGGCCTTGTGAACACACTTCTTTACTATGGAGAATCGTCCCCTGGAAAAAGAAATAAAGACAGAATAATGAAGAGGACCCATGAATAAATCATGCCCATTTTTCAGTGCAATAACAGAGTGATTTTCAAAGTGTTATTTGATTCAGTGCATTAATATTTCACAAGGAATCAGATTTATCTAGCTGTTTGCAGCCTTTTCCAACAAAGAACTTTTGTCTCTTACCCTGGGAGCATAGATTCCTTGGGGATTAGCAAACATGGAGAGCAAACAGTGTCACTTTGCTTTGTGTGTGGACAGTGATGTCCTCTAACAATCTCCCTTAGGATCAATTTATGCTGCTACTTTTTACAGGTTCTATCTTTATGTTTTTACAGCAGGTCTCCCCTCCCCAGCTCCTTTAATACAGAGCCCAAACTTTCTAKGACAGCTGCAAGAACAGCCTTGCTAAATAAGCACTAGCCAATGATTTTGTCTCACTGTTCCAGCCATATGCTAAACAATTAAGAGCAATTAAGAAGTTGGCATGAAAGCATTTAGGAAATGTATACCAGACTAGTGCCAGGTATCATTACTGGAGGTTAAAGTGCTTAATGTGAAAGAAACCAAGCCCTGAAGTTGCCCCACAATTAACACATCACTCTTCTTTCTGCAGAACCAGACAGACGCCTGGTTGTTCAGCCCTTGCATTGCTCCTCCTGATCCTGGTTCCTCAGCCCTTGAATTGCTCCTCCCGATCCTCGAGATAAAGAGCCAAGTGCATTAACCTGAACTGCTCTTAAGTTCCTTATCTGGCGCCTGCACAAGGCACCAAGGGCTGACACCTGTGTCGACCCTGCTTGGACCTCTGTTTAACTGATCCTCCCACTCAGCAAAGCACTTGAGCACGTGATTTAAGTCAGTCACATGCSTGAGTGCTTTGACAAACTCAGCCTCTGAGGCTTAAGCATATCCAGAACTGGCAAATTATCATGACTTCAAAAGCTCCCATCCTATCACGGATGTCAGAGGAGATAAGAGCAATAGCTGGCAGGGGCTGACAAAGGCTGCACTGAGGAATTGTTCAGAATTTTGCATTTAGCTTCCCAGTTCCAAGTTACAATCCTCAGATCACAAGTGGTCTTGAAAAAAAAAAAACTTAGTAAGCATTTTAGCCAGTCTGTATTTTAACCAAAACTTCATGTTCAATGCTCTTTGAAATGAGAAGCATTTTTTGAGCTCACTGCAAAAAGCATCCTAAATTTTCTTCCAAGGAAAAAGCCTCAAGACTCCRTTTTGGTGTTTTACTTCAGTGATAAGCAGGGTTAATATTACCTCCCAATCTCATGCAGCTCTGCATAAATGAGGTCAAAGTTTTCCTTCCACGAAATAGTGGCACCATCAGCAGCAGAGTCTTTGGAAGAGAAAAAGAACATTTTTTAAAAAAAGTGTAATGTTAAAGACATTTTTTTTCCTGTGGAGTTTAAACTGTATCTCTTTAAATGATGCAAGAATTAAGTATTTCTTAAGACAGCAAACGCCRCCGCTAGGAGCCCAGTTCCGAATGTCTCAGGCCCAGCTCCAGGGTGCAGGAACACTAAGAACCAGGGTGTCCCAGGGGCAGGGTGAGTTCAAACCCGCTCCTGTCTCGGGGCTGTTGCAGAGGGCCCCGGTGCCGCACAGACCAAGGGCCCGTCCGCAGGGCACGAGCAGCACCGAGCACGAGAGCTCTTGTGCCCCCCTGATAAGAGACCTGCGATACGGTGGCTACCAAACCAGGGCCAGGCTCGGAGCAGAACCAGGGCCGGGCTCGGAGCATCATCCCCTTCCTCTCCCGTCCGCGGCGGCTCCAGGACCGGCACCGGCCGCAGCTCCCGCTGCGGGGCAGCCCGGAGCCTCCTGCTCCACTCACCGTACTCGGGGAGCCGGGCAAACTCGGAGGGCTCGCTGGGCAGGCTGATGCCCCAGGGGTTGCTGGCGCTCACGCGGAACTGGTACTGGCAGCCCGGGCTCAGGTCTTCGATGACCAGGTAGGTGTCCAGAGTCGAGGCCACCGACTGCTGCCAGACCTGCGAGCCTGCAAGGGCACCGGGGAGAGCAGGAGAGATGAGGAAACAGTCCAGGTGTGTGAGCCCAGGGCCCGTTCCTGCTGCCCACAACAGCGGGATACAAGGTCAGGCCAGAGGCCCTTCCACAAACCCATAGCAGCATGAGAGCAAAACACACGCAGGGACATGCTCTGCTCAGCCCCTGCAAGGACACGCGTCCTGAAAGGGCAAAAGCCACCGTGCATTTTAAAAGACAAAGCTAAGGCAGACTGATTTATTGCTGCTAAATCTGATCGGGACAATAGGGAGCTATGTTGTTTTGCGGCCACCTTCCAATGTAGTTGAATGAGATGCCTCTCCCTTGATAGTGATGGAAAATCCACAGCCCAAGGGCAAGAGGATAAATGCAGGTGTCTGGCAKGGCCTGCGGGCTACAGGTGATTCTCCAGGCAGGAGATAACACAGACAGGCAAGGAGGGCTCATCTGATGGCAGCTCAGCTGTGAGAAAAAATATTGCAAGAAAAATACGGAGGAGGTGGGAAGGAAGCCCYGAGACAGCACTTCAGGACAGTCAAAATGCCTTCAAAGACAAGGTGCTTGCAGAGAAGGCAGGGCGGAGAGGGAGGCCTGGAGCTCCTGGAAGAGGAATGCAGGGCCTGGCATGGGCTCCCTGCGGATAAACCAGCCTGATAAAYCAGGAGGCTCTGCCACGTGTCCCTCCTCCTAAAGGGGACATGACCACACTGCCCACAAAAATGTCACCTAACCTGTAGCCTCAAAGCAGCAACACGTTGTCCATCCCATAGGAATATGCATGGTCCCAAAACAGAAGAGGAGCCCTGTCACAGCCTAGAATTTCTTTCATGAATATATCAGACTTGATACTAAAACAAGCAAGTTCATGGCCTTTTAGCTTTGCATGATCATATATTTCCCATATATTTCCCATGACCATATATTTCATGTATAATACTAKAAAACTCAGACTGTCAAACTGTACTTACAAGATCACGGTCGGTTACACAGGGAAAACTCAGTGATCCCTTTGGAGTGAGAGGAATGCTGAAAGCTCTTAGCTTTTATATATCTGTTTTGATGGCTGCTGTCATTAGAAGACCTTTCATTCCCTCTCAGATGTGCCAGTCACACTGAGGGCAGCAGTGAGGGTTTAGGCCGAGTATTTGCTAAGCAGAGGGATTAATCCGATGGTGTGATTAAGTCTGCACATTGACCAGCATGGGGTAGGATGAAGGGAAGGAACACGAGGCCACCTACCTTAGGCAAGGTTTATGGCCCTGGCAGCATGACACCTTGGCAGGAGGATGCAAAAAGGGACGTGACTCATTTCAAATGCTCTAGACCAAAGAGGATGCCAGTGCATTTCTTATCTATTTATTTTTGCACGGGGGCTGGAGCTAAGAACAAATGGATTTCAGAGCTGAGCTTGAAAAGTATGCAGGAATCTGCAAAACTATCTAGGCCAAAAAATAATGAGGCTGCTTGTTTTTATGTTCCCAGGAAAAATAYGCCAGAATGGTTTGACTGATACCAGAGTGGCAGAATGCAAACGGTGAAAGAGTGCCTTACTGCTGGGTATGTTTTAGCCTTACACACTTACTGGTGCCCAGAGACTGGAGGAAATGGAAAGGTCTGTGATACCTGAGGAGCTGGACTGTACAACAGAAAGGCTTCCTCTGGCCTGGTGAGAGGGTGCCAGTGGTGGCAAGGATAGTTTGGGAGATTTGTTACTCCATAAAGGAGAACTATTTGATTCTTGTTTTGGCAGTGAGTACAACCCCCAGGCCTTACCTTCTTCTCTGTACTCCACGGTGTAGCCTGAAATGGTGCAATTTCCCGTGCTGGACGGGGGCAGCCAGCGGAGGATCACAGAGGTGCAGCTCCTCTCCTGAGCGATGGGGCGACTGGGGGCAGCTGGGACCCCTTGGGGACAGAAAACACAGACACAGTCGAGCAACACGCTGAAATCACTAGTGCTTTACCGTCAAGACTTGGCACGTCAGAAGGAGGAAGCATCCTGGTTTATTGTGTCAAGAGAGCGACCGCATGAGCAGCAAAGCCACAGTCTGACACCTCTGTATCAAAACTATTATCAAAACTCATTAGAGAAGTGGCTCTCACACGACACTGGAACGGCACAAGGAGGTCGCTCGAAGTGCTCCTCTGCGTAAGGCACCGCTGTGTTGGGCAGTAGATGGACCAGCGGCCAGGATTACCTCTGTGCTTTGCCTAGGGCTCTCTCCAGCACAGCARCACTTAGTGCTGCCGTAAACTTGTTTGGATGAATTGGGGAAACTGCATTTGTAGGGCAAATTGTGAGAACAAACAAATCAACTTTTAAATGCCCGCGACACTCCTGCGTCCCTAAGTCACCACTGAGACATCCATCTCGAAGCCATCCCCTTCAACCCCCTTCATGCCCTGCAGTTTGCAGGCAGGCATCTCTCATCTTTCATGCCAGCATTCCCTTTTCCAGAGCTGGAGGTCATGAGCAACCAGCTCATCATCTCATATTAGTTACAATTAGAGGGCTCACTGACTACAGCACTGAGAATTCAGGTTTGGAGACRTTTCCCAGTTGAAACCCTACAGAACAGTTCCTCTGGGCCAAATTTTCACCCCCATCTCCTCTATCTCCTAGAGAGAAGGAGGATGAAATGGGCATCACTGGATCCTATTCCCTGCTTAGGGAGGGCTCAGCAGGCTCTGAGGAGCAAAGAGTCCAAAAGGCTGTTGGGAAGCTGGCCTGGATGCAGGATGTCACAGCCCAACYGGGGCTCATGTATTTTGGATTCCCAAATGTGATGCCCATCATCAGATAAGTGCAAAGCAGCTGCAGTGCCCCCCAGCATCAGTCAGAGCCATGGCCATGTGGGTTAACTTGCCAGCTGGCTGTCCAGCTCCACATTTGGCTGCCTTCACACCATACATTTCCGGGTGTTCCCAGCCACTCCAAAGGGGCCCATAAAGGAAAAATACTCAGCGCTAAGGCTGGAAACGCTACCTTGCACTTTGATCGTCGCAGAGGTCGATGCTGTTCCGTGTTCATTAGTTGCCACACACGTGTAAATGCCACTGTCCTGCGGCATCAGGTTGCAGATCTTCAGGGTGAGCTCTCCAGAGTCGCTATGGATGTGGGAAACCCAGATTATAAGATGCTGTTTCACTCACTAATGCTTTTCACCCCGCTTTCTCTCCTACTACATTGCAAACACAAAGGCATGCAAATCATTTTAGCTCATTTGCAGCAATATTCCCCCAGCAAGCTTGGTATCCAAACACAACGAGGCCGTACGTCAGGATTAGGCCTTTAATGAGACATGAGTGCAATGGTCCAAAAGGGGCCCTGCAGTGTAAATCTATTCGTCTGCTGTGGCCTCAAAGGAGATGGGCAACGATCACGCAAGCAGCAAGCAAAGTCCAGGAGCTGAACATTCACTGTGCTGGTCCAGCAAGGYCAAAGTGAGTAAATCTCTGGGTGCTGAGACCCCCCTTTGGAAAGGCCCTTTTTATTTATATTTCAGCTCAGGAAGTGCCGAGCTGCTGCAGATTTGCAGCACGTTTGCAGCAAGCCCAACACACGCAGGCCACATTGGTCCTGCTGCAGATGCAGCAAGCAGCCGGAGTGCCTGATGTTCCTGGGAAACTCCTGCCCCAGGGAGCAGGCGTTGGGCAGTCCCTCTAGGGCAGCTGTGGGCCCCACTGCTCACAGGACCGGACTGTCCAGCACCAGTGAGGGATGAGGAACTTCAGCACCAAGGTCTTGAGAGACACTGAATGTTTGGGCCAATTTGGGCAAACAAACAGCTCCAGTGAAGCCAGTGAATTCAGAGCAGGGCTGCACATCCTTAGCCAGGCTTGCACACTGCAGCCTGCAATCCRCAGTTTAAGGGGCTTGGCTTCAATTAAAGGATTTTGCTTGTTTAACTGTGTTGCATTTGAATAAATCACGCTATTTGTAAACTGCTCTAACTGTACTGGAGATCCAGCTTACAGCTAACAATAAATTCCCTTGAGGGCAAAACTAGACTAGTTCTTGAATGCTTAAGCTGTGGCAAAGTGCAAGAGGGCACCTTTCTTTTGCTGGGCACTTTTGGGCACTTTTGCTGGTATAACCACATAGACACTGGTGGTAGCTTTTGCTGCCTGACTAGGCTGGGTTAGAAACAAGAAGCATCCCCGTCCCCCACAGGCCCCACACTCCTGCCAGCAAGATCTGTAAGACAGACACTGGTCTGTGGGGCCTCTCTTTGGCAGCCAGTGTCTTCTCTGAAAAACAAATAACAAGACAATACAAGTGCACAGAAGGCACAGGCGTGATGGAAAACAGAGCCCCATACGGAGCCGTCCCCTCGGCGCAGCCCAGCCACGGGCACCGCGATCTGCTCAGAAATGGCCAGAAAGGACCTGCGAGGCCCAGGGCAGCCTCACACACCATCCATCCCCAGGGAATCTCTTCACCAGGCCTATTTTGTTGGGTTTTCTTCGTTGAACATATAAAATCCCTTCTTCTTAGCACTCATTTCGCTTTCACTGACTTYGCGCTCCCTGGATGCATCTCAGCCCGAGCCAGAAGTGCTGACAAGTTCACACGCAAGATTGCCTCCTGGAGGTCTCCACTTCAGTTTGCTTGGCCCAAATGGCTTACATAAGCTGCAGATGAGCATGCAGCAGCAGGCTGCTACCTGACCTGAATTCAACTCCCCATCTTTTGAGATCTTCCCCATGTTTACTGTAAAGGTGCTTTTTCCTCCCCTGCCAGCTGGGCTGGCTGCAATGGTAACAGGCTTCTCTCTAGCCAAGCAAAGCCAGATGTAGCTTTCCCAGGAGCACATGTAGGCTGTTTTTGGAAGAGCAGTTTTGGAAAGCTGCATGAATTACCACTGTCCAGGAGATGAGAAAATCCAGASTAATATGGCTATAAATGAAGAATATTGCACACTGATGAGGGCTTGCTCTGCTCAATCTCCACTCCTACGCCAARGCAAGCAGGGCACCAAATCAAAGCAGCCAAGCCCCACCAGAGGAGAGGCTTTATTACCCAAAGCTGGAAAACATATTAATTGCTTCTGGACTGAAATAATGAAGCTGGGGTGTCAGAGCAAGCTCACATCTGCCAGCAATGCACCTTGTGGATACACCTCTGCATCCACCCAGGAAAGTGCAGCGCTTCCCTAGACTGGGATCCTTCTAGCTGCTGTGTGAAGCAGCGATGGGCAAAGCACCAGCTGCCCTTGCCCAGCTGCATTCCCACTGATTCCTGTGGCTGGCTTGGTGCTGGATTTTAATTTGAGGGCAACACAACCATCGTGACAAGATACTTTGGGATTCAAAGGCAGGACCTTACCAGGATGACATGGTGTAGGTGGCTGTGCTGTTGTCGTTGTCCAGGATGTTTTGATCCGGTCCTTTCCAGGTTACGGTTGGCTTTGGCCGTCCGCAGACTTTGCACTGCAGCAGCACCGTGTCCCCGAGCAGGCAGGTGACATCCACTAATGGCACAAGGAACTCCGGGGCCACTGGAGCAGAACACAGCGGGGACATCTTGTCTTAAAGCACAATCCCCAGTCCAGTTCCAGAGGACACAATAAAGGTTTGTTTGTGGCTTTTTATAGAGGGGACAGTGTCAAAGTTAAGYCTTTAAGATCCCACAAGGCTGAGCCCTGGCCAAGGGGAGCCAGGGACTTGTCTTTAATTGTCTATAAAAGACAATGCTATGAAATACACTGTCTTGTGTAAATAAATCACAGCTGCTGACTTGCCTGTCACCGCAAGTCAATGCACAGCTGTCTTCAACTCACCTTCCTGAATGAAATTTGGGTTGATGATCTGAAAAATACAAAGAAATAAAACCATTTATTTTCCCAGCAGAATTACAAGGAGGCACCGACTCATCGGCACAAGCGACCTCCCTTCCACCCGCACACCCAGCGAGCTGCARCGACAACCGAACAGCAGGGCACAGCCGAAAAACTAAACGGGAGCTGCAGTTTCTTAAGCTCTGACAAAGCACACGCTGCATTGCAGGAAACAGTCACAAAACCACTGCTGAGGAAGACAGGCTGTGCTTTCCTTCTGCTTAGATGATAACGTTGGAGCCATTAAATCCTTCCCTTCTGGACCCTGAGTGCCCCATGTGCCCAGCTCCACACACGACACACCAGGTACGTTTGCTGCACACCCTGGAACATCTCATCTTAACCCAATTTGGGGAGGTCTTTAACTTCTCCTCAGCTTGGGTGAAAATCAGAGGTATTACACCAAAAACACTGGCTTCTTCTCACCTATTGACAAACCTGAGTCCTGCAACAAATCATGGTCTATCACAAGCAGCAGCATTTCACTCATTTCCTTGCACTGCTGGAAAGCCCTACTTTCTAACCTGAACTAGGCCTGGATGGCTGTGAGCTCTGTTATCTAACTAGGAAAGTCTTGAAAATATCCCATCTCAATGAGGTCTATCTATCCTACTGGAATTACCTTAACCCTACCAACAGAAGTGGGAAATACCAAAGAAAACACCCATAAGTTCTAAAATGCCACATCAACACTCTCCATTCAAAATGCTGTAAAAGAGCATATAGATTTTAGGTTCATTAGCTGTTTTAATATTCTAATAAAGCTTATTATCTAAATTTCAAACTAATAAATTGATATCAAGCACTATAAACGCCAGAGTGGTTTATTTGCACGGTAAATATAACTTTGTTACTATCGACTTCAGAGCCATTTGGAAGGTGTCAAGGAAGCAGTGACCTAATCCACAATCTGCTCAAGCTCATGTGAGTTTTTGCAGAAAACAGATCATGAAGCAGAACCAAAATAATCTTAAAGATTCCTATTTTTTTTTTTGATTTATAAATAATATTCTCCATGATTCTCTGCCACTCAGGCAGAGAAGCACTAAAGTATRTTTAGCTTCTGTTTGGCTATGTTCATACCCTCATCCACACCCTCAGGCAAACCTSCTACCAGCACTGAGACCTTGCCATCTTTTCTCCCCAGTCACCACCTGAAAGGCTGAATGAACCAGGCACAATGAGGAGCCACTACTTAAAAAATGCGCTTTCTTTTTCCCTAGAGAAACACCTTCCACAAAACGCCCCTCACCTGAGACTCTCCTTTTCCCTAGCAATAGGAGAAGCTTGAGCCTGCAGGGGATATCTGCAGAACATAAAATTTATCACATTGGCTGAAATAAGCTGTCAGTGCAAATGCTTTACCCTCCATTCTCCAGAAATGGGCATTAAAAGGGCTGCTCTGTGYGTACAAAACCTGGTTACAGCCCCTGACAATATGGCCAGTGAGTCTTTTGGGTCTGTATCTGGAGGGAAAAGGGTTACTATTTGGACTCTGAGAGCTGGGATTATGAACTGAATCCAAGTGCTTTATCTTCATGCAATTAAGAGCAAGGCAGGCTGAAATACTGGGGACCTCTCATGGGGCTGGGGCTTTCTTCTCTGTAAGTCATAGGCAGATCAGTGTTGCATTTGGTGTTGGCTAAAATGGGGCAGAGGGCTGTGAGATACAGGGCTGACGACCAAAACAAGAGCCTCCCAGTTCTCRTGGGGCAGGAAGATCGGCACAAAAGAAAAATAAGAGGATAAGATGACACTAGATGGAGGAAAACATCTTCTCTCCTCTCTCGGYGCGTGGGGAAAAAAAAGAGACAAATCTATTTGACCAAGTTGTCTTACTCAAATGAAATGGAAAAGGAAGTAAAAGTTGCTCCATGGAGAAAGATTTCAATCTAGATAACCATCACTTGACACTTCTCACTCTATTTATCAGATTAGTAACCCAAGGCATTAGCTCATTTGCACCTATATCTTCATTTTGGCAGTTCTGGGTTTAACTGCTCGGGGCTCTTCCCTTCCTTCCCTGCAGCAAACGCTAAACCCCCTTATTAGTCACYGATTTCTGTCCTTGCAGGATTAGGGATCAGAAGAAAGAAATGTGCCTAACACTATATATTTACTTTACAATTCTAAAGGCTTCATTAAAACAAACAGCTACAATGATAAATGTTATAGATGTATCTATAAATAATGCTACACCGTTTATGATTTCTAAGACACTAATAACTGCCTTACAAGGATATTTTTAATTGGATTACAAAAAAGGAAAATCATTGCCACCAGATAATACTGTAAGAGTCTGTGGGTAAAAATTACTTTTTTTACCACATTTTTCCACATTTACTTTGATAAAATTTGGTGTAAATTAATAAAACGTTATGTGACACCTGCACATTCATGGCTCTGCTTTTGCCTAATGTAAGTTTAGCCAGGTGTAAAAGTCTTTTGCAAGAGATTTTTCAAAATGATTTAATACATCACCTAAGAAAAGAATTCTTTTTTTCTACTTTGAAAGGACATGGGCAGGTGAAATCACCGCCAGGCCCAGTTTGCCCCTGCAGAGTGCCCAGGTTTGCAGGTTCAGGTAGTTGGCAGGAGCTGAGAGACTCCTCTGAGTCCTCCTGGCCAAGTGGGAGACCTTTGGAGATGATTTCCTCATTTACAGGACTAATGTCTCCGGCTGTAGACTTACCAGGGCCACATCTTTGTGTGGCTCAGGCAGATCCTTTGGCTTCGAAGCTCTGTTGGAAAATGAAAGGCTTCTGGATTTGGCGCACCGCTGCGCCGGGAGAGCCCCTTTGCAGGCAGCAATAGAAACGACAGCCTCTTCCTGGGGTTCCTGCACCAGAGCCCGTCAGGTCCTGGTGCCTCCAGCCCTCAGGTCGTCCCATAAACAAGTAGGAAACGAGATGTGACCACCTGGGGGTAAAAACACCCGCAGGTGCCGGGAGGGCCTGGCGCACTTCTGCAAGCCACAGCCCAAGAGATGAGGAGGTGTCGGGCAAAGAGAAGCAATGCCGGGGAGCACGGGTGCTCCTTGTGGAACAAGGAACCCARTTGATCCCTCAGGATCAACCTCCAGCAAGCACAGCCTCCACAGCAGCCTGGCTCTGCTCCGTCGGGTCCCAGCTGCACTTGGGAGCAGGGAGCCACCAAGGAAGGAGTTACCCAAAGCAAGGACTCTGCACGGCTCGCTCAGCACCAGGCAAACACGGAGCTTYGGGGCTAACACGAGGCAGGCAACGAGCCCACCCCTCAGGTGAGGAGCTGGGACTGAGCAGCATTWGTTTTCTTCTTTGTTAGCTGAAATATCCACAGCTGAGTCCTGAGCCGGTGGAAAACGCTGCCGCTTCCTCTACAGCCTGAAGAGCTTCTGCTTCTAATACAATAAGAGCTAAAAATGGGAATGCCACCCAAAATGACAAAGGCAGGCCATGAAATGAAGTCTCTGCTCTCATGATGTGAGGCCAGAGCTGAGACAAAAAAAAGGAAACAAAAGGGTATATTCTGGTTAGTGACTGTAACAAAAACCCCAGAAACAGACCCCAATTCCTCCTTCTCTTGCCTGCACCATTCCAGTTCTTGTTGAGTAGTACATCTTCAGAGAAACAGTAACTAAGCTCATGCTAGAAAGGTGATCTCCTGGTGTTGAAATGCTCATTTTTGTAGCTGCAAGCTCGGATGCCTGYGAGGGGCTCCTCCTTTTTGCAGAGGATTCGATTTTCCGTAACCAGGTCCTGAAGGTACCTTCCCTGGAAGAGGCTTGAGGGTTCCCAGGCAGCACTGACCTACGCAATGGACAGAACTGCCCCTCTAGGTTTTCCCCATCCAAAGTTTCAATCCCATATTAAGCAGCTGCATCAAGACAGGATAAAGAATATTTTTCCTTACTCTTCCCCTATCAAGCACTAAGCTTCAAGGCAACTTCCCTGTCATAAGCCCGTGCTTTATCTAAACAGCAGAGGGCACGTTTACTCCAGGACAAGCAGCTCAGCATTCTGTAAACACTCCGGAGTGTCTCTTGTTCACATGCTTAAAACAAAATATTGATGCATTTGTACATGCTGGTAGCAGACAGCTCCCTGCTCCTGCACTGAAAGAAAAATAGTCATGACTCTCACAAAAAAAAAAAAAAAAAAAGACCAAAAAACAAACAATTTGTTTCTGGTTTTGAAGGCTACCACACGTTACAGCAAAGCTGCTGTAGTGCTCTATCACCTTCCCACCTAGCAAGAAGGTGGGGAAAAACTGTACAAGAAAATGTATGCTAAAGGGTTTTCTTATCAATATTGTACAAGAGCAAAAATAGCATGTTAGATCTGCTCTGGAGATAGGAAAAACAAGGCAGCGAAGTGAAGGCATTTGCTTAAAGTACTTGGGAATTCTTGGCCTGAGCTGAATGTTGATTTGGAGCCAGTGCTGAATCCCCCAAGCCATTACTTAACTCAACCACTTGGACTGGGAGGGTGCTAGCACAAAACTCTTCCTTAGAGTGTATTTCCTAGTGCTTATCTTGCCCTGAGTGTCTCCAAGTAGTTATTAACATCCTCAACTGTCATAACTGGAAAAAAAAAATAGATGATGAAGTCCAACCCGTGTACCTTGGCAATACCCCAGCTCACTAATCTAATGATGGCACTTCCACTGACTCAGGGGGGCCTGGATTACATCTCTCCTTTATGCCACTAAGAAACATGAGCAGATGCTAGACACTCAGCATTGGGTCAATCAGGTCTTCAGGCTGCTGGCAGGGTATTAATTGAGGCCAGAGAGGTAGCCCAGTGGCATTTCACAGCTGATTTATGGCCTCTTCAGTGACCAAACCCTTGTGGCATTACGACACTCCAAATTCTAAGACAATTAGTTGTGTCACTGTCCTGGACGCATGACGTGGGTGTGGGCGATGGTCACCGATTCAGAAGGGAACCCACCTTCTTCTCAGGAGCAGAGCCTGCCTGTCCCCGTGCAAGCAGCTACAGACACGTGGAAAGGGAGTCTCCCATCCTTCATAAATACAGGTTACTCTATTCCTCATGTGGCTACACCTGCTCCTTAAATACCTGCTCTTACACCTCACAYGCCCAACAGGTGAGTTTGCACCTTCTGTTTCCTGAAACAATAGCACAAAGCAGAAAACTAGGGAAAGAAATGAGCACATATTTCACTTCAGTGCTTATCCACTCTCACTGTATATTGATACACAAAGAGAGAAAAAAAAAGGCATCAAAAGATACAATTTCTATTCAAAGTTCTGTCAGCAAAGTTAAAACAAACAGAAAGTTCTTCAGGCTTCTGGGCCAGCTTGTTCATGTGCAGGCACAACAGAACAAAACTCTTAATTTCCAGCTAATGTATATTCTCCACATTTCTTTCTTCCCCTCTATCTCCTCTGAAACAAAACAAAGCTAAAGTGCTTCAATAATCTGAATTATAAACAGCAAACAAAGCTAGAACTGAAACCACAGCAKTCTGCACAGATATTATGGCCATCTGACCAACTTCTTGTGAGGGGAACAGGCTGGAGATAAAAGGCAYGAGCATTTCCAAATAATTAATACAGGTGCTTTGCATTTGGAGTCTGATTTCCCTGTTGCAGCACTGAGAGCACATTCACAGCCATGAAGGGAGGCAACAGGATGTCAACACGTTAGGGGTGACAGCCGAGGTCACCATGATGACACGGCTTCTGTAAGAGCAGCAAAGTTGCCCAAGACAATTACTACAGATGACTCCCAAATGACACAAGGAAGGCCTCGTGCAGCTCTAAGTACTGGTGGTTGGCCAGGGTCAGCTCTTCCATTAGAATCCCCAGAGCCTATAAATCAGTCACGAGCTGAGGCAGGTGTGAGAGATGGTAATTAAGCACCTACACAGTTAATTCACAGTGCTTCTGGGACGGGCTGCAGGCCACACTGAGGTCTGTGCTGCGGAGGTACAGCTGCCACCTCTTCTGAAAACTGGGTTTTTGCTTCTACAGAGCAAAATCTACTGTCAAAACACAGAAGATCACTGCAAAAAGAATTTACATTATACCTATATCTCAGCCATCTTTTATTCTAGAAGCCAATTTCCAAAGATCTCAAGTTTGCACAGGTTAAGTGCAATAACTTGAACACTGCCTTGTGGCAAACACATGTATTTGTAACTGTTATCTAAGATAAGCAATATGCTCTTGGAAAATGCACCACTGATAACAATGCAGCTTTGTCATAAGCATTCGGGATGTCTGTTGGGTCACAAGTGTTATTTAAGTGCATATCCCTTTTTTAAACATGTGCTTATGTCTACATACCATGGATACAWGGGAGCCTACAGGTTAAGCACTGAGGTGGCAGATACCCTTATAGCACCGTGTCTCARTATATTTTCCTCTGGCTCTCCCTTTCTTTTTCTCCAGGAGGGAGAGCAACTTTCTCCTGTGGGACCTTTAGAGTACAAAGAGGCTAATGGCACCCTGGAGATTTTCTAATGGAGTTTCCCCTAGCCTCCAACAAACACCCTACAACYTTTGCAAAATTACTTGACTTGCTCTGGACCTTTCCCCTTGCTTGTGCCAACAGGAAGCTCTTTCAGTCTTGGTAAAATACATACAGGTGTTTAATATGGTCACTATGCTCAGACTGGTGACTTCTACAAGATATTAATAGAGGAGAACCAGGTCTGGAACTCTAACAGTGATCATGCTCTGTTCTGAGTCTCTTGACCAGGGATGTCCTTCTTGGTCACTCCACTAGTCAAGTGGGTCACTGGAGAACAGCAGTGTAACGTGTTGRATCCACTTACCTGCACTTACCTGCATTAGCTCTGCATATGATAAGCATACTTTAATGCAACCAGCTTTATCATTTTATTTCAGTACCTTTATATAAGTCTAWTATTCACAATTCAAGAAACACCGACTGTTAAGAAAAAAAAGTAGCTTTGTGTTTTCTCACCTGCTAGGTAATTAAAACACTAGCTGTGGTGCAACATTTACTACAGTGATTTACAGCACAGGAGTGAGCAGCAGCTCAGCGTGCACTGCCAGGACGGTGGGTGTTGTGGTACGGAGGGCTCTGCATTCATTGGCAGCTGACAGGTATGCTCCATCATTTCACTGAATGAGCTCCCATCTGGAATCGGTTTAGAGGTGGCCAATTAAGCCTCCGGCTCAAMGATAATTTGTTTTCCAACTTCCTCCACTGCTCGTATCACAAAGGCAGCCTGAACCTCAAATCACTGCTTGGCAAACCCAGAGCTGGCACTTGGTGTGAATTACGGTTAAYTGACATATAGACCCATCTGCAAAACAGACCCACCAGCTCCCCTTCCAGCAAATCCACTTCAAAACGGACACATATTCTCTGCAAAAAAAGCAATGACAAAGATGATTGTCTCTACCTCCATACTAGTATTGGGGTCAAGGTCATCACACTCTGATTCCTCTGAGCTGTTTGTCTCCTTGTTTGGCAGCATGAGGAGGAAGAAAGAGAACAGGAGATTAGAGGAGAGATCGGTCAGGCAGCACAGGAGGTTGAGCAGCACGGGGATAGGTAACACTACAGAAAACATTCTGAAAAACAAACAGAAACCAAACCAAGAGCAAGACCAGAGAAGCCGTGGCAAAGGCATGCTTTTGCCAGAGAAGAGGCTGTGAATCTGCAAGTCATTCAGGCAGCAAAAACAGTAAAGGGGGGAACAGAAGGAAGATCTGTGACCACCATGCTGGAGTAACTGCTTCCTTCGGGCCCAGTACTTCACCGGTTTGGCTGCAGAGGTGCAGGGTGCCTGTGCGGTGGGTGCAAGGTGCATCCAGGCTGCAGGGTTCCTCCCTTTGCACATGCCATTTCTTTCACTAGGCCTAGAAGGTGGAAAGTCTCCGCAGAGGGGAATGCTTAATCATCGCGGGCTTTCCCGGAGAGGGGTGCGTCCAAAGTACATGCTCAAGTGCCTTCCTGCATCAGGGCTAGGCTCGGGTTGTGCCAAAACCACAACAAAGTGTTTGCTTGCCTCTGGTGCGAGGGATGGCCCCACATTAGTGCTGGGCAGGCTTCAGGGTCGGCTTAGAGGGATGGTTCCTCTGAACTGGAGCACAGCAGTCAGGCACCCAGAGCAGGAGATGGATCTTAACCCCACAGTTCTCAACCTTTTCCATACTGGGAAATCTCAGGGAGAGAGAGAGACAGACACACACACATACACACACACACACAAGGCCCTATCCTGGCAAGACCTAGCCAGAATTCCTTCCCTATTTGGTTATATGGAAAGGAAAAGGTCATTGGGACCATTTCCCCAGCCCAAAGCACTTGGGCATCGCAGGCTTAGGCAACCATTACCTTAAAACATGGGTGAAATACTGGCCCGAAGTCAACTCATCAGCTTCAACGGGGCCATCGTGTCAGCCCGTGGCTTTCTCACCACTGCAGCTGCTCTGATGGAGCCACAGACCGCGCTAGATCAGAGGTCAGGAAATCAGGGTTTTCCAAATTTTCAGAATATTTATCCTCCCATTCAGATTTTTAAAGGAAGATTACTTACTTGCATGTGGGATGCCAGGAAAAAGAAAACAAAAAACAAAGACTGCATTTTATCTTGCATGCAAAAATCCTGCTAAAATGGATACTACAAAAAAAAAAAAAAAAAAAAAAAAAAAAAAGATAACTGAAGTGGAAAACCAAAACCAAAACCAAAACTGCTGCCCCCTCCCTCTCTCGGGAGAGGATGCTCTGGGGGGTGAACAGGATGGGAAGCAGGAGAGCAGCACACAGCTTTCAGATGGCCTTACTCACTTCCACAGAGACTTTGTTCCCCAGAATATCCTTGGATTTACGTGGCCCATTGGCTTCACTTTTGCCACTGCTCTCCTTTTCCGCCCGCTTTCTCATGCGCAGGGTATGCCATGAACATGACTTCCTGTTGTACCAAAAAACGCAGCAATCAAAGGGCAGATCAGAGTAGGAAGGGAGGGTTTGGGAAGGGGGACCAGCGTCCACATTTGCGGGTACTGCAATATCCTAGGAGGTGAAAGCCACTGGCAACGAGCCTGGCTCAGTCTCAGCAATGAGAGTCCAATTAAAAAAAAAAAAATATCAAACCAAACAGGTCTACAAAGCAGATGTTGTGCCACGCTTGCCATTTCAATGCATGGAACGGGAAAGATTTCCATGATGGAAGCAGGCAACTCGGTCATTCAGCTTCAGGGACTTTATCTTATCTTGCATTTGTCACAAACAGATTTTTTTTCTTTTTTTTTTTTTTGGCTAAAAAGGTCAATTCAATTCTCAGACTTGTTGATTAAAAGCAGTGAAACAAATGTAAGTAAAATGAGAAGTCTTAATGGAGAATGCAGCAGAGCAAATGAAAAGATTTAAGAAATTCAAGGTGTTGCTCTCTATATGTTTCTCAGAATATGAAAAACTCAAAAATAGCKACTATATCATTAACTTTCCAAGAGATAAGTAATTTCCTAGAATGACAAGTTCTGCTGTGCCTCTGGAAATCAAGAATTTCCCATTAGCAGAACTTTTTTTCTTTTTTTTTTTTTTGCCAATCTGGTTAATTCAGTCCATSTGTTTTTGGTTATCATCACAGCAGATACGATTTCCAGCACATTTTTCGCTCTTCATTACTGCTCCTATGACCTTACCCTTGGAAAAAAAAATAGACCACGTCAACCTTTTTAAGAGAAAAGCTGTATTGAAAACAGAACTTGCATATCAAAGCAGACATAAAAATTTAGGAAAGAAAGAAAACAGCTTTCAATACTGATTCCATTTGGTTTCAAAAGTGGGGAGGTTAGGGGGTGGGAAAGGGTATGTTGTCTACAGCAGAAAGCTCTCAAAACAGCAGTGTGATGAGCTGGGATCCAGGTTCAAAGCATCTGCCCACCTTTAAGTCATGCAAATTTGATTTGCATGTTTTAAGCCCAATGTTTGGCATGTGTCACGTCTACAGTACCTTGATACATTTTACAAAGCAAGTTGCATGTAATCCAAGGATCACCTGCGATGCCAATAAAACGCAGTATGTTAGCAAGCTAGGACTCAAAGGACGCCCCACAGAGCCAACGCTTCCCCACGATCACTGCGTCCCCTTCCTAGGCACTTTATTTTTAATACTTCTGCACCTGATTGGGAATGTACAACAGGTCAAGTTAGAAAAAGAATAAAAAAGCAAAACTAACAGCCTCCCACACYGCTGAACTGGCTTAGATCAAGTGTTCTTGCGACCAGTGTTTTGTCTGCACTGGAGCAACACGGACAAGGTCACAGCGGTGTTGGGGACAGCTGGCCATGGACAGTCATGTTCATGGAAAAGGAGCACCAGAAGGTCCTGCAGGTCTCAGCAGGCTGGTAGGTCTCTTGTGGGATGTGGTCATTTCTGCAGAAGGTCCAAATGAGATGTGCAGAGCAGGGAAAGTCATCCAGAACTTCAGAACTACTAAATTTCCTTTTAAGTTATGKTAAGAGTCAAGGATGTGGCTGATGGACTCCCCTGACTCTGACCTACCAGAAATAACATGGGACCAAAACTAGTGGATTGACCACGTATTTTGTGTACCATGTTTGTCAACAGAAGAAACTTTTACTACTTGCACTAATAACATGCCAACCTGATCTGGCAGACTAGACAGGGCTAAAGATAACACCTGCATCAAGTCAGTTTTAACTCGTAGGACCCAAGATTAGAGACCTCCTTCAAGCATCTCATTGGTTTCTGGGTTGGCTTTAGCTGCTCGAGTCTGAAGACATGAATCAAGTCTTCAAATCTCGCTGAAGGAGCAAGAAAGAGAGAAGTGCAAACGTGTGTATCTCCTGACTCTGGTGTGCTCTCCTGGCCACGGCCCCTATGGTTATGTTGCAGAACTTAGTCTTTCCTGGGAGTCTGGTGCTGTACGTGAATGCAAAGACACACGTTGCCATGTGAGGGCTGGGAAGGAACATGGGAATAACTGGGGCATGCTGTCAAGAAATGCTAAGCAATTCCTTGGGTTTAATAGAGAATTCCTGGGAGTATTCACCAGATTGCTGACAAGTAAAGTCATCATTTTTCACAACTGAACCTTCAGCAGAGATCAAGTTATTATTTTTAGTGAATCTGTAACAATATTCCTTCATTTTCAAATCTCTACTTCAATGGACTCATGTACGTAACAATTTGTAGCAAATGTCACGCAGTACTATCTAGTCATTTTAAATATCAAAAGAAATCAACAGGTATTACTAAAAAGAGGTTTGTACCTTCTGTATTTAATACCAAAAAACACTTTCTTGCATTAGTCATTTCAAACTGACAAATTTCTAAAAATCAGAAAAGAAAAATATATATCCACACATTTGTTAAATAAGCAACAAAATGTTATAAACAAAAAAGAAAACAAAACAAAAAAAAAGGATCAAACTAGTTCTTTTACCTCATTAAAACATGCTCATGGTGAAAATTTATTTTACATATTTAAAATAGTACATTTAAAATTAGTTACATTACAGGTACAATGATGAACATTGCGACTATCCATTATATTGCACAACCTGACTTCATCAATATGAGTTTGTTTCCTTTCCTTTTTTTTTTTTTTTTTAAATAGTGCAAAATACTTTATACAGGAATGTACTTGGATGGGGGGCTTGCAAACAAAAAGGTATTTTACAAAAGTTACTGCAAACAGAAAAAAGAAAACGAACAAAACAAAATTAAAAAAAAAAGAAAAGATACAAGCTGTACAAGGAAATTGCCATAGACAACAAAATCTCTACTCCTTGAGAAGTGAACCTCAGTCCAACACAGGCCTGTTTTCTTTTTCTASATGTTGTTGTTATAACCAATATATAGATTAGTAACTTAATACAACATAAATAGAAGTCCAGTCCAAGCAGGTCCATGTTGGTGTAAAATGGTGTAAGGTAATGCATGCCTTTAACTCTCTATGGTTTTATTTCTTGCCAAAGTATAAACAAAACCCCACAAAAGGAAAATAACCCAAACCCGAGCGATCCAACACGGCTGCCTGATGCTGCCGCTTGACCACTCGGTTTGTTCCAATGGCACTGTAGATAAAAAAACAGCAGATTTCCCTACCATTTGGGTTTGTTTATTATTTCCTTTCCTCAGAAAATCCACATAGTGCTCCCAGCGAAGCCAATGGGCACTTACTTGATGCTTCCGTCGCTACTATCTGTAGTGGATTTAGTGAGGGGAGCCAAGATACTGCCGGGGATCCATCCTTCAGCAGCTGGCGAGTGGTCGCTCGCAGGCTGGTACACCAGGAACATGTTCTGCTGGTTGATGGCAAGGATCTGAACCACCTCTCCTTGGTTCACACAGATCTCATCCTCCTTCAGTGCATAGTAATCTTTAATCACCACCATGGAAGAGGTCCCATTGCACCCTCCCAAATCAGTCTGCAAAAACGAACAGAAACCTGGTGAGCAGGTGGAGCTGAGGGGCCCACCTTTTCAAACAGCATTCATGACTTTCCATCCSCAGCTTAGTTTTACTATGAAACACTCAGTTCATATGAGAACTTGTTTCAGTAGTGAATGCTCTAAAAATACCCACCAAATAAAAATAAATAAAATAAATAAAAATGCCCACCAAATAACTATCTGTACCAAGCCAAATGGAGGGGAAGACCAGTGAAGGATTACTTTGGAAGGTGAATTAATACTCACGCATTTCATGACACTAAATACAGGTCATACTTTGGTCAGCTGCAGCCAGCAGCAGAGTCCAAATGCCACTGACAGCTCCTGGCTCTTGGGTGAGCTATGGGAATCGTGCCTGGTACTCTGCACATGCATCCAAAATATAACCTACAACTGGCACCCTCTCAGATGTTAAACATGAGAAGGTCTAGGCACCTCCAAACCGGCAGGAGACATGTTCAGAACTGGGTGGTTAAGGGATACTGTAGAAATTGGAATWTTATCGGTGCCAATACTGCAAATGGTGGCTCTGTTCAGCAGGCCTGCAAACACAGCAGCAGCGGACACTCCAATGCGAGGCTCTGGTTTCCCAGAGGAAATACTGCCTGTCAGGAGGCCAGAGCTTTTCAGGACACCATTTAACTTCAAATCACAGTATGTTGGGCTGGTTAGCTGGCAGTTAAAGGTAACACCACTGATCACCCCTCAGATGGGCTATGAGACAACTCTTCCTCAGGTAAGTCCAGTACCTTGCTTTGCTCGTACTTGTCTCCGGGCTGTGAGTGCTCATACCCTGTGCTGCCGTTGGAGGTAGATATCTTCAGGGGTGGGAGAGAGGTGTTACGGCTTGTAGCCTTCAAAGGCTTCTCGGACCCTACTGGAACAGCAGAATAGGGTCTGCTGTTGGGCTGAGGGACCCTGCCGGCCTGGGGCCTCAGCACTGCAGAGCTGCTCTCCTTGCGTTGGTACTCTATGGGCGACTGCAGCGCTGCAAGAGAGGGAGAGAATTAGCGACGTGCTGCTGATGGCACCGCGCAGGGACGCGGAGAGCGCCAGCTGTGTCCAGCCACAAGGGGCACTTCGGTGGSCAAACAAGCAGGAAGCACAAGGTGCCACCTCTGGGCACACACAGCTGTGTTCTCGGTGCTCCCACCAGGCCAGGACACAYGCACTGCCCATGAGGTGAGCGCGGCGCCCCATGCTGCTGCAGGCACAGCTTCTCCAATCAGGACAGTGGGAAAACATTGGGTCCTATTCCCATACATATTCCTAACGTACATAACTGCACTCACTGTCTTTGAAACAGCACCATTGAAGCAYCATAAAAAAGCACCATAAAGTCATCCCGTAATAAAAACGAAAGCCTGACTGGAAGTGCCACACCTCATTTACAGTCAATTTTGCTACCATCAGAAATCACAGATCAAAACTCATAAATCTCATCTGTGTATTCCCAAGAGAGCATGACTAGCAAATTCTTTTCAAACGTGATGCATCAGAACTTGGCTCTCTAGGCACTTCCCATGTTAACTACTTTGGTTCAGGGAGAGTGCTGGAAATGATCAGCAGGTGAGGGAGCATAGATGGCACAAAGCCCATTAATCCCAGCAGCCTCGACCTCTCCAGAAAACACCCTGTTCCACGTTACTGTCACAAGCTACATCAAATGGCTTCAAAAAGCCTTTAAAAAAAGGCTGGCCAAGTAAAAAAAAGTATTTCTTAGTCAGGGAGAGACAGAGAGCTGACATGGGGTAAGGGAAGGATAAAAATTCCAGAAAGGGAAGMAGAAATTTCTATGTCTGGAAGGGAAGTGCTGAGGGCTGGGAAAGGAACCCGTTTGCCGGGGTCAGACTACCCTCCCCAGATCTACGGGCTGTTGTTTGCATGCCACGTGGCTTTACTGGGTGATTTATAGCAATTAATACTGTGTACACGCACCAGACTAACTGGAATGCAGAGACCAGTCTCGCAACAGCAGCCGGAGGACGTAATGTCACAGCACCGGCCCAGCGAGGGAACCACAAGAGAAGGAATGTCTTCCCCAAGAGGAGGAAAAGGGAAGACAAACAAGGGCCTCAGCACCACACAACTGCATTCCCCTTCCAGGGAAAGGGAGGAAGCAAGAAATCACTTAATGCCAAGAAAGAGAGAGCAAACAAATCAGGGAGAATCCCAGATCACCATTTTTTTTCAAAAGGACCCTCTGTTTCCACACAGACCTGTAGCAGCTGGGCTATACTTGGCTCAAAAACCAAAGCAGTGGTCACTGCTCCCTCTTACACCCCAGTATAGGAGTAGCACTAGTAATGTATGAGTAGCACCAGTAATTTGTACTACAGCGACCTCCTGCTTCCCTCTCTCACCACAGCCGCAGCTGGACCTGGGCTGGTTGTGTTGCACCTCACTCGTGGACAAGGAAGCTTGGGGAAATCTTTGACAGTGACCCATTTTTCGAGTATATCCAGTGCATTAAGCTGCGAGGTCTTTAGCACTAAGTCCAAATAAATATTTATCTGTCTCAAAACAATCTACCCTGTTCAGCACTTTCAAAYGGCAATTAGTTGAGTGTCCACTTGTGGCTACTAATTCCACAGTTAACTCTTACCGTGGGGTTAGCTCCTGTCTTCAACTGTGGGCATTTGTAAGGGCCTCTGGCACAAAATCCATGCCCGCACACTCTGTCTCTCTCAAATCTACATCCCAAAATCTCAACCCACCCCAGGAAAACATCATAAGAAAAAAGTTACAAACACTGTATGAAATATATCCATGATGGACATATTGCCTTTACAGAGAGCTTCTTAGAGGCAAAAGAGAGAACAGCTACTCCAGCCTGTCACTTGGAGCACAGATCTTTCCTAAGARCAACAGTTTTTGCTTTTTTGCAGCAAGTCAAACCCTTAGGAGCCATATATGCAATCGCTGTGTTTTGTACACAGAGTCCTACTCTTCAGGGCTTCCACGTTGAGGACAAAAATCAGAGCAGAGACAGCTTGGGCAAGAACTCACGGGGGATACTTTGTTATTAAGTTTACACAGCATTGGCTCAGTGTGGATTTAATATGATTTTAAAGACAGAAAACATCCGCTTTAATGAAATGCAAAGCTAAAGAACATACTTGAAGATTAGTCAGCCTCAACGAGATTACATCCTAAAAGCCACTTAAATTGTTCTGGGCTGGACAGGCTCTACTCGATATAATATCATTTTCTTGGATCTTATTTATAGGTTTAAAGTAAATCCTTAAGCCTATGTTTTAATATAAATCTATTTTTACTTCTAGCTTTAGAGATACTGGAGATTATGTTCCTAACCCATCAAATTCCACGCTGGCCTCACAAAAGGACAGGCTAAATAGAGGCTGTGAAGAGGCATCAGGAGGGAAAGGGACTCACAGGGCAGTAAGTACTGGGAAGAAAGGAACAAATATATTAAAAATAAACTAATTATGTGGAAGGGACACAAAACCACTGCATAGTGTCTGTGCAACTCTCACTAAGTTTAAAAAATCTTCTGTAGCTAATAATTATTGGAATTTATTTTTGTTGGGATGAGGCAGCATTCAAAGCTGTCTGTACTGACACAGATCAGGTGAGCTGTGATACCCTGACTGGACTGCTCTTTGATGGAGGACTCACACTGCTCATCTCTTTCGAGAACCCTTTTATGAGCTTTAGGAGCACCTTTCACCTCAAGACATGAAAATCAAGTATCGAATTTGGACCCTTTCTGGAGAAAAATTCCCCTTTTCAACTCAGCCACAGTTTTTGAACGGTCCCAAACAATCTTTTTCGCCTGTRATACTTCCCCATGTAGCTTTTTAAAAGTATAGCTAAGTTAAATTAAGATTTTGAAACAGCTACAGAAAGCCCTACATAGAAGAAAAGACAATTGTTGTGAATCATGTGAAGTGTGAAAGACTCTCTTCAGATTTTGCAGCCAAAAAACCCACAAAACAAAAATACAAACACCCAAGTACAAAAGCTACCATGTTGTGCAAATCCATTTCAATATAGATGATGTATTAGGTTTTTATAAAAAGAAGTCTTTCTAATGTAAGCTCAAAGTTTTTTAAAAAGAAGCTATTTTGAAATGAATAGCACAGAACAATTTTGGAAGCTTCCAAAGAAATAACCTACTTCCAAACAAGTCAAAAAGAAAAAAACCCTATTTGAAGTTTTTCTTTTTTTCCTTTAGTCCTCTTTCCTCCTTTTTCCTTCACTCAGTAAGTTAGAACAGGCTAAAATTATTAAGTGAATATGAGCTACCTGCCTTTTCAAAAATCAAACTTGTAACGAATGTTCTTCTTTTAAATAAGCACAGATTTAATGTTATTCCTACACCAAAGTTAAAAATTTGCAAAGGAACCTATTCATTCACAACTCCTAGGTTTACTGGGAAAATCATCCCGGACATTTCCTTGTCCCCTCTCTCGTTTTCTGCCAAAAGCAGCAGCTGCCCAGAGGAGTCTGGATCTGAAAAGAGATAGATGACTGGGCAGCCTTCATCCCACCTCATGTCCTCAGCCATGGCGCAGGGTGACCTTAAATAAGGTGTTTCTGGGGAAAAGGCTTGTTCTGACCAAGTGGCAGATACTGTCTAAACACAATGGTAACTTGGCTTCAATGCAGTCCTGCAAAGGGATTAAATTAACAGGATTTAAATTTAAAGAAAGCACCAGGTGGTACTGCTTGCAAATCCCAGTGTTTTTAAAGGACCTTGCACAAAAAGACTGCCACAAGACGCYGCTGAAGCAAGGGACTGGAGACCTGAACATGAATCTGGCTGATATACAAGGCCAAGCACCCAGCAACCTGCATTTAAGTAGAGAGCTGCAAAAAACAGGCCACAAGACACYGCCAACAGAGCCAGGCCAGAGCATCCCATGGTCTCTGATAGAAGACAGGGCTCCACCAGCTCCAGCACAGCCTTCCTGGCCTCTCTCCCCTCCTGTTTTSCTTTCCAGACCCAGCATGCAGGCTCCTTTGCACAGTGGCAGGGAGCTGGCCTTTTTTTAAAGCCTAAATGTAACTTAGAAATACTCTTTCACATGGATTTTGTGGATACCACTCGGCCTGGTGCTTAATGGCAGGGACATCAAGGTYGAGCTTTCTCTTAGGGATTTTCCTGAGGAAAAAGAGGTTGCTGCATGATTTTTTTTTTTTTTCCACAGAAAGGGACCAAAGTTGCAAAGACTCTAAGCACTTATCGGTGTCACCGTTTGGGGCTCAGTGCAATGACTGTACATACCATTTAGGAAATCTCTTTGGGTGTCCAGGACCTGGTTGATGTCCTGTACCCAAGCTTGCTGAATTTCTGGATTAGCAGCCTGTAAAATGAATCTCTCTGATGTTTCCCGGTTCATTAGAGCAAACTTGCAGGGATCATTGTCCACATTTTCTTCAATGATTAAGTAATTCATCTGCAATAAATCAAATTAAGCATGTGTTACTCAGCATTACTCAAGACCCAAAATAAAATTGCTGTGCAAAGTTCCTGAAAACAATTAATTGAATTTCCTACCAGACTGTCAGCTTGCAGTCAGAAGAACTTGCCTCATCTAGATTTAGGCTGATAAATTTTAAGCCTAAATATGATGCTTAACAAAGCTGTGACAGATGTACYAGACAGCCATATGCCTTGTGTTGAATTACAACTTCTATTTTAAGGTAACATAAGCCACCATGGGAAAGAAATTCCCAGTTATTAGAACACTTTTAAAATGGAATGGACACATGGATACATGAAAAAAAAAAGAAAAAAAAGGACAATTCCTCACTGATGCTCTAAAAGATTTTTTATTTCCAGCAGATGATACTGTCATCTATGTACAACCACTTCACTTCCCTGTGGTGACGATACTCTTCCTGGAAATCTCCTGTACAGAGACTTCATCTACTGTCCTGTGTAGGACAGTTATCCTTGTCCTTGTGGGGCTTCTCTTTAAGAGTGCTCATTACTGGCTTCTCTTGAGTTATTCACAATTATGACAGCAAGAGAGATGAGCTGAGCAAACATCTGCCATGTAAACTTTCCAATTCCATCATCTTTCACTTTTCTGCTTTAAGCAGGCAGTTTAGCATGCCTGACAAGGAGGAGCTGTCTTACAGGCTAGCAAGTGAAATCCCCACCCCTGAGACCTCAGGAAGAGTTAGCAGAATGCAGGTAAAACTAAAAGGGAGATGGTGGGAGGGTGGACAGGGAGAGGTTCTTCATGACAGAGGCAGACAGCTCCAAAGATTGAGGGGTTTTGAAAGCCTAACAGGTGTCCAGCTGAGATGCCTTCAAGAAAAAATATGCTATTTCTGCATATTATCTCCTTACAAAGAGTTCTTTGTTAATGTAGGACATTCTGATAAAGCTTCTGTCAGTCCTCAGAGAAAAACAGTTGTGAACCTTGTCTCCTTGATAGACGAGAGTGGCTGCATTTGAACTTCACTCACATGAACTTCTGCCACTAATAAAGAGGCCTTAGTCCTCAGCTATGTCTTTTTGCACAGAAGAAACAAATGGGACCAAAGGTGCTGGGCAGGTCCTTCAGTGACGTGGGAGGATATGATGAGCAGTGAAACATCCCTCCGATCTCAGGGAGTGTCTCCCAGAGAGGTGGACAACCATGGCTGCAGATGATGTCAAAGAGCTGCCACAAGATGGCTAGATAGGTCCTGATCACTGCTGCAACGGTGCTCTCAGCTTGCCCAGCTGCATCTTGTCATGACTCAAACTAGGTCAATGAAATTTGCTCCTACAGCTGACAAGTAAAGTTGCCTCAACCTCTTCTTGTATTCAGACCAGATGCAATCTTGCAATAGTTTTAGGCTGSGATAGGAAAGGCCAGGAGACAGGGCAGCCTGTTTGCGTGACATCTCTGCAAACCTGTCTCTCACTAGGGAATCATCCAGCTGAGGAGGAGGCTTTGGGCAAGGTGACGATTCCCACAGTGGCTGAGAGGACAGCAGGGAAGAGGTCACACAGGGGAAAAATCCAGCTCCACCGTGAGGCAGATTTCATCTCTGTGGGAGGGCTCGACCAAACTGCAAAGCAAGTGGGAAGCTCAAAGGCCGGGGTGGGAGGAAGAGTTCAGATGCTGAACACCAGGTGGGGACATGCACGTGGACCCACACACAGTCCCACACCCGGCACAGGCTCTCAAAGGAGAACAAGCAGCTTGCCCAATACATGAGAAGAGGGATTGCAAAATTGTCACCCCCAACAATGTTAAAGTAACTCAGGCAGTAAGAAAGGCAGTGCTTTCATACGCTGCTTAACTAAGAAAAGCAACTCGTACCCTCGAGGCAAGCTAATTTTACTGAGATTAGAAGAGATTTATTTTTCTCTCTTTGTCTACAACATACAATTCAGGAATTGTTTCCTACAGACAAAAGACTCACTGTTATATATACAATAAACTGAAGTAGAAATGATTCAAGCTATTTTAATCTCCTAATTTAATCATTATTTAAATTAGCAATAAGAAAAAGTTAAAGCTACTCATCTAAACTGAGGTTATTTTTGCTCTGTAGACTTTAGGTTTTTCCCTTACAGTTTTTTATTTGGTTAAACATACTGACTTGCAAGATCTGCAGTAAATGCTGGGGTTTCTGCTGGTCAAGATAGCTTCACTTCAGTTAACATATAACTTACTGTAACTTTTTTTCTCTTCTATATGGTACAGTTGGATTGTATCACTTGATACTGTTTTCTACTTTGTACTACTGTATCACTTAAAATACAGAGCMAACACAATGCATCCGCTCAGTCCTCCTTCTAACCTGTATCTTTGGGATGTGTAGGGGGGAAGTATGACTGGTTTTGCAGATCTGAAAGATCAAGACATTCAAGTAAACCACAATTTTGTCCTTTCTGCAGCTGCAGCAAAGGTTCTTCTACCAAAAGGTTTAGCATTCAGTCACCTTCAACACCACTTCAGGAGTTGATTTTCCGTTTRTTAAACCAAGCTACTTCCAGCCCCAATCCCCCTCCCTGGAAAGACTATTTTAAAAYAGAATTAATGCTTAAAACTTTCTTCATTTATTGTTTATCTTATTTTATAATTCCTCTTATCTAAACATCTACTACTATGTATACTTTTGGAAATAGTTCGGTCTTCTTGCAACATTCACATTGGTACTAGGCATCTTCCCCCCACTACAGAGAATATATCCAGTAATGTAAGGTACAGGCTTAGTAGTCACTTACAACGGGCGTAAAATAAGCTTTTTGGGTGTTATACCATCCCCCAACTTTCAGATTCAAAAGCAGCCAGTGTACTCTGAATTTTGCAAGCTTCTAAGCAGTATCTATCTCATTCAGAGCTACAAGCGAGAGAGGACCTGTCCTGGCTGTGCTTCCTGAAAAGATCACCCAGCAAATTTAGATACACAGTGGTTTATTTAGAGATACTGGTCTTAAAAGGCTTCCAATCCACTGAAATGTAACTGCAAATGCTCTTGGCAGATGATTGCCCACCTCTAATAAGACTGACCAATCTCATGGCTAGCAAATGGATATGCTTGCCTTATCTGACCATCAAACAAGAACCGTCTCTCATTCTATTTCTTACCTTTATGTTTTTCTTAAACATGTATCCTGGTGTTAAAGAGCCTTTCCTCAGCAGTTCGCTGAAGATAACTATTTGCTCAAAGAGAAAAACCCTACGCTCCTTTGGCCGAGACTGAACTCCAGAATCCTGCTCCGTTACRTAGAAGGTATCTTGCTGCAGCAGCTTTCCTTGAGCTGTCAGCTTGCCCTGAGAAGCAGACAAAACATCAGCATTGTAACACCTGACCCAGCATGGCCCCATGAGACATTCTGCTAAGTTTCACCCATTTCAAGTTTTCCAGACTGCACGGAGTTCACATGCAACATATTCTCTCTAATTTAACAAAGCAGAAATCTTTTAACTTAAGAGTACAGTTTGAAAAAAGTAGCACAGGTTTTCTTTATTCTTATAGCCACTAGATGTGCTCGCAAAACGGTAAGCAACAGGTCTCATGCAGACTGTTTTTACACTTAGGTTCAAATACTGTTCCCATGAATGTGGTTCGTGTTTCTCTAGTGCCTTAAACCCTCTCCAGTCATGAGKCCTCTCTACCTCTCCACAACAGTGGTCAACGGCACAACTCTGAGGACACAAAMCAGGATCTACTTGCTTGCAGCAACACTGTGATGCTAAGGGTGATAAGACACACCTGAATTCCCTTTGGAACTACCAGGACTGCTACAGTCTACCCTGGCTTGGTTGCAAACCACAAGTTATAACCAGCATGGTTGCTCAGAAGTGCCCTCCTGGAGGTGACCAAACTCGGAGCGAGCTCTTCACTCACTGATGCCAGGTCATCTTTCTAACGGGCAGAGCAGTTTGGGGTTCAAGATTTRTTTTGCTCTGGCAGGAGACATAAGTCATCTAATTGAAGCTTGCAGAAGCTTTTACTGGCCTCACATCTTGAAGAAACAATAGGTGGATTGTTGCAACTTCACAATGACTGGTATATTCTCCCCCCACCTTAAATACCACACCAAAACATGCAGGTCACCACTGGAGAAGAACAAAGCACTAAATAAACTGCCTGGAGTAGGGCAGATTATAGAAATGATCATCGAAAGACAAAACACCTTTCTGAGCCTGCAGATGTTATCGGAAGCAGGACACAAACACATACCACATACCTCAAAGCCTTGGAGACGGCCCAGGTTCATCATGTCATTGCAGCGTTTTGGTACAAGGCACATTAATTCAACTGCTTTCTGTTAAGCAAGAAGAGTGTTGGAATGTTAGAGAAAAATTCACAGTGGCTCTAAAAACAAGGTATCAAATGATAAATTTCAACAGCTTGATCACTGCTAGAAGTTATTCACGGTGTGGTCCTCATGCACCGAAGATTTATAGTTACATCTGAAAGAAGACTGTTGACTGGACCTCAGTTCTTTTACTTCTGTCTTAAGCTGAAGAGAAATAGGAAATTTATCCTGTGAGCAGGATCTTAAATTAYTGCCAAAGGAACACTGGGGATCTAATTTTTCCACATAAAATTCCATTGAATTATGTAGCAGTACTGTCCAGGACGTGAAAACATACCTCTATATCGGAGCACTCCAGACCAGCTTTTTCACTGTACCTCAGGAAATCCTATAGAAAAGATGAAAGTTTACAGAAATACAAAACACAAGATGCCAATTTTAAAAAGAAAAGACATTTTTAGCAGGTTTTTATGGGGAAGAACTTGATAATATTAATAAATTCATCTTCAGAGGTTGCTTAATCTCATAAGCATTTTATAAATGCAGAAAAGGGAGGTAGAAGGTTGCTGAAAAGAGCACAGAGAAAGACAAAGCTGGGCTTAGCCCTTGGGAATGCTGAGGTGGTCCCTCAAGCCACAAGACCACACACACAGGAAGGGATTTTTCTTTTCCTTTGGCACGTCAGGCCACATGCCACTGTCTCTTTGTCTCTAGAGGTTATGTTTCAGACATGCCTGATTTTAGGTACTGGCTTGAGCCCCCATGGCTGAAATTTCAGAAATGAGGAGCATTTGCCATTGTGAATAGAGTTAGCAGAAGGCAGAGCAGGCAGAATACTTGGAAGAAAAACTACCATGGACTCTCCAAATTTTTAGACACTAAAATTATCTGGATATAAGTTTCTCATGCTAGTTTGGAAAACATGAAAGATATTCAGAAATTGAGGCTATACTGTTTATTAGAAGCATATGTCTCCATTCAGCACTAAAGAATGGCTTTATTAACATTCTATGTGTCTTTACTGCACTTTTTAAAAATTGAGCAAAAGCTTGCTCTGCAATTTCAGAGGAGAAAAAGATCTATTTGAGGTTTACCTTTTCATAAAGATATCCTATCGATAATTATACTTGCACAGATATGGCCCTTCTGCTCTCTGGACATCTTTCATTGCAGACCAATGTATAAAATGACTCCTCTTTCCTCTCAATTTGACGAAGTCACTCTTTAATTAAAACCAAGACTGATTCACAAAAGCAGTATGTAATGCAAGATGCAGACCATAGTTTAGTCCAAACTGCACCTTTCCACTCACCTTGAGAAGAAGTTGATACTTGGTTATTCTTTGAATAGGTTTGATCAGAAAGTCACTGATGGTTAGCCGTTGGTTTATTTCCTGTTGAACCTCCTAAAAACATGGAAGATTAAAAGCAGTCTTAAATAACTTCAGAGTAAGACAGAAAACATGATACAGTATCTCAGCAGATGCTTATTCCTACAGAAAGTTAGTCTGTTCTTAATCTTCTCTGCAAGAAGGAATTTTAGAGGATTTAAAAATCTGGCATATCCTATTTAGGCAAAGACTGGATAAAAGTCATGACCGAGCTGGAAGACGTTCTGAAGCACAGGATTCTTTCCCACTTTGAGCTAACYGAGCAGGGCTGCAAGATCTGGAGGCTGCTCTTCCCACTACAGCGGGGATTTTCTCACAAACAAATCCTGCATAGCCTGCCTCGTCCCCTTGGGTGAAATGAAACATCTTTTCCTYGTTAAACTATTTCTTTCACAGTTATATCTAAATGTGCTTAGTCCCAAAGATTTCTTAAGATGGGGGAATTTATGAGAGGCGCCACCCGGCTCCACCAACTTTTCCCTCTTGCCCCTGTTTAGAGACTAAAAATTAAAGAGACTCTTTTATTTTGGATACAAATCAATGCAGTTGTGGCACTTTAAAGGGTAGGGATACTCAGTACTAATTACATCCAATTAGAAATTAACAACATGAGAATTTGAGAGAAATGGAAGAACCTTTTTTCCCCCCCATATGTTAGTCTTCAGCAGCATGCACAGCATCAAAACCTTCTAGAGTTTGTTTTAGACCAACAGCATAGGTTAGGTCAGAGCACAAGCTACTCGATTAGGACTCACAGCTCTAAGTAGAAATAATGTATAATATAAATTTGCTTACCTCAAAATATGCCTCATACTCAGCTACTATATATTCAGAGCGTGGCTTGTTCTGGCAATACACCACATACATGTGTAACCGCCGCTCCTGTGGAAGCGAGATGCACAGCAGCCTGGTGAGATACTTGCTACCCTTCTGTTCTGCTATTAAAACCTGGCAGAAAAATGCTAAGATTTTCTGCCTCATCTCCTTTATTTTCGGTTTACTCAGAGATGTGGCATGCAGAAGGAGGAAAATAAACTCATCACCAGTTCTAGCCTCCAGTCTTCCACCTTATTTTCATAAAAGGAGGATCCCACAGGGACAGCCAGTTAACCAAAAGATGTCCTTCCCACACTGCAAAGTCTGGAGTTTGCTATAGGGTTATACTCTGGCTAACATCACAAGACCATGTCAGTCACAGCAGCTGGCAATCACTATATTATCACAGATATCCATGGCCACCAGCAAAATTTCCCCAAAATAAGAAGTTTGCATGAAGACAGTGATGTTTTAGGGAAATCCAGCTCCTTATTGAAGATACTTAACTCCAAGGCTATTCTGTGTTTAAATTAAGTYGTAGAAGTAGCAAGCTAACACAAGCAGGTATTTCCAGGAAGGAGCCATCACAGCCTAAAGGCACTTACAGTAGAGACTGGTAACAAGGTAAAACTTACATGCTTAATAAAAAGCTGTGCTAAACGGTCAGGTTCTTGAAGACATTTTTCCAGTTCTGCCAGGAAAAAGCTAAAAGGAAGAATATTGACATTTCAGAAAACTTCTTTAGATCATTCCAGCTGCAAGCTAGTCATCCCTCCAAAATACATGGATGCAATTTTACTGTTGGAATTCAATAATAAATRAAATGGCAAGCTTGGCTTCAGCCCCTAATGGCAGCTTTTCTAAAACAAAAGATGAGAGCTCCTAGCTTTTTTGCTATTACGCCATCGTGGTTTCAATTTTTACAAAATTATTGTCTTCTTGCAAGAGCTGAAATCTCCCACTGAAAACTAAAGCAAAACTTCACCATACACCAAAACACTTGTGAAAACTCYGCTGAAACTTTACCAGGAGTTTTCAATTGCTTGAGCAGATTTGAAAGACTGATTATCACGAAAGAGCCAAAAGTTTCTACTCAAAGAAGCAATCCAGATCTTTTTGCAGGCAGCCCGAATTGCAGAGTATTTCTGAATGGCAGAGTTGAAGTGATGGCCACATGATTCATAAGCAAGACAGTGCTGTTCATATGGCTACAGTGAAAATGACCCAGGGCTTGAAATAAGCCTCTTATTTCCAGCTGCTTTTCAAAAGCTACTTTTACTGAATGAGATGTTACAAGAAGAGAATTCTGAACTAGAGAGTCAAAAGCCCCAGTGAGGTCAAAGCCTGCCAGAGCCTCGGTGTGAGAAATATCTTGAAGGTATTTCTATCTTAACAATTATTAACCAAACACTACTGGTGTCGTCAGCCTTAACTTATCAGCTCCGTGCCAAGACATTAATATCACAGAAAACCTCAGGACATATGTGAAAAACTGCAGTGGGCCAAGGAGGAGAGTGTGACAYAGAAGTAGTTCACACATGGGAGGGAAACCACGACTGTCCAGAATTGCTACTGCTCAGTGGTGGGATGGACTAAGCCTACAGTTGTGATCCAAGCAACACARTCATGATGGTCTCAGCAGATTTGCTGGGCATCTGGAAGGTGCTCCACAAACAGCTGGGAGCTGTTGGGTCCACTTACAAGAGGTAACTCTGGAGCCACAATTGCACCATACTGACATGTGTCCTGTGGGGCATCTTGTGGCTCCTCAGAAAAGAAATGGAAGAGCCACTGGCAGCTCAATGCTGACACACATCAGATTCTTGGCTATACAACCATATTTCTGTTGCAGCTCTTCTATCATAGAGTTTGAGGTGACACAAAGCTGTGTTACAGACAGCACCACAGATACTTCCAGGTGAAGGTAGGAAACACAAAGTTAGTCCACCAAAACCTCTTGGTAACAAGGAGTTTATGTAGGAATGATTCTTCGCATCAAGCAGCCATGCGATTTTTCATGGGGTAAATAGAGCCTTAAAGCAGGATGTAATGTACAATAACACTGTAGCTATAAGCATAAGACTTACTTACAATCTTCTCAGGATTCAAGGTAGCCATAATTTTTGAGGCTATTAAGTAGCACTTAAAAACCAAGACAGATTGTTCTACTTAAAGTTCTTTTGAAGTTCAGCCTTAATGACCTGCTGATGTTCAATTCAAAATGACTTAAATGTCTGTATACACCAATCCCTTATGTGTGTATGCTCAGAATGACTCTTAAAAAAGGGACAAAAATCAAAAACTTACTCTTTATGCCAGTCATAGATCTGGTGTATATTGCCAAATACTATCTTGTCTTTCCCTTTCATATCTTCAGAAACTCCTTTTTCTTCTATCCTCTTCATGAAGCCCTACAGGATAAATGATTAGTGATTAGTAAAATGACCRCTTGAAGGGACAGAATAATAAATTTTTTTGAAAAGGTAGGAGTTTCATGTCAGGATTTTCTGCTTTGAAAATGCTTAGAATTTAAAATCAGAAACTCATCTAGATATTTAAATTACCTGGTTTGCTTAAAAGAACATAGTAAAAGATTTATTCTGAGTATCTATAATAGTTACACAAACCTTTATTAGATGTCATTGAAGTGACAAGTACAATTAGAAGATAAAAGTTAAACAAAAGTAGTTTATCAAGCTCTGGCTTCTCTGGTAAGTCGAAAAAGCCAGACTCTGTACAGGTAAAGCTATTCCATTCAACAAGAAGCACCAAGACATAGTCTTTAAAGAGTCAAATTGGTCTTGGTCTTTAAAGAGTCAAAAAGTCTTGGTCTTTAAAGAGTCAAAAAAATAGGTTTTCTCACATCGCCAGAGAGCTTCTTTATGAGTTTCTGGAGCACTGCAGCCCTGTCAGCTTACTCAGTGGAGCATGAGGTAAACAGCAGATAAGACCAAGGTTTTCAAGTTTGGAAGCTCTTGAAAATCACTATCAAACGGGCAGATAATTCTCCCTGGACTAGAGAATGCCGTAAGCCTTCCTGAAAGCCCGCTTCATTCTCGCACCCCCAGTTCTGAGGCCTTGATGAGAAACAAACTGGAACCTTGTGTGTGTGATGCCTCTAACTGGTGATCTCTAGGGATCATGCAGGTCTTCACAAGTTGAAGCTTCCCAAACTATGGCTCTTTTTGAAAAAAGTGGACAAAAAAAAAAAAAAATCCCATAATCTCTCTTATTTGTCTCAAGCATTCTTATTGAAAGCATTAAACCAGGGGCCATACATATAGCTCAGCACGGGTTTCAACACAAGACTTCAGTTTGGGTGCAAATTCAAATATAACTGCATGCTACCGTTACTCAGTATTGGTTTGGAGCAGGAGTGCATGACAGCAAGCAAAAAAAAAAAAAAGAAATAAAAGAGAAAAAAAAGAAGAGAAAGAAAAATGCCTAAGGAACATAAATTATTTTCCAGCTCTCATGTCTGCACTACAGCAGAAAGTTTGTTACAAGCAGGGTAGCCAAGAAAAATCTTTGCACACTTGACTTGCAATCTAAAACACAACATTAGTTAGAGAGAAACAGAAACACTTTCCAAAGGAAGACATTTCTTTTTGTTGTTGTCAACATAAGGAGACCATGGAAGCAGTGTGCAAAATAAAGCAGCTTCTTTCTCATGTTGCAGTTTCTTTTTTTGTGTTGTCACTTTTCTGCATGTTGTTTTTGGTGGGAAAACTGCTCCCTTAGCAGGGTTTGTTTCAGCTTACCTCCACAACAGTTCCCAAATCTTTGACGTAGTCTTTTTCAGTCTGTACCAGCTCATTCAAGACAAACCTAGGATAAAACAGAATACACGGAGATTCTGAGCATACTGATACTCCTATTTGCTCCTCTTGCCACATCACTAGCCATCAACTATCACTGAAAAACCCGCTRCTGTTCCAGGTCACGTAACAGTACTCATCCTTTGCTGACTTCCAGCCCAGTGGAATGAAAATGACTAAAACATATCGCTAGCTCAGACTCCTCTGATTCTCTTMACCGGCCTCTCTTCCCTTCTTTCTCCAGGCTCTGTGGCCAGATGGGACTAGGGCAGCAACCCCATCACTCTTGCAGCCCTTCCTTGTCCTCCTCTCCACACATGCAACCCCACTGGCAGCTATAGAGACATTTTCCTGACTCATTATGCAGCAAATAAGAGGTTTCTTTTTGGTTTCCCCTCTCAGAGTGTATTTCTTACCCCAGACGCCCTGGCTTTGCCTGATCCAGCAGTTCAGTTTTAGTTTGGAAGTGCAAGGCACCAGAAAAGCCACCCTCCCCTCCTCTTTTTACCCAGGGCCATAATCTTTCAGACTRGGTGATCTGCGGGTGAGATGCAAACGCTTTCTGCTTGTTCCACAGCTGCTAATCCTGGGTGGGAGCGTCACTCCACGCAGACAAACAGCAGCRACCTACAAAAACGCCCCTCCTCCTTTGCAAGTCCATCTGGCTAATCACATAATGTTCTTCTGAGGACAACTGCAAAAAGTTACAGCTTGTGGCAGACAGATTTCCTCTGCCTTACGCCAGCAGATGGATTTGGCAGGGGAAAACTAAACTCCGTCTGCGCGTGAGCTCGCCGAGGCCGTCACAGGGACGGGGCTGCTCGCGCCTCGCAGCGCTCTGCCCACGGCCACCGCCAAACCCACCCGCTCCAACCCGGGGGCCTGAGGGCAAAAAGTGCTCAGATAAAAGCCTGGGTAAGAACTTGTCCCAGCAGGTGAGCAGGAAACTGGGCGGCCCTCAGGGGCGATGGTGCACGGTCACTGCACGGTGCAGGGCCCAGACCAGGCTGCTCCGTGCTCCAAACGTACCCACAGGGCACCGGAGCCACGTCCTGAGGCAGCGAGGTCCAAGGGCTCCGTGTTCATGCACGAGAGAAACGTGGTCCCTTGGCAGCAGGCAGGGCCGGCGGCGGCGGTGCCAGACGCTCGTGCTCCGAGCGGCACCCTGCCAAGCCCCGCGCCTGCGTAGTAAACACGGCGGGCAGGAGGCTGCTCCGCCACCCCACGGGAGCGCGGCCCGGCCAGGCGCGCGGGACGGCCYCGGCCCGCTGGCTGCTCGGCCGCAGCTCCCAGCGGCCGCGGCGCTTCCCGCAAAAACACGGGGCTGTTGGGAGGGCGGGAGACCCCGTCCTGTCTGCCTGCCCCCTTGGTTTAGTTAGTTACTGGCTTAACTCTGCAGGACATGCAAGCGGCAAAATCAAAATCAGGGCAGCAGTTGGGGTAYCTGTCAGGTGAAGTGCTGCAGAGAAACAAATTAAAATGATACATTTAGGCCTTTTTTCAGGAGCCAGAACCTGCAGTTCCACTGGTTAAAAAGCGTAAGCATGGCATGAGCGCTCCCCCAGCCACCCTCTTTCTGGACAGCAGAAAGATCCTTCTTCTCCCTCCCCTATTTAATACGGGACCCTAAGAGCTCTCCCCAGGCCCGGCTTTCCAAGAAGCTGCCAAATGTTTAGGTCTACTCACCTCTACTCACAACAGAGCAAGGGCAGGCAGGAGGAAGCTTTGAAAAGTGCCTGCACTAKTCATCAGAAGGACTGATTATCTAGTTGTATTTAAAACAAACAGCATCATGGAAAGAGCCTTCTCCTCTCTGAATACATTTGCATCAAGGTAACTTGGACAAATCAGGGCAAATTCAGGGTGAAAAACCTTAGTGGATAAGAGTATTCCAGTATTGCTCRGGATGGTTTTATGCAGCAATTTAGGCGGATGGGGCCGAGGTTTCCTAACCCAGCAGCTCAGTGCTGCCACGCGCGTGTTGCCAGACACACAGGAAATTRCTGCCCATGCCTGTGCAAGGCTCCAACTGCTGTTTTGTGGGAAATGGGGGGTCACAACTCGAGTTTGGAGCACAGCTGCCTAATATGGTTATGGAATTAAACAGAGCGAGCCGCACAGATACAGAACGCAGACACGGAGGAGCTGGAGAGGAGACAGATGTCTTGTGCTGAAAGCCACTAGCAGGTGCTCCTAAACATCCTGGCGCTGAGGAAATGGGACGGAGGCAGTCACTAATTACGTGTAACACGCCGCCAGTGCCCCTGCCAGAAGCAGTGCAAGCTACAGAGTGTTACTGAATTTAGCTGTGCCTGCAGTAGCACTGGTCTCTGCACGCGCACTGCAACCTGCAGCCACTTGGCAGTGATCTAATTAGCAAACTGCTACCAGAGAAACCCAAGAACTTGTGACGCGGAGCAGCTTTCCAGGGACGGACATGAGCGGGRCTGCTCCCGCGCAAAGGACAACGTCTGTCCAACAGAACAACTTCTCCCATTCAGCAGCACAAGTGTCACGGCCTTGCCGCGGCTGTGAGCATGTCCAGTCCCCCGCTTTATTGCTTCTCTGGCTTCCTACTGCAAACCGCAGGAGCACATGATGCTTTCACAGTCCTGTGACACTTTGCTCCTGCTTCCTCCTCTACTCTTTAATTATTTCCTTTTCCTCCACTCACTTTGTTTCCTTCCCCTGCCTGGCATTTTTCCCAAATGGGCTGCTCTTCTTCTATCCCTCACCTCAGCACACTCCACCAAGGCCTGTGCACACTGTCGTTTTCCCCATCAGTGCACTACTGAGTTACATGATTTGATCTATCACTGTTAGTGTAAGAGGCTTTATAAAGAAAACAGCTACCTGATCCTTTTTTTTTATATATATATGTCATCATTCTCTCCCTTGAATTCTGTGTCCTTCAGGCTGACCATGGATTTGAAATATGTCTACTGTCAGTAACATTTCAAGGCAGGACTGTTATTTTTGTTACATTTACAGGACAGTATACATAATTAAAAAAAAAGACTTCCCTGAGCTCCTCCCTCATTGTTATGTACACGAAGATTTCTCAAATAAAACTTACTGTAAGTGCATTTGCCCCATAAACACATCTAAATTCTGTCTCCAACTTCGCAAATAATGAAAGCAAAAGATTTTCAGCTCACTCAAACAATTCAATTGGGTTTCTCTGCTCTGTTCCTTGAGAACAGGTAACCACATCAGCAATATATTCCCCCTTAAGAGTAGACCTCACCTCCGGGAGCTCAGCAATGAGCAGGTGAACACCTATGTGTATAACTACTGTGTATAATCACAAGAAGCTTATACAGAAACAGATATTTTGTCATCTGGAGTAAAAACTGCAGGTTTTAAGGAGTGAAGATGAACATTCTGGGTACAAAAAAGCTTTCCTAAAATATTTTTAGAAGATAAAAAAARCCAGCAAGCAGAATGCAGAGCTTTACTATCAGTTCTGAGCTCACTCACTGACTACAAAATAAGCTATGGTCTACGCTCGGGTGTATTTTCAGAAATAAGAACCAACAAGAAAACTTACATCCTGCCTCTCATTGCTTTGGCTTTTTGTTCCTCTTCAAGGTTTCTTGGGGGAGTTGAAGATGCCATTCCTTCACTTAAGCAGCCAGTGGCATCTTTTAAGCTTCCTCGGTAAGATCCTCCTTCAAGGGTCTAAAAAAAGAGGGATAGAAGAATAAGCCTTATCCTTGAACTCCAGCTTGAGAGTTACCTTCTGTTTCTAGTCAGCTCTGTAATCAACAGCAATCTAAAACCAAGCAGAGTATTGAGCAGAACTTTCCCACAGGGCTCAGTGAAACACAATCCAAAAACCAAACTAGTTTCATATTAATATAAGATAAAAAAAAAAAAAAAAAAAAGCTGTTAGAAAGGAGAACATGATTTTGTCAGAGGACGGAAAAAGATGTTCTTGTAGCCCCAGGGCTACAATTTCCAAATTTTTTCAAATCAATTTGAAAATGCCATAATGTCACACTGAAAAGCAGTGTCAGGCTATATGTAGTGTGTATGAATCTCTGTTAAAGACTAAATGTAGATTCTTGGTAGTAAAATAAAATACAAAATGAAACAGAAATAGGAGGATTCTTAGTAAGATTCAAGAATAATTAATGTTGTCCTCAAATTCCTGGAAAGTAATTGCAGTTGATCTAACAGCATGCAAGCAGGACAGAGAAAATAAATACCCTCCAAAAACACACTTAACTAGGTTAATGAAATACTTTCCATTTTTTTAGTCCCTCAGTGGAATAAAACTATTTTGAGTAAAGTTTCTGGGAATGTCCTTCTCTGTTTCTCATGCTGCAAATTGCTCCTGCAGCACTTACTCCTCCTCAACCACTCTAGGAACAGAGACCATCTTCATGGTCTAACTTCTCAAACTGAGAAAATACCAAAACCTTTCGAAATCTTTCACAAGATAATGCTACTTGCGCAGATTCATAGCAATTCCCACAGTAAAAACACTTCTTTTTCCCTCTCTGTTTCATTTTTACTCTCTTCATCCTTAATATTACCTTTAAGGAAATGAACCTTCGCAGGCTCATTATAAATCTGCTTTAATCCTGACTTGTTCACCAAGTTAAACTTGCTTAAAGCAAACATTTATCTAAGTTTAGAGGTGCTGTCACATGTAGAAAAAGGGCGTAGCTTACGCATTAACATTTTGAACTGTTTCAGAKAACAATTTAGAAAAGCCAGTGTTTAAAGCAAGATTTACCCCTTGTGCAACAGCCATGAGAACACRAAGTTAGGGTGCACTACATTGAAAGTTTTGAACAAATTAAACCCAAAGCATTTGTAATGCTTATTCCAGTCTCTATCATATACAGTTGCAAGGCAGACTGAAAGCCRCACATGAGCCTTTGAAAAATTAAAACACAGCTGTGATATTTAAGGTCGTTTCACTCTTTAGGGGTTCCTCTTGGAGACGCTGGAACACGAAACAAGTTCATCTGCTGGGTAGTTAAACTCCTGTGCCTCGAAACGAGCTCTACACAGCTCTTCCAGAAGTGAGAGGCACGTTTCATCTCACACGTGGAACAGAAACTGTTAGTTTCTCTACTGAGAAGCAGAGCCTGTAGGGTTAATGTAGGCACAGCAGATGAAAGTGGGAAGCAAGGAAATCAAAAACAGAGGTAGACTCTAAAGTCCATCCCTGGAGTCGCACGGAGCCTGTTGTGCCGCGTTTCACCACCCTGGACTTACCAGCTTGTTTTTGACCAACTGTTCTATTGCACTGACAAGATCCGCAGCAGTTGGGACATCGGAGGAGCTCTGTCGAGCAGCTAGCAAGGAAGAGGACTGCAAGACACCAGTGTGCAAAGGAAAAGCAAGTTAGCAGGGTGCGAAGGGTTAGGAAACCAGCAGTACGTGAAGCAGCTTCAGAGTTGGGAAAAGGATAAATGTGGAAGTGCAAGTTTTGGAGGCCCACATGCAAGGTCTGGAGGCTCTCTGCCATTTTAGCAGAAAAACATGGAACTGGTATTGAATTCCAGCTACACATCCCTTTGTAGCAGGTCCCACACTGGGAACCAGCGAGAGAAACCTGACATTCATTTAGAACTTGGGTCCAAGCCCTTAACCTCTGCTGGGTCTTCCTTCTAAGGACCTCTGCTGCCTTATAGACACTAAAAAAATTGATCTTTCCATTGCAAATCTGAGAAATTACCTCCTCCTCCACATGTGCACAACTAACAAATGCACTAAGCAAAGGCAGATGTGGAGTTAAAGGCAACTGGATGGAAGAGGTTTTTCTTCCTATCCTTCCCAAAGCTGAACTGCAACTCCAAAGGAAGCCAGATGATGCCATTGGTGCTACTTCAGCCATCTAAAATCCATCTTTTCTCCCTCTGTGGCCTTCTGCAATCAGCAGAGAGGAAATGTTTAGGTGCATCTCATCTATCCTACATATCCAGCACAGGAGGAAATGCTCCCCTCTACTTGTTCACATTATTTAAAATATTTTCAGTGTCATTTCTATAAGCCTGTTGGTCACCATATTTGATTGTGGGTGCCTGACACATAACACATCTGATAAACTCTACATTCCTGTTGTTGTTATGAATCTCCAGAGTCGGCCCAAACATCACCCATGGCACTGTGAAGGCCTTGGCCTGCACGTGAAATGTTCAGCTTTAGTTTAAGGTTTTTGCTCAAAATCGGGTTGTTCTCTCATATCTTGGTCTTTGATCCAAGAAAAAAACATTTTGAAAACCAAAACTCAGGCAATGGCTGTGGGAATTGGTATTTATTAGCTCACCTGTAAATATGCTGCTTCTGAATTAAACACTAAAACTACGAGCCCTTAGAAAAGCTGCTTTTGACACACTTTGTCACAGACACAGTGTGGCTAAATTTTTATAGACACTGCATTCAAATAATGAAAAGGCTTATTCATCTCTCTGTCACTTACTGAAGGTTTTCTGAAGAGCACCTCTTTCAGAGAAGCCACCACACAAGTGCCAAGGAACATGCATTAAACAGCACCGGGGAAGGAGACGTGGAGAAGTGACAGCAGGAATTAGGCAGCTCTCTAAGCAGCCCTTTGGGGTAGCTGCTGACGTTGAGTGACAGCCCAGGGAAAAAAAAAAGCAAAAGCAGAAGAGACTAATCCTACCCAGAAGGTTTTTTGACAGAGGAGAAGCACCAACACTCTGCCACTTGTAGTCCCATCTTTCACTCAAATAATACATCTAATCAACACTTCTAATTTCAACAACAACAAAAATTACAGGTAATCAGGCTGGTAATTGAGGAATTAGGCTGGTAAAGCAGAAATCTCATAAAAATGTAAGAGATCAGGCTGCCTGCTTCACCTGCAATGCAGATGGATGTGCAAGAGGGAAAAAATAAAAGGCCGAAAGCCGGGATTTTGAAGAGATGCTGGACAAATGCTTAGATGATAACTGTCCAACATAAGCATTCTAGCAGGAGGAATCCCATTTTTGGAACCACTGCACAGCTGTTGCTCTCACTTCTTTTAACTGAAATTGCTCAATATCTCTGACAAGTAAATAGCTGCRGATTTTAAAGGGCGCAGGAAAACATTTGCTGCATGCAAGTCTTTCAGAGTCAAACAAAACTCTTCTGCGTAAGGGAAACAGAAAAATAGTTATTTCCATTTCCCGGGGAGTAAATTATAATTTTCTAATAAAAAAGGTGTCCTGCAAATGTCTTTGTAACTGCCTGCAGGAGCAGCAAAGCACAATTACTGCTGTCTTGCAAAGGGGCAGCCCGCTGGCAGGCAGCGAGGGCGTGCGGGGACGGCGCAGYCTTCTCCCCACCAGCCCTGCTGGGCTGCTGCTAATTTAACACAAGCCAGTTCCTACAAGCAGCGTGAGGACACAAGCAGGGAGCTGTGCCCAAATTAACACTGTTAAAGAGCTGCTGGCTCCAGCGTGGCTCAAACACCCAGCTCAGTGTTTCCGTGCCAGGGAATTCAGGGGCCGTGTTGGTAAGCTCAGGTTTTTTACACCCCTGGGATGACAAGGTGGTTGGGGAAGAGGAGGAGAGAGCAAAAGGGTTTCAGAGGCTTCTTGGTCTGTTTAATCTTCTCATTTAGGACTGTAGGAAGAAATAGGGAATAGGAAAAGGCTCTACAATGCCCAGATGTCTGGAGAAAACAAGAAGTTTAGCTTTCAATTGTGGTGCTGTCAGAAAGTTATTATTTTAATAAATCCTGGAATTGTGTGATGTTTTAAAAATCAAAAGTAGCGATTAGAGCTAAAGCAGCTTAGGTTTGCTAAAAATGAATAAATAAACAAAAACTAAAAAAAAACAGCCCCCCCATCAGCTCAATACTGAGTGGAACTCGTCAGGCACAACTGCTGCTGTGCTGGGGATCACAGAATCCCGGAATGCTTGAGGCTGGAAGGGACCTCTGGAGATCCTCTAGTCCAACCCCCTGCTCCTGCAGGGGCATCTCGAGCACGTGGCACAGGGCGGCATCCAGGTGGGTTTGGAAGACCTCCAGAGAAGGAGACTGAACAACCTCCCTGGGCAGCCTGTTCAAGGGCCCTGTCACCCTCACAGGAAAGAAGTTCCTCCTCGCAAGAAGGATTGATCCACTAAAGCTCTGCTGTCCTGGCAGTGTCTCCTCCACCACTCTGACCTCTATGCGGCAGAAACGCTCCCTTCCTTCTCTCTTTGCAACCTGCTGCCTGAACCTTCCCCAAGACCTTCATGGATTTTTTAACAATTTATTAATCTCTCCTACTTTTGCTGCTTTGCACGCAGTAATTACAATCAGAGGACAGAAATACAGAAGTGGCAGTGCCAAAAAGAGTTATCAGCAGGAAGGCAGGAAACAGCTAAAGAGGAGGATGAATTTCCACAAGGGAGCTGACAGCCCCAGGAAAGGGTGGGGGAAGACACACACGGACAGGGCAGGCACTAACTRTGAACACAAACCACTTGCATGGTTGTATTCACAGAGCCCAAGCCAGACAGAGCAATGGAAGATCTCACTCTGAAAGCAACTGCACCATCTACCACAGCAAAACCCTGACTTGACATCCGACAGAGCCCAGCTAACTATGTAACTCTTGTTAAAGTGGTATTTATGGATTCGAGCAGACTCCAGCATTTGACTTGCTCTCTGGGTCACAGCTGGCACCGAATGACATTTCTGCTGTTGCTGCCAGAACTCAGCAGCATTTCTAAAACACCTGGAGAACAAGCATTACCAGCCTGAATGGAATTTCTGACCACACAAAACACCAGCACTCAATACCTGTCACGAAACAGGACACAAAGGGTACGTTGCTTACCAGGCATTATTTGTAAATCTGGTTGGTGAAAGATAGTAGACACAGTCACGCACTGTTGTCTATTAAAACCACATGTCTAGTCACTGAATCCTAGATGATGACTATTAAACCAAATTAGATGTCTCTATGACAAAAGCACTTAAACGGCACATGGMCATAGTAGGGGAGGTCTTACCATCTCATCTTGGGTTGGATCATTGTCAAAAATCTTCATAGGAGGAGGAAGGGGTGTGTGGGATTCCTCGTCTGGCTCATCTTCTCCCCAACCCTTCTTGCTCTTCTGGAGAAAAGTTAAATATAATTAGAAACAGGAAGAGGTTTCTTTGCTCTTTTTAGATATCTGACTCCTACCACTATGTTTTTGGCCTGTTCAGAATATTAATGGCAGCTCAGTATTTTGTTGGGGTGAACAGAACCGCACGTAATACCAAGTGTCACAAAAAAAAGAAGCGAGAAAGACAYAAGTTTTTGCCTGTTAATCCTAATGTATTCTAGGAGTTACAGAAATATCCTTTTCTAAAACAGACATCAAGAGACACTTAACGAACAGTTGACAGGTCACCCGACCAGTTAAAGCAGTTAGAGCTCTCTGTGCTGATGGAAAAACATTTTCTAATTTGAAATAGCACAGGTCAACGTATAGCTTTAAAAACATGTTGCTCCATTTGTGCTCAGTYAGTATCTCCTCCATTTTCTGCTTCTAATTCTTCATGCAGTTTAGGAAAGAGCCATTCTAGCAAAGAACATGACTGCAGAGAAACRTGGGGCGATAAATACTTAGCAGATTTAACAGAAATGTGATTATTTCTCTGAGCATTTTCTTTCATTAAGGAATTACACTGCCAAGGTAGGATAAAGGTGATATGAACCTCAGCAGAAACCGATAACGGCTGCTGAAGGATAACTCAATTCCTACTCCTGGCAGATTTCTGATAGACTATTAAAAGAATCACATCAAAGGCCGGCAATACATGCAGGCTCTGAAATCCTGCTCCCTGTCTGTTTCACTGCTCTTCAGGTGTCAGAATTCTCTTTGTAATACAGCGTTAATYGGTTTAATTTTACGTATAATTCCCTGCTCCTCCTGGCTCCTAAGGGAACTCCATCCACTCAAGCCTGAACCTGCACACCAGGACAGACCATCGGCAGCACAGACCTTCCTGCGAGGACCAACACACACCTCGTCRGCGCTGTCTCCTTGCGGGGTGGTTTCATCGCCGGTCTTTGGGGAGCCCAGGTCGAAGCTCTTCCTGCCGTCTCGCACCTTCTTCTGCTTCTTTATGTTGCTCTCGGCCTTGCCGCTGTTGAGTCGGCGCACGGGGCTCGTCAGCCACTTCTTCAGCGTGTTGGTCGAGCGCTTGGGGCCCGGAGAGCTCTGGATGGAGTTGAGGGATGGCTGGGGTTGCAGGTTGGCCACTGAATCGGATTTGCCCCCGTTGTCATTGGAAGAGACCGAATAGGCATCTGCAAGAGAGCAAGGCAGGCACGGGATTATAACAGCACCTGCTTTATTTCCAAGCTCGCCTCAAACATTCATCATTCATAAACACCAAAATGTAAAAAGYCTCAGTGAAAAGTTTTGTGACCTATCAACATTGTATAAACTTCACTGCACACCAAATGGAGGAATACAGGGTGCTGCAGAGATTTTTTTTTCCACAGTCTCCTATACTTTCCTCATTTCCTACCACACTATGTATCCTTAGGAAACATTACAGACAGCACAGTGATCTCCTTTGTGATGAAACACCTGAATTGGAAGCTAAGTGCTAAATTTCTCAGCTTCTTCCCACAGATTTCATTGTGAATTGCCAAGAAGAAAATAAGCACAAAAAGGAGATTACTACAGGAGACCTGACAGCCAACAACACTTTGTCAGGTTCTGAGCCTGTAAGTGTTTCTCAGCAGTTTTCAGACCCCAATAGCATTCTAACTTTAAGTTAGAACACTTATTATCTTTTGAAGGTTATTTGAACTGCCTTAAAATTATCTCCTTTGCCCCTGAAAGCAATTTGTCAGAAGACTTCATACCTCCCTTAGAACTAAAAAACTGGGATGAACTATTACAAAAGATGAGAAGCCGTGAGAACCAAAGAAAGAGATTCAAGGCAGGCTTGAAATTAAAACGGCTTCTACTAAATCCACAAGCACAAGTTTTTGCTGAAACATATTCAACTGTGATTATCAATGCACATGTTCAGACTAGCACCTTAGAAACAGGTACAACCCCCTGCAGAAGCAACAGGGGCCAATGTCAATAGGCCTTTAAAGACAAAGCAAACAAGCTGCTGGGCGATTTCTCAATTGCCCTTTGGGAACAAGCGACCTGCTCTCACCTTTCTGAAACTGTGGCAAAGGCAGCTCCCTCCCCTGGATGGCTCACAGGGCCTGACATGTTTAATGTCACACAGCTGAAGAGGGAATCAATTTTTACAGAATTCACAAGTCCTGTCACACTCTTGTAAGATATGTCTCATACAGCGCACCAGAAAGCAGTCACCTGATGGGATTACTCACTTCTCTTGGAATGGGCAAGAGAGTCAAAGATAAACATCTCAAACAAAACAAAACAAAACCAGAAGTTACAACACGAGAAAATAGCTTGGTGAATCCAGAAATGCTCAATTCGATAATAAATAACACAAATATTGCGTAATACCCACGCCGAGGGCAAGTTATTCTCCCCGAGAAGAGCTAATTATAGCATTTTAGAAACCAAGATCTGCTGCCTGCATCCAAACCTCCTACCTGCGCTGGGCAGAGAGCTCTGTGGCTGGCAGTGGGCTACTYACTGAGCAGAAATTGCAGCCTACTTGTCTGTCAGCTTGTAAAATGCAGACCATTAGAGCTGTAATATTTTACTACCAGAGACAGCCGCAGCCGGAAGACAAACCAATAATCCGTTACCTACCTGCAATCAAAAGTTGGGTTTCTAGAGCATATGGAAACACTTGTAAGAAGCCAGAGGAAGTCAAAGTTCATTTCCCAGGCAGGAAGAAAGGCCAAATCATTTGTCTTGTGACAAGGAGAAGAATCAGTTTGAGGGTGGCTGGGAAGGGACAGATCCTAGGGGCAGTTGGTTGGATTTTTCCAGCCCTCTCCTTTCAGCCATTCCTCCACAGGGACAAAGTTACCACCTTATCTCGAAAAGGCTTCGCTCAGGCCAGTTCCTGCTGATGTTATTTCATGCACACCAAGCAGTGTTAAATCCACTAGAACAAGATAGTACTTCTGCAGTGGACAGCTTATCTCCCATTCAATAGACCTGAGATACCCTCTTCTCACAGGCTCCACGTGATCCTTGGGGAGAGAGAGCTTATCAGCAAAACGCAGGCTTTGAGGCTGGTAAATTCGAATGCAGGTTGCAAGGGCCCTCTCTGTCCCCACAGCAGCACCTAAATCCCTGCACGTGCCTGGGGAGCACGAGTGCCTTGGTGGCTCGCAGCCCGGCAGAGCCTCCTMCTTGCAAAAGGCTCTTCTGGGCTCCACGTGCCCATTCAGGAGGCTAGGCTCCGACTCAAAAAACAGGAATGTTGGTGCAAACAGGGCTTGGAAGTCATGGAAGTCTTCCTTCTAGTCATGGAAGGAAATTGGATAGGGGAATTCAGTCTTTCAGGGTTGTTCTTTTCCAGGGATGATAAGGGGAAAACAGGCACATGAGAGACTCCTGTTCGCTTGGGACTAGGGGAGTAGCTGGGGAAAAATAGGGACGAGCTAATCTCCCAGATCACTGGTGATTAATGTACAAAGAGGTTTTTACTACAGCTTGAAAATAGCATAAGCCAAACACTCCACTCCGGTGAAAGGAACCTCGCCAGTTCACATTTTAGTAAGGGAAGGGGTCTGAYGGGCACCCAAATGGTGCAGCCGACAGCCTTGCACCCACAGGAGCCACAGTGCCCACACCAAGCCCTGGGTCCCACACTGAGCCCTGGGTCCCACACCGAGCCCTGGCTCCCAYCTCAGCCAGGTGCCTCCACCCAGGCCCAGGCCTGAGGAGCTCAGCAAGGGCAGGGCGGAAGGAGCAGGGACCTCCCGTCCCCATGCAAATTTATAAACATTTCTGATTTTAACCTACAAGTGGGAAATCTCTCCAGATAGAGTATTAGGTCTCCTGAACAGAAAGCTGAGATGAAAGAAAAAGGAAAGAAAAGCCCAACTGTCCATCCTCCTCCTCATCCACCAAAGTGACCCCTCTAACAAACACAACCCGGCACAGAGCCCCAGGGCCAGCTCAGACTGCACGGCCAAAGATAGGGAGCGCCCAGGGCCCTCGCCCGGCTTCCCGTTCACCTGCTCCTGCTGCTAGGATGGGCAAGGAAGCAGGGTGGCCGCATCCTTCCTGCATCCCTAAAAGTCTCTACGGATGGGATGAGTTTCCTCTATCCAGTACCCTATACATGCATAGAGCACTCCTATCCCATCTCCATATTTATCACCATCTTCAAATATACATTACCAACAAACCAAAACAAACCAAAGCAAAGCAAAGCAAAACGAAACGAAACAAAACAAAACAAAACAAAACAAAACAAAACACCACCTAGAGTTTACACAGGATATTTCTAACCTTTTTTTCTTTTAAGAAACTGCAAATGTGGCAATGACTTTGAGCAAGTGAATCTTGCTCTCTGACAGACCCATGAGGCCGGCTGAGGGTCATTTACTGCAGCATCGCCAGGACCAGCAGCTCAAACAAGAGCACAGCTACCAAGCAATGGGCACAACCCATGGGCCGTGCTGTTTCGGTGGCACATACGGCTATGGGCATATCAGTATGGACATGTTAATGAAATGGCTCTTGGTGGCAGACTGAGATCCAGACGTGGAGAGGAACAAGCAGGAGRGCGAGCGGGTCTGGCTGCTGCCGCTTCCTCCTGTTGCAAAGCCCCACACACACAYGCTCTGCAGGCTGTGTTGCTCAAGCTGCTAAACAAGGCAGTTCGGTTGGTAAATGCAGAGAGCAGGTCGGAGAAAGTCGTATTTTTTGGTAATTCTGGCAGTTGCTGTTACCCACAAAGAGCAGCAAACCAACTGCTGCCCTTGCAGCACTGCCAGGTCCTGTGCAAACAGCTGCAGCGAGCGGTCGGTGCCACCGCCGCGCCGGGACACGAGCTGCTAAATAAAGGTATTTGGTGGAGAGAAACGGGTGCAGGGAGGTCAGCAGACTAGTGTGGCTGGACTGATTTCCTGGCCAAACTATTCATTCAGGCTGAAGAAATGACAGTTTCCAAAACACCCCTCAGCAAAACCTCCAAGAAACTCCTGGCAAGGCGACTGTGAGAGCCCTTCAGGCAGACGGCAGAGCTTGAACATTCGCAGCTTTTGCACAGCCAGCGTCAGGAAATCTTCGTTGTTGTTCCCGAAATTAAGAGCCCTCCACAAAAGCACAGCTCTTTTACTTGAACAAAACACCTAGGGATCCAGTTACACGCAACCTTGGGCGAAAGGGAAAGAATGAAAAATCTTACAAGGCAGTTTCAGAAGCGCAGTTGTATTCCCACTTSAGCCGGTAGGAATTGCTGTTGGAACCAAAATACAAGGCATTTTATTTTTACCTCCTTATTCCCCAGAGCCTGCATGGGAAGGGAGGTCTGATCACACTCAAGCRGCATCTAATTCATCTACAGGAACTCAAATCCCTAGCAAGAAAAAGGGAAGACTTCTCAGAACTATTTTAAAGAAAACATCAGGCTGCTCTTTCCGAGGCAAACTAACCACAGGCTGTACATGAGAGAAGGGAAATATGTTCCGATAGCCAGATGTTAATCACAGTGTAGCTCTGCAAATGTGTGCCTACAGCAAGGCTCAGTCATGGGAAAAGCTGAATTCTTGCACCTTAATTCTCTGTACGGCCGCATTTCTCACCCCAGAAAAACGTCCCGAGAGAAAAGGCTTTTTCCACAGAACCGATGATGATGAGCCAGACTGGGAGCTCTGTAATGCTAACAGCATGTGCATTGACATCAACTGGTTTTCATGGAAATAGTTCCACTCGTGAAGGAAAGCCAGTAATGACAATCTGACCAATGAGCACATCTATTAACCCTGCTGTGCTCGACAGAGCCCATTTTCCATAGTTAGTTATTATTGTAAAGTCGTAGTTCTTACAAAGATAGACTTGAGTCAGATGGGGGTGAAAGACTAATTCCGTTTTCACTCAAGCTACTACTTCCTTAAGCATGGGAAGCTCTACAYTTCTTGGAAAGCAGGAGACATATAGATGCTCTCCATGCACTTCCAAAGCCTCTGTTCAGCATTCCGTGCTGAACAAACAGGAATCATCCCAAGCACCTAAACGGCCCCTCTCCCGCCCCTGCCATGAACATCTGCTCTCCACTCCACGCACAGGTCCCAGTGCACAACTCAAAGCCCTTGAGATTCGACATTCCCACTGGAGCAGGTCCGTTGTTTGAGGTGTTCTCCATGACCCAACCCACTGCAGGGGTAAAACTCTACTCGGCCCTTGTGAAGATGGCAGAATGAGGGATGAAAGTTTGTTCTCTGCTGTACTTTGGTATTAAATGTCCAAAATACACTCAGTGAAACACAGTTTTATTGGCCCAAGTTAAGGTTGCAAAGCTTAGCGGCTTAGACTGAGGACAGTTAAGATCTGTGTYTTAATCTGTGTACAAATCTTGGCCTGGATTTGCAAAAACTTGGACGAACATTTGGATAATACAGAGTTGGTTTACAAGTATTCCTCAAGTGAAAATCATTAGTTTCTAGCACCATAAATAACAAATAGGACAAATTCTCAACAGATGGAAAGGCAATGCCTCCACAACAGGTTCTGAAGAAGAATGCAAGCAAACACAAGAAAATTTTCAGAGTCCACATCGGAAAAGGTAAGAGASAATTGCCAGGCGAAGCCCGTTAAGCCCGGCCTATGTTAAATTTTTGCAGTGGAATTGCTAAACTTGCCCTGGAGCCCTGTGAGGCTCCCCACTGCCCATTCCTTGCTCGGAGGCTCCCGGCCACCATTCCATGGTGACTCCAGCTGTGTCACTGGCTCCAGCCCGAGGCCAACGCGAGAGGAGCCTACGGGGCAGCTGGTTATGCATCAGAGGCTCAAGATGTGCTCAGACTGCACAGCTGACTCATAAATCTGCTCCCAGGTTCAAAAACACTCCCTGGTTTTATGGTCACCTGGAAATGAGCAGAATTTGGAAGTTCCAGCTGCATTTTCTGCTTGCATTTTGGAGAACCATTTGAAGCTTCCTTTTGGAAATAATGTCAACAGTCAACAAGGTCAGTSCATTGGGAATCTCGTGCTTCCTTGTTCATGCATTATTTCCATATAAATTCTGGGTTTGTATCTGATTATACAGATATACAAAATTTTCTAAGCCCCAAAAGAGCGATACAGAATTAAATACTTTATGCAACTGYTTCCAGTCAAATTGAGGGAATAACCGACACTGCTATAAGCAAAYGTGCTTGACATACTTTCTAATCAGTGTAATTTAAAAAACCCTAATCTGACTTGTTGGTTCACTGCCAAACATGCAAACAAKGCTAACTTCCAAAATTAAAGGAAAAAATGACCAAAAAAAAAGTACAATATTCTGTGTCTTTAATGAAGAGCTGATATTTCTTAGAGCAGGCAAGAGCGAGAACTGCTCTGAGAGGGGATTTCTGCAGAGTTCATTGCAGTTACACTGCAAAGTCAAAAGAAAGAAGGGATGCAAAGGAAGGAGGAGGTTGCACGTCACTAAAAGCCTTTGGGAAAGGCTCACTGACCCGTTGGACAGAAGCGTTCAACTTCCTGACGACTACTTTTAGGCAGAAAACTAAGCCCGGGAAAGCCGAGCACTCGGCAGGCTGGGAAGGACAGCGGTTGCTCTCCGAGTTCTCCGAGTTGCACTGGGAGAAGCTCATTTTTGTGCACGGCAGCAGAGCCTCCCCAGCTCATGGTGGCCGGGGAAGAGGAGGGGGATGAAGAGCAGGAATCATCCACCCCCCCAGGGGCCTCTCTTTCTATTAACCACAGTGGGAGTCCAGGGAAAAGACACCCTTGGATAATTTAGCTGTTGTGGACCCCCTTCCCACATTTCGCTGCGTTTCATACCAGGCCGACCTTGCAGCAGGAAATGATTAGCTCAAGCGAAGCATCTGACAATTCGCTTTAATGAGCAATAACTCATGGCAAGCTGCCATTAGCTCCAGTTGACCAGCTCTTATTTTTAGCTGGTGTTGCTCGGATGAGGCTCTCCAGCCTGTGCTGGGAACGCCGACATCCCGGCACAGTCCCTAGCTCTTGGGGGTGCCTGTGCGAGTGTCAGGGCTCCAGAGCTCCAATTCCCGAAATTCCTCCTGCTCCGGAGTCCGGYATAACCCCTTGCATAAACAGCTCTGAAGTCACGACAACAGCCGTCAAAACGCACCCACAGAGCGAATCCACGAATCCCTTGTTAAGTGAGGCCATCCCAGCCTGCTCCTGTCCCCAATCCCGCGAGACAGGCAAAAAAACGGTCCCCGAGTCCTCCAAGGGAAGCCTGAGGGCACCACACAGACAGGCCAGCCCGCGCCCAGCACCGGGGAGCGGGAGAGCGCCGGGCAGAGCAGCGGMTCCCGCAGCAGCTCCAGGGCTTTTCCGGGCGCTCCCTTCCCTGCGCCCACGCTCTGGCCCGGGCCCCTCGCCCAGCAGCCGCTCGGAGGCAGCCCGGGCGCCGCAGCAGCGAGCGCCCTGCAGCCGGGCAAGGCGAGGGCCCAGGCCAACACACACATTCGGCTTTCGGAAAACCAGGGAAAAGAGAGAGAAAAACCAAGACTAACAGGATCCAGAAACTGCATGTGAGGTTTTTTTTCTTTTTTGAACAAATCAACATTTATTTCAATTTAGTCAAACAACTCATTGAAGCGCTTCTCTAGGTTCTTCTACTTTACATTTTGTATTTACACTGTCTTCTTTCTGTCACAAAAATATAGTAAGTCCCAA
>NW_020454092.1:10597978-10877081 GCF_003342845.1 Nothoprocta perdicaria | reverse complement strand
AAAAAAAAAAAAAAAAAAGAAAAGAACAAAACGCCCAAACACAAAGCACAAAAATCCCCCTTCAATGTGATATATTTTGGCAGGAGATTTAAGCATGTTGAGTAAAAAAAAAAAAAAAATTAAATAGGATGTCTAGTAAGTTTAACCCTGGACCTGCACAGAGAGCTACAGGAGATGCTGACAGGGAGAAGGTCATGTTGGAAGCTGAGCAAGAAGAGCAGCATTTGCTGGCCTTTGCACGTACACCGATACTCCGAGCACAAGGACCTCTGAAAGGCTTCGACACCCACCAAAAAAGGGGACTTTAACTTTGCTCTAAGCAGTTCTGCTCTGCTGCGAGCGTGAGGGCGCCCATGGCAGAATATCATCTCTGATCCTCGTGGTGGGCACAAGAGCAGAACTTATTACACATGGTTTCCAAGCAGCTGTTAATACAACACAAGCCTTATTCTTTTTGCAAAGTGTCAAGGGGCAGCTTCATTCAGCAGCTCCCAAATTGAGCTACTGGAAGAACTTTTGACATTTAATGAAGTAGTTTCTCGGTTAAATGACATCACTGCGAAGGTCAGCTCTGCCTTACGCTTAAAGCCAGCAAACTCTGGGACCAGGGGGACTGCTCTGCTGTGGTTCTGGGGAAGGCAGCAGGGGAAAAGGCCACTTGAACAGCCTTTGCTTCCTTGTATCTCCCTGCCTCAAAGGGAACTGTGGCTACATCCCAAGCAATTCCTAGTGGAAACAACAGAGGCGCATCGGTGACAAAAATAAATCGGAATTGAGAAGAAAAAAAAAAAAAGCAAGAAGAGACTCCAAGCTTTTTTTTTCTTCTTCTTCTTTTGGGGACAGAAGGAAAAATTGCATGTTGAGAGAGAAGGAATTGGTCATTAAACTTTCCAGGCACACACACGGCTCAGAAAGCACAGAAAACAAGCAGAACAAACACAACTGGGTGCATCTTAGCGGCAGCTTCCTTTGCCAGATGCAGGAGCTTCCCCCCTCCAGCCGCTGTCTCTTGCTTTCTAGTGGTGTGCAGTTCTCTTTGGTACTTGGAGGCTGGCAGGAGCTCCGGGCAAAGAGAAAGGCTCTGTCCATTTACCGACCAATTCCCAAGGCGCTGATCTTGAACAGCTTTCCTAAGCAAGAGTGACACGGATGGCTAGGAAAGGGGGGGTTTTCTCTTAGCAAGGCTGTGGTAGGTGCAGTGGAAACCCAAGGCAATCTACATGCTTGTCAAATTGTGCCTAGGTAAGAAGAGAGTCCTCCATGAACGTCTCTCATTTGTTCACTCTTAAATTATTCAGGCTCTGACAGCCCCTGAAAAGAAAAGAACGGAAGAAGAATAAGTCGTGGGAGGTGCAGGGCTAGAGCAGACGCCACGTAACCAGCAAGAACAACGAGGTTAGGGGTGTTGACGACAGACACACGGCAGCCTCCACGGCCTCCGTGCCCTCGGCCTTCCGAAGTGCTAGAGGGAAATGCAAGCTCACAGCAAAGGTACTCGCTGGGATGAAGCAGAAGAAGTAATGGATGAGGTAAATGCAAACAGCGGTTGGGAAACCAAACACACAGATAAGAGCTGCTGGTGCGTTGTGATGTTTTGCTCTTGGAACACGGCACAGGGAAACGGCCAAGCAGCTCGGGGCATTTTAACTGCACACGTAAGGCTGTCGGTTACACTGGTGGGAAGCTCTGATTCACTCGGCTTAAGTAGGAAACACGGAATGACACTTGCTGCCCCATATAACAGGCTCCCAGGAGCCGGGGTTTTATTCGACACCTCTCCAGGGCGGGAGCGGTTCTGCAAGGAACGTCCTCGGCGGTGCCAGTCAACAAGTTTATCTATTTCAGGTGATGGAACGGCTACGATCCTGCATTTGCGTCAGCAAGGAGGACGGGACGGGAACGTGAAGCCTGAGGGAGCATCTGYGCGTGGGAAGGGGAGAGCTGCGCAGCGCCGCGGCCCGGCAGGCCGGGCGAGCGCCTCGAGCCTTCCCAGCGAGGCCGCTCCAGGGACGCGCTCGGTTCTGGTTTCTGGAGGGCCACCCAGGGCCCGGCACAGCCCTCACRGTGCCCTCTGCTCCTCAGCAGCACCTGCTTCCTGGGAGGAAATCCCCAATCCCCTTGAGCAGATCCCACGGGAGCGGCACTGTGCAATGCTCATTCCCTACTGCAGCGCATTCTGCTCGGGGTTAGCTGCAAAAATGCTCCGCTGAGCAGCGGGTTTAGTCACAGATAACATCCTCCCAGGCGCCAGCTTTGCAGCCACACCGCCAGTACCGAGTAGCTCCGTGCTTTTACCTGCAGCTTTCAAACAGCTGAGGAAAGGAGCGCTGCTTGAAAACAGCAGCAGGCGTGGACCAGTCTAGGAGCAGAGGTTCTCCAGATCTGCAAAGACTTCGYCAAGCAGAGCTCGTTTCTTCCTGCACTTTCCAATGCCAGCGGCAGCGCTCTGCTGCTGCAGAGCTGCGGTTCCTCCTGCAGCACTCTCAGCCTCAGCCTCCTCCTTGCCTAAAGCTTGATTTCACTTCTGCTGCTCCAGCCAGGCTCCCCGTTGATTAATCCTTATCCCATTTCCTAAAGAAATCAATTCAGCCTCCACATACTTCAGCTGAGAGCAATGTTTGAACACCATGCTAATCCTCAGGGTGGAAACTACAGAACTTGCAAAGAACACCAGACTGGAGGCACTTCCATTGTATCAGCTGTGAATCATCTTTTTACATCGCACCACTCAGACGCATTTGGATATAAAATACATTTGCATGTCTAATTAAAACAGATTACCATTAGTAACTAAAGAACATCTTAAATCAGACTCCTTAGGCCATAAAAGCTAACTGCACGATGCTAAAACTGGATTTCAGAAATACACATATTATACCCCCTACAGGATTAATTAGGCAACATCTCCTGAAGAGTGTTCTCCAAAGTGTATTTATTCAGCATGTGGTTGARCTGCGCCGGGCTGGGCAGCACTTCTCCTCGCAGGCCCGAGCGCCCGCTGCAGCGGCGGGCAGCAGCCGGGGCCTCCATCTTCGGGGCGCACGACACGGACGGGCCTTCCTGGAGCCCGGAGCGGGTGGCTGAGGTTTGGGGTCTTGTTTATCCTCCTTTTTAAACGTGAAAAAATGCTAAAAATGCTAAAATGCTAAAAATGCTGCAACCAACAAGCAGACAAAAAGCCTGGATGTTCTAAGCGCTGATTTTGGGGCCCATTCTGCTACCCATTTCCTACGTGACCTCAAGGACGTCGGAGAGAAACCACTGAACAGCAGCACTTCAAGATGGGTTAGGGCTTTACGGCACATCCTGGGACCGTGCAAAGCTCCTGTTCACAACAGCTCCTCGGGGTGCTTAAGGAAGGGCAGAGGAGGAAGCCGGGGCTGCACACGGAAGCTCCCGGGGGGACTGAGCTGGAGCGGGAGATGTGGCACCACCGGCGTCACGGGGCTGCCGGAGCTGGGAGCGCCGCGGGGAACCCGCGTGCGGAAACACCTGGACYGCAGCCGCGGAGATACCCGGGCACTAATCCCAGCCCCTCCTCATCACAGGCAAATGAGCCCATCCCGCTCCAGAAGGGTCACTTCGGCACTCRCTTGTGCCGGCGAGCAGGGGATCTTTGCTCAAACCTCAAATACAAACTGCGCGGGGGCTGCCCTGTAAAATCAGATGTCAAATCTCCTTGCTTGGCTTCCATCCTTCTTATATGCATGGTAGAGATCTCTACCAGAAAGCATCTGCTGCTTCCCCAGCATCGCATTTACTCATGGGTTAGCAGCAAGCCTGGCACCCAGACCTCACCTTGCACACACCAGAAAATACATTTTATAGGGATGCAGGATTGCAGCCCTTAAAAGGGCCAGCACAGCGASTGGCCATGGGCTGTGGAGTTCGGTTTGGTCGAAAGAGCAGCCATTGATAAGTCCTTATGTGATAACACACGAGACAGACATGGTATTTGCTTCATGATCCAAAGCACCGAGCAACCACAGGTCCGATATAAGGGAGGAGCATCTGTGAGCACTGAGCTGCAGCACTGAGGGATGAGAAACGGGTCACAGCTGTCCTGAGCTTTCTGCAAGGTGATGCTATGCGTGCCAYATTACAGAAAATCAAATTATAGGCACAATAATTGCAGTGTGTTTAATGGCTCTCTCACCATCAAAGGGGAAACAACCCGACTGTTTTGCTGTTGGCCACTGCAATGTGGTTTGCAGCTTCTACTTTACATGTCGTTAGGAATTCAGCAGTGACATTTTCATAATTTATCTTAATCATCTCAAAGGAGCCCAGATGACATGGGTTTAACTTGCCCATTCCCGAGGTGCCAGGGAGAGGATCGTGGGGTTGGTGCAGCAGAGCAGGACAGAGACCGACAGGCTGTGAGGCCACTCACAAGGGGCACAAGGACCCATCATCCTGTGGGAAGGACTATCCTTACTCCAGGGAATGGGTTGGGCTTCAGCATAATCACAACAAACTAAAGCAAACAGGTCACCTTCCCATCTAATGGCTTTCTAATGGCAAAAAACATTAGCCAGAAGAGGCRTTTTCATATATCTCTTGGTATTTTCTAATAATTCTTTATAGCTTCTGAAGTACTTCTTAAGATTTACAGTACAATTATCTTTTTTAAAAGGTGGTCTAATGTGATTCTGTAGACATCTTTGGTATTTTTACATCACCTCAAGCAGTGCAGCGCACGTGCAACGTGAACAGCAATTCAACTCTTTGGCAATAGTAACTGATATCCAGGGGCTAAACTGGCTCTTAACGAAAGCGAAAACCACTCCTGTGGTTTTCTGGGTTCTGGTTTTCCTGTCATATTCACTATCGGCCCAAGCAATTCTTCCCTTTTGAGAAGAAGCTGCAACTTTTGTCGAAGATCAAAGCATTTGTACAAAGCACGCTAACAGACACTTGCCATTACACTTGTACTTTAGAGCGTTTTGATGTTTTGGGGGGGACTGAAATGCCTTGGGAGTGCTTTTTCTTCAACAAATCAGTTATATTAATATGTACAAAAGTGTCAACAAGGAACATGCTGAATGGTCTGGAAAAACAGAACCTCACTGGGGTCGTGTGAAACAACCGCCTTTTCGGGAGCAAAATTGACAGATTTTTTTTTCCGCATCCTGAAAAAAATTCAGCACACTCAATTCCTGAACCAGGCGGCTCCCTGGCAAACGTTTTACAGGAAAGCAGCACACATGCAGCTACCCCATGTCCTTTACATTGAGCAGGAAGTCACCCAAGCTGTATTTTTCCACAATTATCTACGTTTCTTTCTCCCATAGAATAAGGTCTCCCCTCTTCAGATTTGTGGCAAAATGAATAAAGCTTTGTGAATTCTTGGATGCTTTTGGAGCAAAAGGAAGGTCTGGAAGCCTTGCTGGCATAAAAGTAACCCCATGTTTATTCCAAGATGAATTTATATACGTTGAAAACTATGCAGCAACCTGAATAATAAGAATCCACACCATGTATTTCGTTTCAGACTGCTAATCGAAAGCTGATCTTCACAGAAGCTGTTATCTGTTTTACACTTATGAATCAAGAACGTCAAGTTTATTTTCTGTAAAAACTGTCACTTCCTGAAAATAACTGCATATCAAAAGATAAAGCTGCGAGACCAGTCTCAAAATAGAGGCTCAAAGTGAGCTGAGGAGAGGCCAACTTGCATTAAGAGCATCAGAGCACTGGTATTATTAGCACTTCTATTTCTTGGATCTTAGGAATTGAGGAAAATTTGTTCAAGCATCCAGGATGCCCAAACTGATGCAACAAACCGAGCAAAAAGCAGCTGACAGGAGCTGAGACCAGCAAGTAACGGAGCCTTCTGCAGCAAGCAGCACTTAGAGCAAGTCAAGCGCTCTCAGCTGCTAAATATTTTACAGTAACACCGAGCCACTCAAAACTTGACCTGCTGTATCCACGAACAGCACTGCTGCTCCCAGAAGAWCTCTCAGGAACGGGTAACATTCGATAACACTTAAAACCAAATAACCTTAAAAAGAGCTTACTGCTACCCTGGCCTGCGAGGGGCATTTACAGAGCAGAAGGAGCAGCCGCACTTCTCGCTCGGCCGCATGYGCTCAGAGCACTTCTTCATCCACGGCTCCTGCTGCTGAAATCCCTGCAGGTCGCGCTGCCCCTTCCCAGGCAGGACACCCACCTGCACACAGATCCCGAGATTCCGAGTCGCTGTTCACCCTGTCCAGGTGCCCTTTTGGCCCTGCGCCCACCTCCGTGCTTCTGCAGGCAGGTGTGAAGCCACAGTAACAGAAAGGACCATTTTTTTGCAAACCAAGTTCAGCCTGCGATGCTAACCCTGCTTGCTCAGCCAAGCAGAGCTTCCACCAGCCCTTGCGACCCTTCCAACACCTTCCTCTACCAGGGCCCACTCTGACTCCAACCAAGGTGMGAAAACACAGTGCTCAGAAGAGATGTTCCTGACATGGCCTTACCTCTCAATAAGCCAAGTTTTTTTCCGAAAACACCATGAGAAAAATGCTAAGAGCTGTCCAGACCTCAGGGCCACCACGTTCTGGGGAGCGCGAGCCGCGTGCCTGATCCTCTTGACTTGACCTACACACAGCTAACGAGCAGCAGCTGGACTTGCACCGGCACAAGGTTGGAGTTTCCTCGTGTTTGTCACCGCGGGAGCACCGGGAAACACGGCAAGCTTTGGTTCACACCCCTAGTTTTATTATTGTTTTCTCCTCTGTCTCTTTTTTGACCGAAGAGCTTTGGCCGTGCATTCCACTGCGCTTTACACAGTGTAACCATGGCTCACGCTGAAACACGAAATAAAATATGTTCAAATTAGGAAATGTTATGGGCTTGAATATATTGCTGTGGATCATTCTCTTGCTACCACGCAGCACAAAGGTGCCCATTTCCTTTGGGGAGCTCTGCAGCAACACAATGTCAGCACCTTCTATAAAAAGTACCATCAGATCTCGCTTTTTACCTAATGAAGAAATAGCTTTTATTAAAGTGCTGTTGACAGCCCTTGTAATTATGCCAGTTTTCCCAACTTCCACTTAAGGTTCTGAGTTTCTGACCAGCTTGTAAAGATCTACAAGGTGGCTGGGCTCCCTTTACTGCGCATCAGTCACTGCTGCTCTGTCAAGAAAAGCCTTCTGTGTTCATCTTACAGCAAAGAGGTTCCTCAGACCGAGCCTATAATGAACCAAACATTCATGAAAGGGTGGTAAGAGGAGAAAAAGAAAGAAAGAACAGTGGAAAAAAAAAAAGCAAAAAAACAAAGCAGAAGCAGCAGCAAAACTGTGGACAAGAGCAGGGAAAAGAGGAGAAGCGAAGCCAGAGGCTTCGCTAGGAGCTTAGGAGAGACACAAATCCACTCGATGCCTCATTTTTCACTTACTCAGATTAAAAGTTTGACATTTGGATTAAGCTTTTTTGTTCTGGAATGAGAAGTTTGGATAGGAACTGCTCTGAAGAGCAACTGTTTAAGAAGGCAAAGAGACATGTTCTTTATTGAAGCCAGCAAACTGCATTTATTTAAATCAGCYCTTCCTGTATCTGACTACCCTGCAGGAAAAGCGTTTCATATTTTAACCTGAAGCCACCCTGCAGCCACATACCATTATCTAGAAGAGGGAGTAAGGTTCTGCAGTGTAAAGTTATATTGACRCTAGACTGTTATTAACCACGGACCCTTTAATTAGGCTGTACAGAGCTGCATTCATGCCTAGGTGGATCAAGCTCAGGAGCCAGGAACGTCTCCCTCCGGGTGCCCACRGCAAAGGATTTCCTGCAGTTTGCTCCTGTTCTCCATCCCCTACGGCCTCYGAGTGCCACGAGGCCCCACTGTGCTGTGGGCAGCTCCAGAGCTGCGTGAGCTCGAGGCACCGCAGCAAATGTCAGCAGTGCCCTGGGTATCGTGCGGAGCCTCCAGGTCACCTTCTGGGCTAGGTCTGAGTCACTGGCTATTCTTTACAAAGCCCCACGCATGAAATCCTCAATCTCAGCTCTGACTCAAGATATGAGCGTTCACTGAGCTCTGAGCTGGAGGTAGCACAGAGCAATTGCACTAAACCTCTGGACTTTGCTCCCTGTTTAAAGGCAACAAAGTTTTGACCTTGTCACAATCAAACTAGGCAGCTTATCATTTGCTTTAGCAAAGACATTTCACAAAGCAGGAATCCTTCCAATTTCTTTTTGCTTTTCTTCATCCAGGCCATTTAAACGAAGCCTCTAATCTGAACAACGCAGGCAGCTGAGGAGACTCTGCTGTGCGTGAATAATAAAAAAGTTATGTTCAATCACAAAGCCTGGGCTGAGCTGATCTGTAAGGAGAGCTGCGGCACTTTGCTTATCTGAACACCATCAGAATTTGAACCCTCTTATCAGCCTGYTTTCGAAGGCAGTTTTGCGCTGCTAACAAGCATCTCATTGCACTAGGTCACTTTCTGCACTGAAGTGCTGCAAAAAACCCTGCTCGGTGACTCTTGGCTGACTGGGGCCTGAAAGCTGCAGAAGCCTATTGCTCTCCTACCCCTTTCTGTGGCTGCAAGCAGGAGGTACACTCTTGYTCTGAGGCACTCCTATATTAGGATTCATATCTCTCTATGCTTGAGGACAGGCAATGAATCCTTATTTAGTTCAGGCAAAGGACTATATGGGTCACAGCAGAACTGCAAAGGGTACTAAGTGTCAGTCGCTTTCCTTGGATGGATCCCAAAAGCTCTGTACATGGGCAGAGCTGACAGTATCAGGGACTCTACAAGAGAAACAAGTACGAACAGTATCAAGGCCCCAACTGCTGTAAAAGGGTGAGTTTCATCCAAAAGAGTATTTTGAGCTGTCGAGATACTTCAGAGAAATGCCCAATTACACAAAATTTACATGTTTCCTGCTATACTTGGAACTAAGTTTGGGTTTTTCATCTCAATGTTATGGTTGCTACTTGGAAGATTGAGTCTGCATGACTTCCAGCCTCCACAGCAGGAGAATCAGTGACACAGCTCGCACAGACACAACCCCTGACAGAGGGGACTGCACACCCATCTTCTCAATTTCTTCAGCCAAAAGGTGCTTTATTGGCATGACAAAACCCAAAACTCAGCAGCTGCCAAGGTCAAGAGGCATCGGGCATCTGCCACCAGGAAAAGGCTGAGCCTATTCCCAAAGGTGAAGGGAAGGTCGCGCACAGGGCAGCAGTGACAACTCCGAGTTGTTTCATAACCATCTTACAAACAAACCCTGCCTTAGTCACGTAGTTTTACTGTGAGTCTGGGATCAGAGAGCAGTTCTGGTGAAGAAGCATAAAGAAATGACCCCCAGAAGCAGAAACAATCATTGGAGATAGTGAATACACAGACTTACAGCGCCCAAAGCAGGTTACAGCACTGAAGACTCTCCAAGCTTAATGGCAYAAGTTGCCTTCAACCAGCCACACCTGATGCTGTAGTCAGGCGAGCCGACCATCTCCTTGGATGGGATCTACTAACATTTATAAAGTGTTTCCACCATCTGACAGTCTGTTTTTCCTTTAATGGCACAGCCTAAGGACTAGGCTCTTCCAACTTTCTGCTCCAAGCTTACTTCACTCCTCTCTTGTCCTTGGTGGTAATCAGTATCACAAAACACCTTTTGTTACAAGAGGGGTAAACTAGCACTGCAAACACAGTTAACATTTCAAAAGAGGAGAGAAGAGCCAGCTGCTTCCCCCTCCACCTTCTGGAGACTTTGCGGGCTGGACAAGCAGCAGGGAGATTTTAATCTGTTAGAATCAACATTCTGAAGTCCAGGGCCATGTCAGAGCTCAAAGCCTGCTCCAAACCAGCTCCACGGGCCAACACTCTAAAGTACGACCTGTCCTTGACACTTGGCTCTCACACTGATGCAGTGCGATGGCCCTTCTGTTAGCACAACTAGCACCGTGTTATATACTCATTTTTAACCACTGGAGAACAGGGATTTTGAGCGCCGAGTTCAACAGTGACTTGTTTGGCCTGGAGCAGCGTGTGCTCCCCAGAAAGGGAAAGACCAGCACCTCAGACACTGTGACAAGCTCAGGACACAGCCACGCGGCGTCACCGCCAYCGGGCGAGCAGCTCTCTAGTTCAGKGACCAGGGTACGGGGCCCCTGCGCTGAGCACGTGAGCACCAAGCCCATGTGCCACAAACCTGCAAGCCTGGGGACGTGCCGATGGCCTCCAACAACAACCACCTCCCAGCTACCTAAACATCTGCTTTTAAGGGCTTTGCCTCTCACGAGATCAATATAAAAATAAAATAATTKAAAAAAARGTAAGTTTTGCTTGGGACATTTTTRCTTGACAGTCCATGGAACAGCAAGATAGAAACACCTTCTTCCAGAAAACTCACACTGCCCAAAGCGAGCGGGAGCGTGACCGAGCAGAGCGAGGGCTGCAGGCCGGGAATTCCTCGGCCCCTGCTGCACCGTCCCTTTTAAGATCCAGAGATTTTTATTTGCTACAGACACCCTGGCCGCGCAGCTTCCCCGCAGCTCCGCTAGAAGCGATCTTAGGCTCAGCCCAGATCGCAGTTCAGCCCAGACCGCGGGCTCAGCCCAGAGCGCTCCGCTCAGCGGGCACCCCAGACCTTCCCACCCCGCCGCTCACGCGCTTGGGAACGGCGGGACACAGATGTTCCCAAGGCATTCTGCTCTTCCCCAAGACATCCTGAAGAGGGGGAARACTCCCATTTTAGCGAAAACTTCCCGCGATCCCGCGGCCCCTGCAGTGCCAGGGTGTCCCCCCGAGCCCGGCCGCCCGCGCCCCGCCGGTTCCCGCCCCGTCCCGCCCGTCCCGCGGCGCTCACCGACCTTTGCAGCAGCAGCAGCACCGCGCGAGCAGCCAGCCCGCCCCGGCGCGGGCCGGGTAGCCGCGCCTGCCCGCCTTCATGCTGCCCGCCGGCTGCTCATGGCGAGCGGCCACCAGCCCGATACGCGGCGGGGAGCGGGGAGGCGAATTAACCCCCCTTCAAAAAAAAAGAGGGAAATAAAGGGGACAACACCCCGCCGGGCTGCGGCAGAGGGACGGGACGGAGCGGGACGGAGCGGAGCGGAGCGGCGGCCGCGCGCGCCTCAGGGGCGGGGCCGGGCGCGGCCTGCGCCGCCTCACGAAGCGCGGCGGGCGGCGCGGCCTAGCGCGGGCCCGGCCCCAACCCCGCCTCCGGGGGCAGCTTTCGGGAGGGAATAAATAAATAAAGACGTAAATAAGAGCGAGCGGGGAAGCTGCGGCGGCGCCCGGGCTGGCTGTGGTCCGTGCGGGGGGCGGCAAAACTTGGCGGTTGGAAAAAGGCTGCCTGGGAGGAAGTTTGCTGAAGTTTGATGTGTGGTGGGGAGGGTTGTCCCCCCAGGCTGTGAAACGGCAGACCTCGTTTTATTTATTTTTATTAAGTTCAAAACTTTTTCATTTTTGCAGTGCCGTTTTGCTTTGAGCTTGGGTGCGCACCAGCTAAAACTCTGGACAACCAGTTACAAACACAAGTTTGCCAGTGATCCCAACATCTCTTCCCATGGGATTTTCTGCAGAAGGAGACCTGTGGGGGGTTCCCCAGCCCTCTGGCTACAGGGGAGCAAGGTGCTCATCCCCTTGAAACGGGAGCTAATGTGCCAGGCATCCAAAGGCACTACTTGTTTGGAAAGTGCCCGCTGGAGTGTGAGGATTCCCGTCTGAAGGCCGGAAAACTGGAGGTGCTAAAAGTGGCCGGGCCTTGCCAGAGGCAGCCGGGCGGAGAGGCTGGGCAGGATTCCCGAGCTGCAACCTCACAGCCGAGCACTCCTCCATCGAAAGACCAACAAACCTAACCCAGCACGCTGCTGCTCCCGGTCCCACACGGCTCCTCGTGGGAAGGAGCAGCCAGTAAGCTGGGCTGAGGTTTGCGCCTGGGTTTGCCCTGAGTCTCAGAGCTCAGATGTTCCATCACCGCCACTCACTGCCGACCTGGCTAATGCTTCAGGTCAGCCGCAGAGCTACCTCGGAGTGACCCTTCCCAGGGCCAAGGGTTGTTCTGGGATAGGGAAGGGCTGGACTGGGTGAATGAGTGTAGTGCCAGGTGGGGCCCAGGTAGTTTGGGACCTGAAACCACCACGAAAGACCCTTCCTGAGAGACTCCATCCACGGCAACTGCAAATACCAAGGCTCTGMACTTCATTTCTGGCTACACTGTGGGAAATATTCCTTGACTAGAAAGCACTAGCAGCCTCATCTCAAGTTGGGAGAGCAGAATATTTTCCTGCAAATGCCCTTGAGCTCCAAAGTGCTTTTCAACACATGAGAACAAAGTGAACCTTAACTCTGTTTCCACTTTCCTGCCTGTTGTGTCTCTTTGACTTGGTGCTTTGTCTATCTGGGAGACACAAGGGAATGTCTCTGGGTTACGGGAGGGCTCTGTGCATGTGTCAAGAAGATAATACGTCCTGCTGAAAGCAGAAACCACAGCTGCAGGCCTGGCAAGGAAGGGGTGAACTGGGAAGGAGCTAGGACAACCCTGCCCTTTCGTGCCTCTCCATTTCCTCCTAGACAAGAGGAGACAGCTTAGGACCTCCAAATGGGCCAGGAAACTTGTGGTTTCTCCAGAACTGAGATAACCAGCAGTCTTCTCTGCTGAGTACCCCATCTGTCTTGTTCCTACTCCTCACACCAGGTCCATCTCCTGCCTATTGAGCTGCTGTCTCCCTCTCAGGCTCAATCTGCTTTGAACAAACGTGAAATAAAGAGAGGTAACACAAGCAGTGCCTTCGCTGCTGTCTTCCTGTCCCTGGTGTCTGTGTGAGCAGGCACTAAGGCCTGGGAGGCAGGAGGAGCCTCTGGTTATTCACACAGCACCCTAACACCCACAGCCCTGCCCTTGGGTGGGCTTGACAAGATGGGGTAGGACAACCACTCAGGACCCACATGGGTATGAAAGGTGTCACACTTCCCAGTGAATTCCCGAGGCTCTCGGAGCAGCTCAGTGCCACGAGTGCCTCGGGAGCAGCCCAGCAGAGGCTTCTGCAGGTGCAGCCGCCCACAGCAGCCCTGTCCTTCCATGGACGGAAGCGGCCAGACCTGTCTCCTGCCTCATGTGCGAGTTTTGAGGGGTTCGCAGGGACATCTAGTGGACATCTAAACCCTAACAGCACGGGGAGCAGATGCCACGGCTGCTTTGGGTACGAAAAAGCTCCTTCRAGCAGAGGAATGTTTGAGCTACTGGGCCAAGCAAGAGCATCTTAGAAATATGCKGCTTGTTACATCAAAGACACACTGCACTAAAACAGAGCTTAGTGTACAAGGCTCTTAGGAGGGATCTGAAACAGGTCTGCAGCACTCATAATTGCAGCCCAAACTGCAAAACATAATAGAGGTACAATTTCAGCTCTGAAAAACTGCTTAATTAAAACAGAAAAGTTGTTGTTCCCATGGGGACAAACTTTTTTTTTTTTTTTTTAAATCTACAATGTTGGCAATGCTGTGAAAGCTACATCGGCAAAGTTACTCTGCTTAAAACATATATACCCATTGATAATTACTCATGCAATAAATATATCATTAAACAAAATACAACAACTGAGACGCACAGTCTTAATAATCACACTATATCAACTAGCTGCTACAAAGCAAGAGAGGAGACRTGGTGCAGACACACTGTGGGTCACCTTTCGTCCTGGATGAGGCAGCCTGTGATCAACAGCTTCACTGGGAACTTGTATCAGTCAAAGCAGCTGATCCTTTATCCTCAGAGAGGAAGTCCAACCTCTTGGGATATGGCAGGATCACGTGGAAAAAACAAATCCACACAGTGGAACCTGCTGGGGGGCCTGAAAGGCCTGTTTGGCCCTCGGCAAGGCAAATACTGGTGCCCTTGCTCTGCACTGTGCCTCAGCACCAGGAGCTCTCTGAGGAAGCATCCACCTGCAAGCACCTCCCTGTCACCTGCCACGGTGCAGCTGAGAACCCCCCAGCTCGTGTCCTGCTCTGTCAGAAACACCAGCGCGCGACGGCCCGGCGGGCCAGGGCGCTGTGCGGCGCGGGACCCTTGGGACGGCGCCGCAGCAACGCCGCGAGGACGGCTCTGCCTGCTGTGCCATTCACCGTTACGGATCCCCCCGGCATAGCGGCTGTGCTCATATGAAATCCAAGAGAGTCTGTAGGAACGATTCTTGCTGCGAGGGCCAAACACCTAGCAGATRTAAACTGGCACGGTTTCTTCAGCATCAGCAAAACTAGGCTCAATCTGCCTGGCCCAGATTGCCCTAGTGTAATTCTGTAATGCCAAAGTGCAGAGAACCATCTCTCCCCTAGTAAGAGGTGCTTATCCACTCCTGCCTTTAGCATGTACATAGATATAAGTAATGTAGTGGCTGTCAAAGGCATCTGTTCATTACACATACAAGCCAATCCGACACAGCACATTAGGCTATAAAGTGATCTCCATGGCAAATCCATCCCTGTGGGAACCACTCTCAGGGAGCAAGATGTATTACAGTTGATTGTTTTTTTTAATCCAATGAAGTTTAAGTATTAGATACTCATTTCTTAGGAGAGAAGAGGGAAACTACTAATAGAAATAACTGTCATACAGTTTTAAATMCATCATTTTAAATATGTGATAGGACTTGCAGAGCAAGACTGAGATAGATCAAGAGGATAAATGGTATCTAAGGTTAGTTACCAGGGAAAGGCAGGTACTTCTGCAGGGCACTTCAGCTGGCGCCAGCAGGACAGCAAACACGGATGTGCCTAGAGCCAGGCACCGGGAGCAAGGACTCCAGCAGAATTTGTTTTCAGACCATGTCGCAGCTTATGGAGAAGCCCAGGACTATGCAGCAGCCTAAGCAGTCCAGTAGATGCTCATTGAATGGTTTAACTATTTCCTCTCCTACTTCCTTTCTGGGTGACTTGGGGGGAAAATATACACTGAGTTTCATCCCTCAGTTTGCCCTGTGCGCAACAGAAGGATAGTGGCTTTCTGGGCTCCCTGKAAAGGGCCCTGGAACTGGGAGGTTACACTGAACAACAAGAGTTGTTACTGTTTGGAGTGTCTTAAAACAAGCGTAACAAAATACAGCTGTGATGTTCTCAAGTTTTAAATTTAGTGCTAAAAAGCACCCTGGTCACTATGCAAAAATTGCAAATCCTACCCATAAAACCAGGTAAATCAGGACAATTAGAAGGAAGGCAGATTGGCAAAGTGAAGCAGTCCTTGCTCAACCAAGCACACTTCAGTACATTATTCTTGGCTCCAGTTTCAGCTATTTTCAACTGCACTAAACATTCATTAGATTAAATCAGATGAACTGCGTTCTTTAAAAATAGCCAGAGCCTTGTCGTGCCAGTTGGAAAAAACAACAACTTTATTGGGTATTAAAACAGATCAAATAAATTAAAAATAAATAAATAAATTGGGTCATATTCTCTCCTGGCTCAAGGGAGCACAACTCCAAGGAGAGGTTTTTGGCTCCTCCATTCAGCACAGTGGTAGGTAGAAAAAAGAACATTCTCAACTAGCTAAAACAAACAAATTAAAAAGAAATATAGACATCCCAGCACAAACTCCTCGCTGAACTGCAACGCAGGCAGATGGTCAGCAAATGTTCGGATATATCATTCCTAGTCCTTCTGCTGTAGACGTCAACATGGGATGGGGTTTATGGCAACTTAGAGCAGAGTCACGAGCGAAGAGCATCCTGTACAGCCCTCACAGCCCCAGTYAGCCCTGCCTGCTCTACAAAACCCTCCAACATGGGGCTGCCTTCACCTTTATGTGCTGCATAACTCATCTCCCATTGACATCAGAAGTCCCGTTTTCATCCTTTTCCTACAAGAACTTCCTTTCTAGCTGTAAYACTTCAAGGCAGCAGCACTGCCTGGCAAATTCCTGCCTGGAAGCACCACCAGGTGAGGCTGCAGCCTCACCTAGGGCTGAGGCCCGAAAAAGAGCCGTATMCTGCAGAGGTTAGCACTGGGTTTCTGGAGAACTATATTGCATAGCAGACTCATCCTGAGAAAGTTCCTCATTGGGCAATAAAAATAACAAAAAAGGGCTCTTCAGCTAGAARGAGTGAAATAAAAATTTAAAGTAGGTTTTGCACTTATTTCCTGAGGCACTAACCTCCATTAAAGCAGAAATGCATTGCTGGGAGTTACTACCATATCAGTTGATGGAAGGCACAAGGTTTCCATTGAAGTGCTGCCTTCTGGACACGTTTGGGCTCCTGTCTCCTCCCCTGCTAGTGCRTGGGGCCTCCCTGGGGCAATCGTGAGCCTATCTCGGCCCATCAGATCTGCTTTCCAAGACAGGCTGGAGCCTCCCTCACCGGCGCACGACAAAGGTGAGCTGCTCTTTTAGCAACTACACACTAATAGAGCACCCAAAGTGTTCCCGAGGAGCCTGTCTCAACTTGCCTCATGTTCTGTTTGGATAGTAGAAACTATAGCTAATTTTCTTTAAATGGCATTTCTCTTTGCATAGAATAAGCTGCTCCCTGCTTTTCTGACAGACCATCATTCACTCTGCTTCGCACAGCCGCTCTGCAGGAACGTGCGAGTTCTGCTCTCCATCCATCCCCTCACCCAGGATCCAGCTCGGTTACGTTCACGGCAAACTAGAAGGAAAAATAAAAAACTGGCACACACCCCTCGCTAGGCAGAGAGGAAACGCTCTGTCTGCCTCTGCAAGGGAGGAACTGACTGGAATTAAAGTAAGATTCAATGTGCCGTAAAAGCCTTTAATTATTTGGGCCAAATTACTGCATTAAGTGTATTTTCCATTTTCCTTTTTTTTTCTTTTCCCCTATGCTGAAAAGAAAATACAGAGGAGTTCTTATAAAATAGTGTTTAGGATGGCAGTGCTTTCTGATAGACTCTATCAGATTTAAGACAAACATAAAAGGATCTGTAAGGCTGTTATTGAAACTTACAGTGGGTGTGAAAAATAAGGATATGCATAACAAGGCAGTYTGCTGTGGAGAGAACTAAAAAAAGATGTTTTAAGCTATTTTTATTAGCTTGTGGAATGACCCTGGCTAAGAAACAACCCCTCTGCTTTATCAGCGCATGGCACCCATGCCCGCGGTCATTCCTTCGTCCGTAGAGTTTAGAAATGCCCTCTCCACGTGGCACCATCAGCTGGTAAAAGCTGCAATGCTGCACACTGGACCTCCTGGTTGCTGCGGGACAGGAAAACCTGTTGTCCTTCTGTGCGAGGGACAAGCACACATCACCTTGACTTTTTTTTTCTGTCTCTTCCTATATTCAACTGATTTCTCAGTAGATAACTGTTCGTATTACGTGATAGTTCCATAAGCACTTAAAACTGTCATGAACCAACCACCCTGCCAAAAAAACAGTGTTGTCTTTTCTCTCCATCCCAGGTGCCTGCTCCTTCCTGCCACTTCCCTTGTGCCAACAGAAATGTTTGTGCAGCCTCACAGTGAATCTGATCCACAGACAGATCCAGGTTAAAATTAACCTAAGAAGAAGAAGAAAAAAAGTTGCTTTTAACCCAACCAGTTCTTCACCCTGCTTTGGATTTCACAGCATCAGTTTTTGTATTTTACTGCAAGAGCTCTATGCACAGAGCTTTTCATATTAGGGTTTTTTTGTGGGTTACAAGAGCCTTCTTTTAGAGCAGGAGCAATTGATTCCTTTACACTACATGAAATTTATTTTGTAATTTGCAATCTGCAGAAGGTAAAATGTGCTTATTTCACTTAGGTTCTGCACAGTTAATAAATTCTTCAGTGCTTTTCTGAAAAATGGTGTTTGGCCTTSAGGCCGAATTCTCTAAATGCAATTCCCATAGACTTCAAACTGCAGATATATTCCTTGGCAAAATGCAGCCATAAACTTAAAATTCTGAAGATATTTGTAATCTGTGGGGAAAACAAAGGGCCAGGTACAGTCTGGAAGGAACAAACCAGAAATGCATGAAGACCTATGTGCAGAAAGAATACCCTTTTTTTTTTTTTTTAAATGCCCTATGGGAGAAAATATCTTGAGCTGAGAGATTTCCGTGTTCTTCCCTAATCTACAAAACAGAGTAATGCCCTTGAAATATAAGCACTTGGTGCTGCTATTTAWTTTTTAATCTCTATGGCTTGCAAAAGCAAAGGGCAATAAGCACTTGCAGTTTAGCATGAGGCAGTTTAATGCTGTTAAGAAACACAGAGGATAAAGTCCACTTCAGGAAAAGAGGAGTCACCAACATATATGGGTTGCAAGTTGCATTATAAAACAGCCCTGGCTTTTCCTCCTTAGCAATGTGCAGTGCTGGGCAGTGCATTGCTATTGTTTTGGTTTGATATCACACTTTTAGGGAGAGCAGAGGCTGTCCCATCCTTACTGCAATATGTAAGCAATTACCTTTTTTTTTTTTTTTTTTTAATGCTGCAGGAAGCCTAATTTCTATTTTTCAAAATGCAGAATGAAAATTATACTTATTTCACCACAATACAATCCTTTAGAGTCGATAATTCCTCATTGCATTTGTGAGGAACACATGATACTGTAAGTGACAACAGAACCCTTTGATCAATGCAGAGGACAGCCACAATCAAGGATGCTTTAACCTCTTATAATAAAAAAGGGAATGCTCTTTAGCTGTTCTGAGCTTCCAGAGTTATTTAAACAGATTTTAGAAAAATAGTCAAATATGCAGCCTACCTTAAAGATGMGGAAAATGCACTTCTGGAGTTAAAGCAAAGCAACGTTTATAAGAAAAGGTAATATCGCTTATTGCACCAGTTAGAACGGAAAGAAGAAGAATGGAAAGAAGAAGAATTTCAAGAATGAGAAAGAATTACACTGGAATTTATGTGAATAACTTYCTACCCTAGACTTTTAGACCACCATAATTAACAAGAGCATTACTCCTCTTTTCTAGAGTTTGTATTAATATGACCTAAGCCAAGCTGAAATTGGTTCAGGCTCTTCTTGCATGTAATCCACACATGGAACCTGGGAATAACTGCTCTGACAAAATGCTTGCATAAATGACAAGAAAAATCACGCTTTTTGWGTCTGGATTAATACATCAAATCTGTGCAGTATGCTGAAGCAGACATCCAGAAACATCATTTCAATTACTTGAAATACATTATTTAACACACATGTGTTTTGCATTTCAGTTTTCCTATCTCTGGCTATCCCTGGCCAGGGAAATGGGATTTTCAGCAGAGCTAGCTCGCTTCAAAACATACTCATGAAATATTTGTTTAAGATTAGCAACGGAAGGACCAACCCAACAGGGCTCAGGCTTTGAGGGGTGTAAATACTATTTATAGGACTATTCCCTTTGCTGTCTGGAAGCTGGAAGAGCCAGAAGGCAACATTTCTGGGAAGAAGATGTGTCATTATTATTATTTGTATTGCTGCATTACTTATGAATACTGGCTATAGGCTGAGTTTCTGTGATGACTGAACAAAAAGTATACCCACACACTTTTAGTTAGTAGGGAAATAAGGCATGAGCCCCAAATCAGTGGTCGTCATTTCTCCTTCATGCTTAAATTTCAAACACTGCAGGGCAGAAGCTCAAGCAGTGAGTTACAGCATGCCCAGCACGGCAGAAAACCACGAGGGACGTAACAACGAATGGTGGCTCCATGGAGCTGGTTACGTAGCAAACAGTCAAGGCAAACAAGCCAGATCCCCCTCTCCCCGCCTCAGTCCCAGATGGATGCTGGTCAGACGTCCAGCTGTGGATCTGCTAAATTTAGCTTGGCCTCGGAGGAAACGTGGGACAGAAGCCGCTGTGCCCCCCTCTCCCGCTTCACCAGGCCCTGCTGCTGATCCTGTCAGCCCCTTGCTACCTACAGACCCAGCACTAAGGGGTTTTTGCTCAAGGGCCTATTTTGACCCCCCTCCTGCGGGCTGCTTTCTCTTCACTGGTAGGACAGAGGCCTGGAGAGCTATTGTGGCTGCTGGCCTCGAGTCAGAGCTGCTACAAAGCCTCATACCACAAACTGAAGCCTTGACTTGCTCACACTGGTGTCCGGGACAGGCAGGGCTGGTAGCACAGCTCTAAGGAACAGAAGAAACAGGCAGTGCCTGTAAGGTCCTGATGCTGTTAATAAAAATACGTATTTTATCCACTCTCAGGAGGTGCCTTCCCTGGGCTACTTGGATCCCCCTGGATAATACCTGGCTTGAAGTGGTCTCTTGAACCCACACATCTGCGGCGGGAGCTCGGGGCCTTTCCCCACAGAGCTGCTCTGGCTCGGGCACGGTCAGTGCTGCCCATGGAGACCCTTCGAACGCTCCTCTCTGCTCTGAACGGGCAAATGCCAGGGCCATCTGATGAAAAGACAGGTCCTGGGATAACTGGGACAGTTGGGCACTGGGCAGGACAGGCTCTTCCCGTCCTAGGGAACGTCCCGTCCTAGTTTCTTTTCCATGGGAAATGCTTCTGGGCTTCCCCAGGCCGGGCAGGACGTTGCAGAGCCCAGAGCGGCTTTGCTTAATGCACGCAGAGTGCAGCATTTGCTCAGCGGAATCGTCTTTGACCTTTCAGTTGCACCAACAGTTCAGACATCAATATGGTAACCACAGAAACTGAAGACTATTTCCAGCATCTCTCTCCCAAGGAAAGTGGGGAAAATCTGACCACTGCAGCCTGTTAGCTGCACTGTCTTGCAAACACACTAACAAACCCWCTCATGTGTCTAAGGGAAACAAATGACTATTTATCTTGAGAGAGAAGGTTTTTCACTATGACAGTGGTACCTCACGAGCAGTACGTGGCGCCGTGCTGAGGGCAGCCTGATGCACCATGGCTCTTCCCTTCTACGTTCCTCCTGTTTCCTTCTGAAACACCAATGTTTTCCTTCTGAAACTCAGGAGATTCACATGAGCAGTCTGGACACATCCTGTACCACATTCTTGCTGCTGCTCTCCCCATTTGACCACTATAAGGGTTTCTCTGTGCATTTCCCTGTTTTTCCACTCTCTTGACTAATTTGATGCCAAAACCTGACCTCAACAGGCAGCAAACCTATCCCATACCCAGCTGCAACCTGGGTAGTTAGTGCCACTATTTATTGGTGTCAATTATAAGACAGAGGCGATAGATATCATACCTGTTACTAGGAAGCATTACTCTCCAAAAGCCTCCTGGCCAAACTATGCAAAGGTCCCAAAGATGCTGTAAACTCCACATTACAAAACCAAACCTAAATTGCAAATAGAGCTGTCACAGATTGCAATGCCAGAGGATAAGGTGCCCTGACCCTCATGCAATAGCAGCTATCACATTTTCTCCAGCTCTACTGTGTGCCCTCCCTATCTGCTTCTCCCCAGGCTGCTCCAGGCACAGGGCGAGCTATGCTAAAGACAGGAGAAGCAGCAAGAAGTCCGGGCMATGGACCCCCCCATTACCTTACACTTAACAACTACTTTTCCAACTGTTACTCTTTACAGGTCCCTTGAGGTACAAGTTGTGCCTGCAGATGGATAATCTCCCACACACCACAGCATACAGTGTGGTTGCTGCTTCTTCTCACTGGCATAAATAAGGAAAACCCTGGAGAAAGGAGAAATATTCTAATCCTTCTAATCAGATCATCAGGAATCACAAAATGTGTGACTTAGAGCACTGCTTGTACCACTGCTGATTTCCCCCCGGGTTTTGTACTGGGCCAGGTGCAGAATTCTCCGATATTCCTCAACGGCTGCGTTGGCATCGGCAGCTCAAAGCCTCTTTTTCCACTTGTCCAGGGAAAGCCACAGCACGGCCACTGTGAGCTGGAACTCGAGCTTAAGCTGACAGGGCACTAGGCGGATAAAGTTTTGCTCCCTGTCAGAAGGGGAAGCAAAGGCGAAGTAAACAAGAAAAATTGCAGGCCTTCTCTCTTTTAAACAAAGTCTCTTGTGTTTAAAATAATAAAAATCCACTGAACAGAAGCAAAGCAACTTCCCCCAAAATAGCCTTTCCTGTTTTATCAAAGCATTCATCAAAGCTGTCTTTCTCCACAAAAATAAAGTCCCAGGTAGGGCACTGGAAGTCTTTTGCTTTGATTAGATAACAGAGCAGCTGAAGCAATAAGTTTAAATGACTTTTGGCATCTGATATGCCCTAAAAAATGCTCCACGGCTGATCATGACTTGAAGTATGCAGGGCTACCATACCAGAACTTAAAAATAAAATAAAATAAAATAAAATAAAATAAAATAAAATAAAATAAAATAAAATAAAATAAAATAAAATAAAATAAAATAAAATAAAACAAAACACCAGAGAAGAATGAGTATTCACAAGCCATCAGAACTTCGCTCCAAAAGTCTATATACAACATGTCTCCAAGATCTTGAATTGTGGAGACTCACTGTGGAGAACAAGCATTGGCCACCTCGGTCAGGTTTTGCCCAGCTTACCTAGTTAATCAGGTTAATTGCTTTCTGAGACTACCCCAGGACTTCGATCACTGTAGTTCTGTCTTCTTGATACACTGATGTGTTTGCCAGATAAAATYCCTGGTGGATCCACAGTCACGATGATAGGAATACCCTTACACAACTACAGCTCCTTCTCTCAGGCCTAACTTTGCCAAAATCTCAGGAACACAACAACAAAAATCACATCCTAACACCCACACCGCCAACTGCTGCCAATTATACATTTCTTATTATTTTGGAGATAACTAAGCCCAGATGAAGGTGAACCACAGCAGAAATGGACGTTTTATGGGTATCTGAATTAGCTTTGCACTGTTTTTCCCCCGGTACACGGAGGGAGAGCAGCAGACCCTGACTGGCCGGGGCCTCTTGCTGCCAACCACAGCAAGCTGCCTTGGCACACACCATGCTCGCAGGTCCTCTTGTTTCCACCTGCTCTATCTTAACTCAAAAGGAGAGAAAATACAGTAAAAACTTTCTTGACGTGATATAAATCACATCCTATACTCATAACAAGGATACTGTGAGGCAGCAAATGCCAGCAGAAGGGCCTGGCCTCTCTTGACAGTCTATGCAATGAAATTTTGACTCTGAAGCCCCATATTAGAATGGTATTGGGAACAGAGGACTTTTTATTTATTTAAATACTGCATATTTATATTGACAATGGGAGACTGAACATCGTTTGCTTAATAGAAACCCCATGACCTGTTTATGTGCCAGTGAAATCAACTGTGTTACCTAATAAAATGTTTCTTTTAGTCCACAGCCCTATAAACATTTTAGTTGACTGCTCCTAATCAAAACTTTCAAAACCAAAAACAATTTCCCAGCCTCTGCAAGGACAACTGAAGGATTAGTGTAGTGCTCTAAAACTTCTGAATCGCCCTTGCACAGCTCCTTGGGGACATCAGGAACCACCACCATGGAAGATTTTGCAACAAAAACTGTTCAAAAGACAATAGAGGAAGTGTGAGAGCTGATGCAGGTATCAATTTAGTACCCAGCACAGACAGAGGCACAAGAAAAGGCGCCTCAACTCTTCCATTCCCCATAAAGTGGAAGAYGGGCTTAGAGGTGGGTACGTGGAGAAGCCCACGTGCCTTTCCCTGCACAGATCACTCTTTCGAGATCGGTGACTGGGGGAAAGCGCAATCCAAGCCCAACAAGAGCCAGATGAGCCTCCCAGATTGGTGCACCAATCCATTAACTGACCTGCTCTCTCCCACAAGGAACGACCACAAAAGCAGCAGGTCTCTGAGTGACCTTTATTCCCCATTGATCCCACTTTTCTCAGAGGACTCTTCACATCCTTTCCCTGCCTCCTTTTCAGCCCAGCCTGCAGTGACACCAACCCGTGATTTGCTTTCCCTGGCCACAGGGAGAACCCCAAACCCCAAAATGTGAAGGTTGCTGCCGGAGCTGGACAGAAGCCCCGGCCTCCTGCCCACAGCCTGAGGCTGCCGCACAGAGCCGGTCCCTGGAGGCCTGGACGAGCCCTCCCCACTCCCCACGCTGACTGCACCGGCCCGGCCTGCGCCTCTCCCTCCCCTGCGGGCTCCGACCCAGCTCTTCCTCCATTTGCTCTGCTAAAAGGACAGGGCTGCCACCAAAGCCCCGCTGTTAAGTGGCCATCTGCCCGCACAGCAAGGAGCTTGCAGGGCTGCTTAAAAAAATACACTCGTCTCCTCCAGCTATGGGGCCAGGCACAGGCATCCTGCAGGAGGGATCCGGTCTGGGGCCCCGAACAGGATCCCTCTGCATATCACGAGCTCAAGCCAAGAGCCATAGACCCCCTTTTTTAAAAAAACAAAAAGCACCTTTTCCCTCTCCTTTGGTGATAGAGGCTACTTGAATTCCTGCAAGAATTAGCTTTTGTTGCTCTCCAAATGCTGGGTGAAAGATGCTGGGAGATAAGACCATGAGAACAAGAGTCCTTCTGAACGTGTCATGGGCCAAATTCAAACTTGCAATTACTCAGCTGAAGCTAACAGACTGACATTGGGAATACGCTTGTCCCAGCGTGTTTAATGAATGCTGTCATTCGGTCATTACGGTGCTTTCTATCCAGGTGGATTTCTCTCTTAATCTGAAATTTATAGTTTAATTCCGTAGAGCTCAATTGTAAAGTAAGAGACAGGAATGAAAGTCACTGTTCCTCTGTAATGAGCCACGTGGGATAGTTCAAACAGAGTCTCATTCTTAATGGGTCACAGGTCTTTCTTTTTCTTTCCTTAGGAATGTTCTTCAGAGAAAAAAAATCTCAAGCCACAAATTCTCGAGTGCAGTAGCRGAGATTGCAGACCACTTCCTTTTACTCAGTTATCCATAAATTAGTTGGGAATGGTGAATCCTACAACATGATTTGCATATTTTACAGAGGGTAGTTGCAAACACTGCCAGAACACTGGAAAGGAGGGACATCAAGGGCTACGCTTGGACTCTGAACTGCAGTCAAGTCATAGAAAAAAAAAAAAAACCCTATCAAATGTGAATGTTCCCAAGAAACACAGCCAGAGGTCTGCTGGAGAGCTGAGAGACTGATCCTTAAAGTTCCTTTACTTTCACTGATAAATGACAAGGGAAATCTGGAAAGAAGCTTCCTCAAAAACATAASGAGTGCTATATTAGGGGTTAGCCCTCTTATATTTGCACCACCTTTTCCTTTTGCAGATTTTTACTTAAACTCAGTAACTATTTTTAAAGGAATAATGTAAAAAAAAAATTGGAAGAGACAGATGGCATCTTCAGTTGTGAACTCTGATTTTGCATTTGCAGGGGCTTCCAGTGCTTTTTTTTTTTTTTTTTTTTTTTTAAGGCTGATTTTTAATCTGATGTGGACATACACTGATGCTCTACAAACTCTTCTGGTCATTGCATTGAACCTTTTAAGTCCTGAATGGTTCAGGTGTTGGCTGATGCATCTTATTTGCCTCAGTCTTTCATTTCAAGCATGACAGGTAGCTGCTCTGGGCCTCATAATTTATGTTAACAGCCCATCATAATTTATATAGAACAAAATACAGTAATTTGTCATTTTCCACTAAGCTAATGCAACCGTGATTTCATATTTGACAAACTTGTCTATGTATAGATGTCAAATTTTACTATTAGGAGCACTTGATTTTAAGTACAGAGCCTTTCTGTTCTTAAAAWTACAGTGTTTGTAAAAGGAAAGAATGATGTATTTCTATAACTGAAAGACAGCAGCTACTATCCTGCTCTTCTGCCCCTATATATGTTTGCATATGCAAAGCAGGTGAGGGAAGATGRTTTTACAGTGATACAAGGTGTGCCAGCCTTTGTCCTAGGTTGTAGACAAGGGCCAGGAACTTCAGAAGCCTAGACCAAAGGATTCCTAGTCCAAACCATGCTTAAAGCAACTGGAAGTAGAGATGGATGTGACCCTTAACAGTCAGAGTCATTTATCAACCTAAGCCTCACAGCATCTCCTGAGCAGGGCAACCAGCAGGCTTTTCCAGAAGCTAATGCATTTCCCCRTTTAAACTTAACCCCACTTCCTTATTCCAAGGAAGCGCAGCCAAGAACTGTGTCCATCTCACCATACCTGCAATGTGGTTATGCCCTAAAGATCATGCAGTGGTACCAGGAGCAGATCCACCATGTCCCCTGGCAGCCCTCAGCCTGCTGTCCACACTGGTTTCTTCCTCCTTGGAATTTCCTGTAAGTACTTGAAGGAAAACTCTTGACTCGAGAGTGCTTGAATGAGGTTTGAATGGCATTTCACAATGTCCTTCAGGAGATCCAAGACCAACTGTTGTACCAGGCACCTACCAGGCACATCTCTTGCTTCCAGTGAGTCACTCCAGGCAGGGCCTTCTTTTTCCCAGGCCAGACTAATTGTAAGCCTTACTTTTTGGTTTCACTGATACTAACCTGCATGGAAGCACCTGCACTGCCTCTCAAGAGGACAACCCAGCAGTGCCTTCTAGAGAAGCAGTGGCAGCAGAGCCAAAAGCCACCCCAGGCTCACAGCCAGGCCAGGAGGCAGCAGGGCTGAAGTAAACGTGTGTGTGAAGCTTGGAGGTGACAAGGCAGACATCCCGCCCAGCCAGCAGTGACTTCACCTCCTTCCTTTGCAAAACAAGGCAAGGAGAAACACCGCTGAGAGGATCGGCTCTGAGGGGAAAAGCCCAGCTCTCCTTCTCCTGTTTAGGTTCAGGCCACCTCTAAATGGAAACTCTTACTCCAGGCCCTTAGCACAACAGAGGCCCAGGAGCTTGGCCTTGCTCTCTGTTTCCCTTGGTGTGTGGACAACTCCCATGGACAGCATGGGAGATGCAGGCACGGAAAAAAAGACCCAACAGACCTCAGCTTAAATGCTTTTTCTCAAAACAAACAAACCCACCAAGCTTAGTTTGTTCAAAGAAGAAAGGATCGTATTCTATTTCCCCTACAGCAGAGGGAAAGAAACAATTTTAGAAGCCCAGCTCAGGTTGCGCGTTTGAAGTCAGGAATGGGATGTCAGGAGCCTTTTCTCCCTGGGCCTTACTGGCAGGCACTGTTTGTGGCCGAGCTGGGGTGGAGCAAATGAGGAAAGGAACCTGCTCTGGCCATGTCAAGTCCAACAAAATCTGGTCCACCAGTCTCAAGCATCTCCTACRTCTTGCTGTGTGGGTGCTATGCATGGGACACACGTTACTCACAACACCGAACCAAATGGGCCATGGACTCCACAGAAACGAACAGTATTTGCTCATTCATTGCAGGTGTTTGTACAAAAAGGCAAGTCATTTGCCTGCAGACTCACATAAACACACAAGCTCTCAGATTAAGCCCGGGACCTGCCCTGTATGCTGACTGTAAAGGTTCTTTCCCCATTGCACCGTGCCCTTCTCCACACAGTCTCCCACTCACTTGGTCAGTAAGAAGTGAAGTGTAACAGGCCTCGCTGGTGGCTTCTTTGTAGTACCAGGCAGCAGAAGACCATGTATTAGTGCACACTGTGGCTTTCATAAAATAACATATSCATGATTTGGAGCATTCTGGAGTATACACAACTTCACCTTCCCTCCCTCTAGGCTTTTAGGCATTGAAACCAGTCCATTTGTGGTGTAAAAGGTCCCATTCTTACCCCAGCACCTCACAACAGTAACGAGTGCCACACAGCAAGAGACGCACACGTACAACATTGAGTCATGGAGATGGAGCCAGGCTGGCACGGAGCTGCTTCACAGAGACCCACTAACAAAACTCACTGCACGCTACACGGGCTCGCACTGATGCCAGCCACTGGAGGACAAGAACAGCCCTAGCAGCTTTGCACTTCACACGATACAAAGGGGGAAAGGGGAGCAGTCCTGCCGCCTGCCAGGCGGCCGCCTACCTTTTCCTGAYGGGAAGAAGCAGTCCATCTCCACGCTGCTCCGTGAGTGTGAAACACAGAGCGCGCTGCTGGGGACCAGGCCTTCCTGGGGCGGGCTGCGCTCCGTGGTGCGGACCAGGCACCAGCCGGGCCTTTCGCTCGGCCTCTCCAGCAGCTCCACAGTCTGCCCGACTTGGACGCTCAGCTCGCTGCTGTGGCCGGCCGTGAAGTCCTGGAGCACCACGGTTAGTTCACAGCCTCCAGACAGCTGCCGCGTTCGACAGAAAAGGGAAAAAAAAAAGGATGAAAGTCAGAGCGCGCAGGAGGAAGCCAAATCATCTCTATATTATATTTACACTGGCAAAGGCAGGATTTGTGTTCCTTAGAAGCCAAGTTAATAATTTCTTTTGTCAAAGTTCAAAGTATTATGACTCCTATTTCCTTTAGTTCCTATTGATACTGCTGGGCTGAGTTGAGAAATCAAAAGCTACCCACCCAGTAACCTTTTGAGTGCTGCCATTTTCCAGCTGCGGGTGGATATTTATTAAGACATTGGCTTTTTTATGGCTTTAGTTCCTTGGGTGACTTTCCAGAATGGCGATAGCCCTGGTCTCCTCTACACTCTGCCCCATGGCAGGACAAATTCCAAGTGGCCCCATGCCAGACACACTCCCCATGTCACCAGCACGGCAAGGAAACAGCTACGGCTTTTTGTAGGACCAGAAATGTGCCCTTCTCTTCCCAAACTTGCTATAGGGATCTCTTAGGAAACTAGGTGATCCTGAGGGGGCAGATCAAAAAAAGCTCCTCCCTGGTTCTCTGATGGAAAACAGAGGTGTAAAGATATAAACGTGGAATGACTGATTATACGCTGACTTCCAGGATTTGTATCTAAGAATAAATGTATCGTCTTACTTCCGTCCTGAGTGCTGGCAACCCACTGCTCTCCTTCATCCTCACACCCTGCGACTATCAATGAACAAGACTGGCCTCTGTTTAACCACAGTCTCTAGATCACCAGAGACCTGACGTACAAGGGCTGGTGCATATAGCAGAACCCACAACCAGCAGAACCAGGAGGTTTGTTTTCCTACAGATTTGGATCTCATGGTYGGATTCTCTGGTGCCTAGAAAGGTATGAGCACAAATTTAAGCCTTTTCTGGTTTCTCTCCAGAACAGGAGACTGTGAATTTCTTAATTGTCTGCCTGACATCAGAGACTCTTGCTTGGGTTCTCTTCCTGCACTTTCTGCCYATTTCCCTGAAACATGCAGGAATCTTTGAGCTTATTATTCAATTGCTAAATTTCACTGAAATCAGTTCACTGATTGAAAAGTTCATGAAATGGGAATAGCAAAACAAGCTGATATAGGACAGTGTAATCCCATAAATATCACTTTCTTCAATATAAAGATAAAAATAAGCATATTAGCATATTTTTAAAGAAACCACTTGTAAATAGCAATGGAATTGGGATAAATCTTGGAAGACGCTAAGTATCCCTGTGAAATCAGGGAGAACCGGGAATCGTTTATCAGCCTGAACGGGCAAGGCCCTTAGGAGGCACCTTCCCCACCCTCCTCCCTACGGACTTTGCACTTTGCCTGGTCTCAGATCTAAGCCCCAGCAGTCCCAGATTCCCAAGGGAACAGGGTTTCTCCCCACTTCCGCGACACGGTGGCTCCTGTGTCTGAAGCAGGCATGAAAGAAATCCCGTCTGGAGCTGCCGTGTTTACAATTATGCAAAGGGATCAGTGGACAAGGACTGGTTCTCACCTGTCCTGTGTCTCTGCCGTAGACGAAATGCTAGATTTGGGGAAGAAGAAGAAGGAAACATTGCTCTGAAAGATTATTTGTAAATAAGTAGGAAAAAAAGCAAACAAAACAAACTATGGTGGCTGTTTGAGCCCAGTCAAACAGCCATGGGTGAGAGCATTAATTAATCCTGGCAGAGAGAGCTCAGCTAGTGGATGGAAGTGTGGCAAGAGCTCAGTTTAGCACCTAGCTAAGCAGTTTATCAACAAATCCATCTTCTGTCACATTGATACAATCTCCACATCACTGAAATACAAACATTCACAGGTATTGGAAGAGCAAGAGATTGCTAAGATACTTGCTGAGATTTCTTTGCTGTGAATTAATTTGAGAAATAGAAAGTCCTTCTGATGTGACATGGTATCTGAGAGACATTTACAGCTCAAGAAAACCCTGATTACTTCTTGGCAAATACAAATCTCTCCAAATGTGATGAATCTCGGTTAATTCTTTCACAATTTTTTGCTAAATATGTTTTATTTCCCCCACATTATGTTATCTATTATATTTTCTCTGAAGATAACCAAACTTCTTTTCTTTGGGGAACAAGTGCTCAGCTGTACTTCTCTCCCAGAGGTTAGTTTTACTGATCTCATGCCCTGCTCTGAAGTGCCACTAGGTGTCCGTGTTTGCCACCACACACAGCAAGGTAACTTGCTGTAAGGAATTAACTCTCTCCTCTCCAGGCCGAGCWCTTACGTTTGCCCGGGCCCCATCGCACCCTGTGTGGGCAGGAAGGAGCCGGCTGTACCGTGTCCTGGGCTCCCTGCAAACAGCAGCCCCAGACCCAGCATTTCAACGGGAAGGGCAGAGGATGTTCCAGGGCAGTCACAGCCTTTCTTCAAATCATCAGTTCAATTACTAAAAAATGCATCATTCTTTTTGCTAAAGCAGGGCAGGCGAAATAGCCCTGAAATAGTACAGGGAGAGATGGAAACCCCCTGGCAGTTTGGGACCAGCAAAGCATTTGCCAGGGCTAGGGAGGTCTGCCCCAAGCAGCTCCTCTGCACAAGGGGCCAAGGAGCCCCCATCCCATCCCCACAGGCCTCTGCCAGTCCCTCCCCAATGTGATAAAAGCAGATGCTTCAATCAGGACAACACCTGTGTATGTTATCCCAGACAAGGCATATGTGCTCCACAACTCTCCAGTGCCTTATAGCCCCAAGCTCCTATTATCTCTCACTGATTAGAAACAGCTACTTAATACAATGAGAACTGGAAGTAATCGACACCTCTGGGAGCTGCTCAACACCTGGTGTGATCAAACTCTTCTTCAGCAGRGGAGATATTCACACACCTCCAGCTACAGAAAACTACCTTTGATGTCTGAGGCGGGAAGCTAACCTTGTCTGGGTCTTTTTCTATGTTGCTTGCTCCTCTGCACTGAAACATGGGCCAGGATCTTGCCCCGTGCTCTGACTTGCTGCTGGAGGATCCAGCCCTAGAYGGCCAGGTCCTGATCTGTGCAGCCCTGTGGAGGGCTCCTGCCCAACAGAGCAGCAGCAGAGAGCACTTGGCTTGGAGGCCAAGAACATGTTTGCAGGGAAAGACTCGGCTTTTGCAGGAGGAGTGAAACAGATTAATTTTCTGCAGGTGCAGACGATGGGTGMAAAGTGCTAGCTCAGCTGGGTGCCCAGATTAGTTTTAGGGGTTGCCTGTGGTTACAAAGTGCAAAATGGGAAATTCTTCCTTTTACAAAGTATTTCTCAAGCTTGTTCTGTAAGCATCTTATATACCACCAGATCACATTTACTTACCAAATTAACCCACAGCAAAGTCATCTCTCTAGAAGGATTACATGACACTAATAGGGATAAAATTGGTAAGCCACTTAAGAATAATGCAAATACGTCTGATTCCCGATGGCAGAAATCCTTTCACCTGTGAAGTGTTCCCCCAAGCTACCATACATCCAATTTGTTCTTGGAAGGAAACTTTAAAATCTTGAAAAAGTACATTGAGCCTCTCTCTACTTCTGAATATGCAAACTGGGATGAAGAGGAGCTGCTGGTTTTTTACATGTTACTTTTAGTTTGGAAAGAGAAAGAAAATASAGTGTGTCCTTGAGGTTTTACTTCACAGGTAAATGGTTTCATATTTTARCCTGTGATAAATTCACTTTTATTATTCCTGTGACAAAATCCACCATGACAGCTGTTGGCTGGATATATTTAAAACACCAGTCTAATGTGTGTATTGTACAACAGCATCAGCGAGMAAGATTAAAATAACAATGCAACACACCTTAGCAAAACACAAAACGTAACTAAAAACATCTGATGCAGGGACAAATCTAATGAATTACACAGAACAGAATGTCATTTCTCGTAGCCTTCAAATGAAAAGGGACTAGCAGAAGCAAAGAGCAAAATGCAGCGAGGAAGCAGAGGGGCCCGAAGAGGCTGGGTGCGTGTGCTGTGAGCAGTCAGTGCTGCTCCTCACTGCTCCACAGAAGCGGCTGCAGCAGCAACCGCGGCCAGGAAACTGCCTCGCAGCCTCTGCCTGCACTTGTGCCCGGCCTGGAAGCCTCATTCCATATTCAGTGCATGAATATCCCCACCAGGTGCTAAAGGAGATTAAAGCCGAGCAGGAACGGAGCCTGCTCTATGTTGCCAGTGCCTGCAGGAACTGGGTGTGCAGGGGTTGGAAACTCCAATCTCTACGGCTGGACTTTGCTCTTGGGACTCTGAGCACCCACGCGAGCAGTTCACTTAGGACACCGATCCTGATAAATGGATTTTGTCATGATTTAAGAGTCCATGCAACCTTTTGCTTGGAAACACCTAACCCAGGTGCCTGTCAACCTCAGGAGGGGGAATGATCCCAGATGTGGACATGTCCTAGACATCCATGCTGCTCTAGCACAGGAGCCAGCTAAGCTCCAGGGACGGTACCCTCAGCGCAGGATGATCATGCACTGAGCTGAATCACAGCACGAGTGTGTGGCCACTGCTGCATCTGCTTGGCTTCCAGCTTGTGCCACAGCCAGCAAACACTAACGGCTTATTTATCATTATATTCTAGTCRTAAAAGACCCATTAAGTTACAGGCTGCCCTTCCATCTTGCTAGAATACAACTTAACTAGTATTTAATCCTCTCCAGTGTAAGGGAAGTAGGAATGAATAGCTCTCTAATCGGGCAGGCAGAAATTCGGAGGAGATTGGCCTCCGGAGGATTCCTCAGGCACTTCTTTGCTGGGAAACTAAATAGTTTATCCTGAAAACTGTAACGGATCTCACGCTGGTTCTAAACACAACCCCGAGCGGTGAGAGGCGGAGAACTGGTGACAGTGATGGTGTGGTGGCTGTTGTATCGGTGTAGGTGAATAAATACATAATACCCCAGCGACTGCACCAGCGTTTCAACACGCCGTTTCAGCAGGAGYGCAAAGCGTTGGCGTCCCCTCCAGYGGCACAGGGGCTAAGGGTTCAGCTCTTTCATAACCAAGATGTTGTTAGAAGGACTTGGGAATCGTGCTGCAGCCTGGGGCATGCCAGGGCACGGAGCAGGGAGGACGCTCACCGTGGGGCTCTGCCCTGATGCCGTTTTACCTGTATTCAACAGGACACAGCTGCAGCCAGGGGGTCCCGGTGCTGCCTTGTCCTCTCACACAGCCCTGCGGCAGATGCTGCCTGTCCCTGCGCCCCTGCTGGGTTTGCATTCCCAGGCTGAGGAACCATTTCCTTCCAAGTAGTCCTGTTGCCAGCTGGTGAAGTCAACAAGGCAGTCGTGCTTGGGGTTTCCCTTTGCCAAATATGTGCATATTTTGCTCAGACCCTTCTCAAAATTGGGCAGTAACAGAGAATAGGAGAAAAAGTATCAGKGCATTATATTATTTCTCCCATATTTGTCTTCTTTCGAGTGCTAAAACATGCAGCGAGCTGAAGCTGGCATCCCTTTGTCAAAGCCTAAAATTCACCTGTTGCTGCATGCAGCTATTACAGGGTCATTTGCCTGGCCTAAGGGCTTGCTCCTGCCACAGCTGCTTTGTCAGTGGGGAACACAAAGGTATCCTTTTCTACATTTTTAAGCTATTTAAAAACAGATTACAATGTAAAGAACCAGGCCCAGCCCAATTCATTATGCTGCATTATGTAGTGCCCTCCACTATTAAAACTGCCGGATCATTTGCTCACATTTACATTTCTTTTTTTTCCTCTCCTCCTGAAATGCTTCAGTTTCCCCCGAATATATTTTTCAATCATAAAACCAGAATGTTCAGAAGCTGAATCAAACACGGGCAGCATCTACAGTTCTATGTAAAAATCTATGTATTTCAGGCATGTCAGAAACTYTTTACTGGGTGCCACAGGTCACAAAAGAATATCTGATTTTCACTCAAGAATTGACAGCAGAGGATGAATCTATCAGGCTTAGCAGAGCTGCTTAGAATGTTCAAATACTTAAAAATGTCTCAGAATCATTGCAGAAATCCATGCTGGGTGGTTATTAACTTRTATTCAACAGGCCACAGATCTCTGCTAGTTTAAACAAAGCTTTCTGTGTGGTGCTGTGCTGTGCACTAACACAAATYGGTAGTTTTTTGTTGCTCGAAGGCTTTCTGCCCATCTGCTTTTGGGTGACAGCCAGTTCCAGATAGAATCATTTAGTTACCACTAACCACCTATTGCAAGAGGGTGACAGAAGCAGTAAGAAAAAGAGCAGGATTTGCATCCTTACAAAGAGATTTTTTAGAAGTGAGATACTTAGATGTTGATTCTGTCTGCACTGAAATAAATCCAAAAACTGTCACTAACTGGGGACACCTAGAGTCTAGAAATCCTACTCTCTGCAGGGTTCTTTGTGAAAAATTCAGTAATTTCATAGGATTTTTCCTTTTACTGAGAGATTAGAGAGAGATTAAATCTAAAAGAAGCCTTTGTGAAATCTAAGAACTAGAGAATTGCTTTAGTTTTCACACTTCATAACTGGCTGTGTGTGCAGCCACRGATAACATCATCATAGACAGCACAACTGTGTTCAACTTAGGATTGGAAACTCAATGGAGAATAGCTGGTTCAGCTCGGACAATCTTTCTTGGTCCTCAAGCCCCTCTATTGGTCTTTCATTAAAATAGAAAAGGTGCGTCTCCCTCTTTCTGTTTTGCCTGRCCAGAAGGACTGCTGCTTGAGCCCTTGCTTCATGAAGATATCTCTTTATATTTGAGGAAGTGTCTGGGATCATGGTAAAAGCCCTGTAGCCCAAATGTACCAGCTTTGCTCCTCTCAGTGAGAAAATAACTGAGGTATTTACATGTGCAGTATTCTATAAATCAAAATAAAGTATGTTATTCCACAGCAGGAAGAGGAGACAGTGATGGCACACGGGACATATAAATATGCTAACARAACGTAAATCTGGTGTTATGGTCTCAAATAACATTCACCTTTCAGGCCCAGCATGTCTTGCTAGAGTCCCTATTAAACCGGCTATCTTGGCTGTGTTGGATTTTGGACTCAGGGATATGTTAAGAATCTGCAGAATAGCTTGAATAGAGATATGTGAATTACTTATTTTTCCCGGAAAGTAAGACCAGAAGATAAAAGTGATCAGACTTGTGCCCGACAAGCTGAACAGGAGCACAGACATGTTTGCTCATGCACTGCTCAAGGTTTCCTTACAGCATTTGGCTGGTACCCAAACTCCACTCCCTTTCCCAGAGAAGCCCATGACGGGGCAGACACGTCATCGGCCTCCACACAGTGACACAGAGCAGCGTGACTGGCCCCAAACCATTTGCTACCGGTGTTGTAGAGGATGAGAAGGGGATATGGCTGAAACCCTCCAGGATTCACCTTTTGTTTCATATCCAGAAGAGCTTCTAAACTCACCCGGAGTTAATATAAGTACAAGAAAAGCCTGAAAATCTGACAGTAATGACCAGTTGCTTTCTTTCATATGCCTAGTGTAGTCTGAGCAAAGCAGACAGTCTTGACCTAGGAGGTCAAGGGTTTCCTCAGCCAAAATATGACTCATAAGATCTCAATTCCCAAGATATTGCTAGCGAGTACACAAGATCTGATCGTGTACTCTGAGCAGGGACTTGATGACAGCGCAGACAAAGTGTGCACGGGAAAAGGTTTAGCAGCTGATGAGTTTAAAATAGCAGCAGTGTAGTCTGCATCGCATATGTGGTACCATTTGAGGAAGAGAATTAAATTCTACCAGCAGAAAAAAAAAGAATGTACAGTGGGACAAGCACATGTGCCTCTGCAAAAGGGGAGCACTGCACTCACCCGCCTCAAAATGTGGCCACAGTTTTGAGAAGAAAGGAATCGATTCACCTTCCAGGAGACCTGTTCCTTCTCAAACATTGTTCCCAACCATGTAGGACCCCCACTATTTGGTTATCAGGAGAGAACCTACTGATTCCCTGGTGGTACATTGGCTATCTCTGCTTGTAAATTACATGGAAATTAAAATAGTATCCTGAAGAACCAAGACCAGTGGCTTGGAACTGCCACCAGAGAGACCTTAGAATGATGTTTGTCTTCTTGGGAAAGAAGCAAATGATGCTCACAGGAGAGGATGATGAGGTTGTTCTAGGGACACTCTAGAGCACAGCAAATCTCWGTTTGTGCCACAGGATCAAGTTTGCAGGATATAGACATTCCCAGATTACACGTGGCTGTCTGCACAGTTATGCTCTCTAGTTAGAGAAAGCAATATAATTTCTAATCATATCTGCAACATCCCCCTCACACAGTCAAGTTAAAGGCAGATAGTTCCACAGTTCCAAGACAGGTAGCTGTAGAATTGTTCAAGGTTGTGGGKTTTTTTKTGTGTGTTTTGTTTTCTGTTACAGTCCTGTAACAGTAAAGAGTGATGCATGAAGGCAGGAAAAGGACAGTCTTGCGCTTTCACCTTTCCCTCTGCTGGCAGGAAGGGATCAGGATCCAGTGGCTAAGTCCCATGGTGTATGATACGTGCAAGCCCCATGACATTAGGCGGCCACGTGCTGCACTGTGCTCTGCTTGAGCACCTGCCCTGCTGCYTCTCACAGCACCCACGGCTCAGCGCAGCCCCTCTGCTCTCCTCACGGACCCACCTCAGCTGTGCCGGGGGCTCCTGGAGCCGCCCCTTGCAGGGAGGCTGTGGAGCTGAAGGAGGGTGGCTGCGGAGCTGGTGAAACCAGGAATGTGGCAGCCGGCATTGCCACTTGGTAGCACCCCAGGAAACCACAAGCTCTCCTCCTGCAGGGATATTAGCTCCACAGAATGGGTAAGAATCTGAACAGAGAAACCAAAAATATGATGAAGGATTTAAAGTATCCCCTGATATTTTTTTTTGCCCAAACTCCTGAATTCGGAGAACAGATGTTTTATATAACTCTGGATTTAATTTTAATTGGAAGAGATTATTCAAACTATGTCTAAGCCATACGGTCCTGTACATCTGACTTCCCTCTGCCATTGCTGGAGAGGCTAGCTTGGCATCCCCCTCCTTTTCCAAGTCGTTTCCTTTCTACAGATTTAATAGCTGCTATTTTTCATTTTTATTGTGGGTCCCTAGGTCCCAATACTATAAATAAAGGCCTTAGGCCCAGAATTAACTCAAAGGTGGATTTGGATAAATTGCTCGTAATGATTTTCAGTAGGCTCGGCTAACAGTACGTAAAGGCAAATTCAGGTCCGTGATTACAGCAATGCACGAGCAGAGGCACGAGTCCAGTGAGGGGCACTTCTCCCAAGGCTGTGCAAGTTCTGCTTCAGAAGGAAGCCCAGGTCCTCGGTCCTGACTGGCAGGTTTTGTTGCCCATTTTCCCCTCACAGGTGCTTCACTGCAGGCTGGGAATCTCCAAAGGGATTAGTAAACCCTGTGCACGTTACCACCCCTGCGTGGGTGCCAGGCGGGCCTCGGGCTGGACAAGGAGGCAGAGGGCTGCGCTGCCCCGGGCGCCCACACAACTCGCACGTCTCCCACAGCAGGGCCGGCGGAGGGGCCCTCTGCCAACGCGCTCGGCTCTGCGCGGCGCGTGCGGCTCGTGCCTGTTTCTATCTCATGCGAAACACCCTGTGAATTCTCATCGCTGCGAGCAGCAAAGCTTCTGGTAAAGCCTTCCTGGGGCCTGGGCTGAGGCGTAAGCCCTGCACCCTGCTCGGTCGAGGCGGCTGCAGTTAGTTTGGCTGCAGACAGCCAGGCATCCCCATGAGCCCCCCGCTCTCCCCCAGCTCCTCTCCTACGTCTGCAGTTTACTTGTGGTTGTCCTGAAGTCTCACCACCATGAGGTGCTCCAGCTGAGCACCGGCACTGATCAGCACGGGAGAACACGCTGTTCCTGCTGGAAAGAGGCTCCCTGTGCGAGCTCCCTTCCTAGGGCAGCGCCGGCAGAGCGGTGCATGCAGCAGCTCTGTGAAATGCCACGGAAAGAGGATCTCGGGGGAGAGGAGCGGTTGTGTTCGAGTCCTCCTGTGCCCTGCCCTGTCCGCTGCACCCACTGGGTCTTTTAGCTCGGCTACACCCTTTCCACTCACTGTGCTGGGCGGCAGTGTGGCTCCCAAGGGTTAAACCCTAGAGCTCTCTTTCTCCTCTCCATAATGCTGCTATTTAGTTGACGTGACCTCATTTGCCAAGTGATGTAACAGGGTACGCGACGGAGCCTGGCACGTCTAAGCAGATGTATTCAGCGCACACAGACACYGCATTATGAAACAAAAATACCGCTTAAAACCTGAGCAGCACAAGAGATTACAATGGCCTTCATGCAGATCAGCTTACCTAAAACAGTGTTGAAAGGGCTTTGGCTGCAGTTAYATGCTTCCCTTTTTAAAATGAGAGGCTGTTGCTTGTACTACTGTAATGTAACTCCCCAAAGAACCAGCAGCTGCAGGTTTTGAATTTTATCATTCTTGGCCTCTCTGTTTGATAGAATTGACTGCAGTGTTCTCAGAGGATGCTCCTCCCATTAAATTCTTCTCGTTTAAGTACAATAACAAGACTTTTTTGTTGTTGTTTTAGTTTCTAAGATGGTAATAAATTCTCTTGCAAACAACAATATAAATCTGAAGAGTCTGATAATGGATCTGCCTTGCTTTGCTTCAGATGATAGGAAATGTTCATTGACTTTGCCATTTACATTTGCTGTCATGTCACATTATAAGAGAGGGCTAAATATGGATCAATGAAGTTCAGAACAAACAAGTAAAAGATTGAGGAGACCCTAAAAGAACTTGCTATGTTCATTTATCAAAGGACGAGCAGAATAATAAAGGCTATTGAYAAGCACATGCCTAGCTCCTGCTTCAGTTCTTTCACTGGAGACACTTCAGATAATATACTCAGCCCTTGCAGTTGCTGTTACATGTAAATGGTTCCCTGTTGAATTTGCTTCCTTCTGTTCTTGCTAGGCTCAGTTCAATCAATAAAGAAGCCTCAATGTTGAAAGGCAGATGTCTGTTTACCCACAACACTCATGCATGTGCTCATCTTGTTCCCCCAAACCACAGYTCTCTTTTGCACAGTCAAAGGAAGGTGGTAAGAAATGAACTTCAAATATCCTCAGGCTGTTTAACCAATATAAAATGCAACAGTGCACAAGACTGCAAAATAAAAACAAAAAAAGAATGGGTAGCTAACTGTGACATTTCCAGGAGAGGTCCAAGTGCACATAATAGTTGGTGTTACCATATCCAGGATATCTCTGAAACTATAAGGTACGTCCAGGGCAGTTCAACTGAGAGCTGCTGCTGCTGGAGATTTCATGGGCACCGAAGTGGGACAGAGGCTAAAGCCAGCGAAGTGAATTGACACTTGCTTCTTTTGGGTTTCTTTTGCAGATCCTAGACTAAATCTCTATTGAAGCCTTTTCTGGTAGATATCAAGATATGTGCTCAGGAGACACAAAAGATACATTGGATGCATTTGATTTCTGTTAATAACTGGTAAGTAAAGATAAAATAGATAATAACTAATATAAAAAGAGACTGAATCCACAGCTTAACAGTGGCTCTGAGTCGCTTTGTTTCAGCTGGGCTGCATGCAAGTATATGGAATGAACATTATATTATTTACAGATACTTAAACTGAATAGCCAACAAGACACTTCCTTGGCTGAACATCTCCTTCAGTCATGACATTGTGTACTCTCCATAAATTCTGTTTTGCTAGCTAATTCATTACTTCTTCATTGAATGCTATAAGATTTGGCCATAGGCATCTGTTTCCTTTCATGAAWTGCTAGTGCATTTTGGACAAGAGCAATAATGAAAAAATAATAAGTTAGAATTTTCTCTATCCCAGGGAACACAGTAGCACAACTGCCTCTCCAAACCTCATTAATCCCCATGAAATCTAAAGAAGCAACTGCTGAAGTGCTCTGGTTTCCAGCACAATTCCTAAATGGAGTGAAAACATGCTTAAACTAATAAARAATGAACTTGGCCTTTACTGCCTGAAAAATGATTTTACTGTGGCATCACCAAGCGTGACACTATAATTATGAGCTTGTGGCTCTTTCAATAATGCAGTTCTGCAAAAAATGATGAAAACACGGTGTAAAACATCTTTCATTGTGAGGCTTGGCACACAAGGCCTTCACAGGTAGTGACCCTATTAAGAGTGTGTGTATCATTTATCACAGCCGGTACTATTTCTTTTTCTTCTTATTCCCCTTTTCTATCTCTGCAAAATAAAAATAAAATGTAGGACCATACCATAACTAATGCTTGGATCAAGCCAAGGTGCAGATAAATGCACCCACCTCTGTCCTACATCAAAGGTATTTTAGCGGCAGGATGCACTACCGAGACACGGGAAAAACAAGAAAGTGAAGAGCAGCTGAAAAGCCTCTCTAGACAAYAGCAGAACTATAGAAAACAGCAGGAGCAGCCGACGGCACCAGGATACAGGGCACTTGTTTAAGAGACGGGCAGCTTCCCTGGGTTAGCAGCTAACCTGCTTTAGTGCTTAATAAGGCAAGTACCACTGAGAATGATCAAGTCCTGACTGCTTGTTAAAATGCTCAAGATTTTTTGGGTTTGAAAAGCAAAGAGTGCTCTTTCAGCTGCAGCAGTACACCCTCTCAGACCAATTTCCAGCAAAGCGGACTTGAAAGTGAAGGAAGTGATCGTGACAGAGAGGGGTGTTTTTTTTACATTTTTTTCCTTCTCCCTCTTTCTCTCTTTCTCCCTCTTTCTCTCTTTCTCCCTCTTTCTATTCTCTTTCTATCCACAAATTGCAGAATCAGAAGAGAGTTTTGCCACTGATAATAAAAGTAGAGGGGGAAACGGGCATGTCAGGCTACTCGCTCCCTAAATGTCTCTTTCATCCTTTACCATGAGCTCAGTGCCGTTGATGTATCGCGCACACCAACTGCAGATGTGGATCAGGAGAGCTCGTGTGCATATGTRCCAGCCCATTCAGAAATGAGGAGACTTACTTGAACTGTGAAGTATATTCTTCCTTGAGTCAGGGCTGATAGGAGTACCTGCACTCAGCACAAAACTAGAAGCAGTCCTTCAAAATGAGAAGCATTAATTACTCAGTCTCACAGCTCTGTAGCAGCTATAGAGGTTATTATCTTATGCCTGGAGAGAGGGATGGGGATCAATGAGAAATAAAAGACTTCCTTCCATCCTCCCATCTCCATTTACTCCCTCTGCATCATACTGAGCACACAGTAACTTCTTTATAGAGACCACGCTCACCTCCAGCTGCTCTCAGTAATGATGTCAAAAGAAGCACTTTCAAAACTAGGCCATGCATCTTTCCACGTCTTGGTTTCCTTACCTGTGACGAGCTCTCAGTATTACTACAAGAATGTTTTCCAGACACAAAAGCCCCAGAATAAAATTAAAGGCTAGTACAGAGATTCTAGATCATGCAAAATAACTGCTCCTGTTAGGCTRTTATATTTGAAAACACTGCTGAGGAGTTAAAAAAACAACTGTAGAAAAGCGTACAACATTTTTCAAACTGTTAGAATATATATATATATAAATATAGTTCTTGGAGTTATTTCCAGGGTATTTACACATATTCACCACAACAGCAAYAGTACTAATGCAGTTAACTTTATTACTTTCACGTGAAGGGTGATTTTCATCTCCTACAGAAAATAAAATGTTCATTACTGAGTCTTATTCTTCCACCTCCTTGAAACTTGGCAGTCACTTGATATCATCCATCTCTATTAGGATGCTATGGGTTATCAATTGAACACTCATCTTAATTCATTGGCTACTTGGGAAATCACAGTCCCAGATGGGTCTCTCTCTCGAATGGTTTCCACTGCTCTCTGGCTCTACTTCACACATTTGGCTTCTATTTGTACAGCGAATATCATTTACATTGGCTGACTCCAGTTTCCTTTTCTGTTCACCTATGTCATTTTATGCAATTCTTTTTCTCCCTCTTAAATCCACTTCGTAACCCAACATAACCTGGATCGTCACTCATGTCATTGAATTATAGGTTTCTCCTCTTCTCTTAAAAACTGCATGATAGGAAATGCCTAATATCATTCCTATTGCTTAGCAAAGAAAAAGGCACAGAAATATCATCCACTAGCACAGCCCAGAAATGCAGCTGATCTCAGTTCACATTTTAGCCATGGTAAGAGAATCTGCATCGACTACGGGCACAGCACAAATCTTTCACTGATTTAAAGCCTATTGCAAACAGCTCATCCACACATGGGACTTCACCAGTTCACACAAGCAACRCAGGAAAAGTGGCCTGTTTTTCTCCACTAACACATTTTTCTTGTGAAAAGAAATAAGTTGATTTTTAATTACTAGAACTGGAAAGGTAGTTGTGAATATGGAGAAAACAGAATGAAATGAAAAAAAGACCTATTTTCACTTTGCTAAAAAAGCATTCCCAGTCGACAACAATTAACGCAAAAATATCAGAGTGAAAAAAAAAACAACAGAAAAATGGCAGGAAAACTACCATTCCAAAACGGCTACAGCACTTATAGATGTGGCATGCTAAACACAGGTTAAACCTTCCCCGTTTATAGAAGTTTTCTAGAAAGCTGCTTCAAGGGACGCCAGCAAACCCTCAACTGCGGAGGGAGCCAAGGGGCCRGCGGGCGCTGCGCTCTTCGTCCAGGCTGCTCCCATCGCCTTCCCCACAGAACCCCAAACCGGAGGCTTTTAGGACAACATCCAGCTGCCTGTTCAGTGAATTTCCAGGCGGCTGAAAGCTCCCCCTGCTCACGGTACGAGTCTGCTCCACCTCAGCAAGACTGCCCCGGGACTCGCGCTGTCTATAGGTGCGCCCAAGGCTGCCCACAGGCCGGCATGGCAAACCCTACACGCGACATACCTTCTCYCTGGCTGTTCAACAGGTGTGTGCTGAGCTAACTCGCCCGTCCCCGTGCCAGCGGCGCCCTGACGTCACCGTTACTGGGTTGACAACACGTTTCCATGACAAATGGGAAAACTGATCCGTTATCTGCCCTGAGGGAACTGCAGTGCCCTCTCTCCCCCTCTCCCGTATTGTGCTAGGGGCGCCCATCTTGTTTTTGGCACACGCAACGGGGGGCATTTTTTCTYTTTTTCCTGACTGATTCCAGCTTATCTCCGCTCTGGAAAAGAGAAACCGAGTTGTTTGTTGTTTCTCTCCTAAGCAGAAGGGAGGGTGTCAGCCTCCCCTCCCTGCGACACCACCCAGCGCTGCCAGGCCCAAAGCAGAACAGATAACACGGAAAGAGCACAAACGTTGAAGCAATGGACAAAAACAGTATTAAGTCACTTGATGCTCTTCTGGGCTATAATTTATTACCTCCACTAGCAGGCATGGCCCGTAACAGTTAGCAGACGCCTAAAACATCTCGTTTTTGAACTTTGCAGAAGATTAAAAAGAGGTTTCATACTGTTTAAATAGCAGCTGCAGAATGAAGTAAGGTTTCCTTCCGAATGCGACAGAAATGTTCATCCTAGACTTGCAAAAGGAGGACTGTTTTGTATTCTGTAAATACTGAGGCCGCTCTATTTCTGTGCGGAGGCACCCATGTGGAGACACACACGATAACGTGTCTCCATCTTTATGTGTCTTGGTTTCAGCAGCTGCAAAGGCAGGACTGGCTGCTCTGGAGGGCTTGGTTACAGGGCACTCCAGGCTCACTGCTCACCTCTGAGAGCACAAGGCCGCCAGCTTGGCTCCTCACAGCAGGCTAGTGGGTACACAGGGCCAAATTTCATGAGCCTTATTACTACTATTGCTATTGCAGCAAGAGCGAACCCCTCAGTTCTCCAAAGACTAAGGCCACAGGATTACTAATTAACTGAAGTGGGTGGCTAAATTTCTGATCTGAGGAAGCTAGCATGCAAACTGCTAATTTAAAAACAGGATTAGATTGGAAAACCAACTACTGCTGCCTTTCAGGCTGCACTTATTTCCTCTTTGCTTGGCAGAGCAGATGCTTTCTGAGTTTTTCAGGACTTCCTCATACTTGCAGGTTTTCTCCCACGCACAACCGGGTAACTTCTTTTATGAAGCACAAAGCATCACTATGGAAAAGATTAAAGATTTTGTAAGACCTGCTGCAACAGAAAAAAAAAAGATGGTCTGAAACTTTATGCATTTGTTTTGCGTTTATATTTTTGTCTCCTTAGAATACACAAGACTTTTTTCTAAGCCAGGCTTTTCCTCATACATGTTTCTTCTGCTTTTAGTAACATAAGGTTGTAATATACTGCTCTTGAACAGATGTGATGTTGGAGCCTATCCCGAGGAGCATYGATCAGCTCCAGAGGAAGGCAAGCTCCARGCTCCAGAGGAAGGCAAGCTCCAACCCAACTGTGTTCTCTTGCCTTCGGGGAAGACAGAATATCTTTCTTTTGACTCCTGTTAAGATCGTTTTAAATCCTGCTGCATGACAGCCAGTGAGCACTAATGTGGCATGTAATCTTAAAGAAGTTATTACCGAATATGAAAATATCTAACACTTTTGAAAATACAATCAACGTATTTTATTCATCGTCCCAGTGAGGTTCACAACTCCAAGACCTTCAAACCAGGGCTGGACTTCAAAACACACACGGAACCACAAGCCAGAGCTCAGTCTACTCCTATTAAGCAAAGCGCAGCATATGCTTAACATTAGGGGCATGTGCTTAATGGGCTCATGAAACAAGGCCTGTTTTATGATTCAGCATGAGCAATTTGCAGCTCCGTATCCATCTTCATTAYGACCAGCAACGTGCCCATGAAGTTAGGAGCGGTCGGAGGCAGGAAACAGAGGCCGGGTTTCCCCAGCGGGGTCATCACGCTGAGGGAAGGCTGCAAGCAGCACCGTTCAGGACAAGAACCCCCTGGTGACCAGCGCCTCTTAAGGCGCTCGATTTACAGCCACAGACCGGGCGAGGGAAAAAGAGCCCAGCTAATTAAGCACCGCCGTCATTTAGCACGACACTCTATGCAGGAACGAAACCCACAGATGTTCTCACTACAAACTCGCAATAACTTCCCCACTCCCAGCAGGTATCAACGCTCCCGACTCCGAGCACACGCTGCCTGCACATATTTTTATTTAATTACCACCATCTTCAGAAATTTGCTCTGTGGTGCTTGGAGCGGAGCCATTAATCTGCAGTAATCTTTTTGAGCGACAATTTCAACTTTCGTGAGCCTGGGAGCCCTCTCTAAGCAGGGCCTGGAGAGGCTGCGAGCTGCGTTTTATGTGAGGCAGTCGTCATGGAAACGGGACGGAGACAGCAGAACCCAAACAACAATCGAGCATCGAAGAATTACAAGCGCAGGGAAAATTCAGAGCTAGGTTCTCTATGGGAGCCACAGGCTGTCCAAGCTGCAAATTTTAAAGCTTAGAGAGGCTGGATATTATTATAAGCTCTCTTGGGGATGGCTGTATTCCAGGAATGCATTACCACTGATCTGTCCCCATTATAATCCATCTWGCGCACCAAAAATGACATGTTTGTGGGGCGGCGGAAAAGCCATCTGAAAAGGAACAACTGCACATCTCTGCATTTGGGAGAGGAAAAAGGGAGGGGGGGAAAAGGTTATAATCAAAACTATATTTCAATAGCAAGCCTGTCTGTTGTAAAAATAATAATGGTCTTGGCTATCTGCTTGTTGTGAAATAATGAACCTCCTGCACCTTTATAATATTATTGCAGGCGTTCTATAGAGCACCCTAATAAAAATGGATGGCTAACTAAATGAGAAAAGGCTGCTGCGTTGTTTTACAGGGCAATAATCCAGTTCCATAAGCTGTAAACCCCAAACCAAAGAGTTTATCCCAAGAACATAACACATCTTTACTGTTATTGTTACTCTGTTGCTCTCACAGATGTGTTTTTGAAATGATTAAAATCTTAAAAGTTAGCGAGAGAGCAGAGTACAATTATGTCTCAAGCAGTGCTGAGTGCCCCAGACTGTTAGGAACCTGAACAAAGGAAGATGCCTTCTTTACATCCACACGGACTGATTTGCTTCCTAAAGATGGGATCATACAGATATGAAAGCTAGAGAAATCCAGCAGAAGGCAACTCAATTCTAACTCTACCTCTTTCCAGTGCTTAAATTAGACCATCTCCTACATCCCTTCTCATCTTGGAAACAGCATTTGGGACAGTCACTTTCTTTTCAAGAGATGGGAAACACTCAGTTTGGATCAGCACTGCAATAGCTGCAACAGCCTTTGGCGAGATCTCCAATCTCCTCAACACCCTTTCCAACCCCTGTGCCTACAAGTGTGGCTGATGGTCCTCGCTCCAGGACAGTTTCCCTGAATTAGAGCCCCTCCTGTCTGCCCACGCCAAGGCTACCAAGCTGTTCAGATCAGTCGGTACCAGTAGCCTGTTCTCGCTGTCCCTGGCTCCTCACCCAGCTGCAGCCCCCGGCTGCGTGACTGTCATTTTCCCACTTTCCGGAGCACAGAGATGTGGACAATGTGAAAGGAAATCTTATTTTCTTTGGAAACTAAGTTAAAAAACCTCACCTATCACAAGGTGAATCCCTTAAGGATTTCTCTACAAATTGACTGCCTTACAATAATTTTATTTTTATCYGTATCTGTCAACTAGCTATTTTCATGCTATTTTTATTTTCTATAGTTCTACTTCGATAAGTAGAAGTGAAACACTGAGACATTAATTTCTCTATCAGCTGTACCACAATTTCATTAAAAAAAACACTAGCTTAATTTATTTTCTATAAATAGATCCCAAGTGGCATCACTTTCATGAATCTGAATTAACCTACCATTAGCTCAAGTTCTATATTAGTAATTTTGTTGTTACTCATGGAATCAATATACCAGGTTTGCAAATCTGCTTTATTAACTAAAAATGCTGTGTAGCAGATTCTAAGAAGTGCAAGTTCTTCACCACGCCACAGGTGGAGTAAGGAGATTTGTCACTCAGTATTTTTCACTATTTCAATTTTTAGGTCAAATGCAGACCTCAAAACCTTTTCAGGATCATTTGCTTATATCTTGTGCCAGAATACGGATACCCATTGCTATTTCATTAAAAACTACATGAATTTTGACAACTCCAAGTTAGACAATTCTTCCAATATAAGAAATTTGACTATGGAAACTCACACAGAAGTTGGAAAGCATTTTCTCTAATGCATATGATACGGAGCATATTTGTGAATGCAGCTCCCTTGTCCCATTGCTGCTGGGCAGATCCAGACACTTTCAAAGCTGTCTTGGAAGGGAAATCAAGGAACAACGGGGCATGCCGGCTGAACTGTGAACCCTGCAGGCAGCAAATGACTCACAGTCCATACRAAACGCAGTTGCTCAATACAAGTGTATATGTGCACGAGCACGTGCATGTCTGCTCACTGCAGCCAAGTCTCGTTATTGCTTCCATTTTCCGAGCAGTGTTAGGCACAACCTCCCCAACCTTTGGGACTGAATGGTACTATCAGTGATTGCTCAGCAAGGGCATCTTTTATAGCTGCAGGCTATGTGACTTCCAGTTATGCACTGCCTATAATGCAAGACAGCCCGTCTTAACAGCTTATTTTATTTTATCTAGCTCTGATGCAGTGTTTGGCTTTGCTGTGCTATTGTATGTGCGTTAAGATGTTTGGAGACATTTCTTGTCCAATCCACTCCGGGCTGCCTCTGCAGTTATAACAACGCATGATCTWGGACAGTTCGGCGTGTGATTAACAGCTGCTCAGATTGCTTTGGCAGTTTTAGCATATGCTAATTGGGCTAACAAGGTACTAAGTGCTCCAAGGTGTTATGGATGTGTTGTAAAATCAAAAGCTCCACTGTAAAATTCATTCATTGCTCATGGTCTGTAATTTGCTGGCAATTAGACCGCTCCATATAACAACATTGCAATGGCTTCTCCGCCTCTGCTCTGAAAGACATTAGCACAAAAGCACAAAATGCCTCCTTACGTGGTATTGCCTCCTTTTGAGACAAAGATTCTCAGTCAGCAAAGTCCCTGCTACCTTTGGAGAGTGTCAGATTCCTCTCCAGCTGCATCTGGTCAATGGGGTTGTGCTGGGCCCCTTCCCATGGGTCTCCAGCAGTCTCCCCTTAGGTGAGCAAGGCACGTTTGGCCACCTGATCCCCACTAATGCAAGAGTCTTATTGAACACCAAAGCTCCAGTTAACATGATGTCTGCTGTATTTTAAGTCAACAAAATAAAATAAACCATAGATCTTAGCCCGATTACACRTTGTGTCATAAAATTCCTGCCTGCAGCTATAACTGAGCTGTACTGGGTCACTAAGCAAGCCATTTACAGGACTGCAGGCATCCTGAAGACACAGATATTATTATATCCAGGACGGGAGGAATTATAAGGAGCTGGAGGAAAAACCTATACACATTTTTATATGATTAAGAGAATATAGGCTAAAGATACATAATTGCAGCAGGCTATACTCGTCTATTAGAGAAGATGGCTGATATAGATTGGTATAGATAGATCAAATCAAATAGATTTGTATAATTATGGTCTTCCAGAAAGTTGCTCAATGCTTTCTATAGCCCAAATTGCTATCCATGGGGTGGCCTATTGATTTTGATGGACTATGCTCAACTGCACCGGAACTGAGTCAGCCAGATAGGACCAGATTTTGCTCTGCCACACTGGACTGAATTGAGAAAAATTTCTTTGAAAGCAGAGGTTTAACAGGAAGGGAGATTCTGCCTCTCTGAATATTTACAGGGATAAATAAATCACTAGATGAAATTATATGTAGATGACAGGATTAAAGCGCTTTGAGGAATAATCAGGTATAAGGAGCATCAATGAACAGAGATCCTGGCAGCAGAGGGGTCTGGCCTCATATTGTAGCTGCACAGATTCGTAAGCACAGGAAGGTTCACTGTTTTCTTCAAAAACTGAAGATGGAGTGAAAAAGTGTACAGAATGTAGCAGACAGCGGTATAATACACGAATATCACAGTTCAGGTAAGGAGATGAACACCCATTCAAGAATACACYCTCATGAAATAAGAACACATTTTAGCAGAAATTCAAGATTATTGCACGGACGATTATTTGGTTCCAAGGAACAGCTCTGCCTGTAAATGGTAGCAATTTTTATGCAATTAACACCCTTCCTTCAATGGAAATAGGGGTGGCAGCAGGAAGGAAATGTTTAATCTTTAGATCTAAAAACACCACTCTCCCTAGCTTCACTAAAAGACCAGTCTTGGCTCATAGCCAGGGACAGGCTCATTAAACTCTCCGATTTCAGGAGTGATGGTTCAAAGCAATATCCTGCTTGAGAGGGGGGCCAAACTCACATCCCTCTGAAGTCAATCTCCATGTGCTTAAACGGGGCAGGATTTGGCCTGGACACATACGGAGGCCGTTTCCCAAAGCGAGGGGGGGAAGGCGCAGGCATGATAGGCTGCCGAAACCCCCACAACTCACACATCCACTCTGACACAACACTTTTCATGAGCACCTTCTGTATTTGTTACACTGCAATCAACTAGAAAACATCCAGATTTCTGCACCGAAAAGATAACCGTGACCAGTCAGACAAGAGAAACCCGCTGCCCCTCATCAGCAGCTGCAGTAATCGCTTGTTTTACACAGCCCATTCGCTGGCTCTAACCTGGCCACACAAAGTCAATCCCTTGGTGCACAGATCGCAGCCTCACAGAGCCTGGAAACTCGTGTTTAATTCCCATTGATTTCAGAGGATATGAACACACACGTGCCCAGCACTGAGCCTCTACAGTGCTGAATCAAGGCCACGGGTGCCTCCACCTGCTGCTCTTGAGCTCCATACGTGACTGAATAGTTCAAATGCTGCCCTACACAGTGAGCAGAGGGCTCATGAGCCAGGTCCCATATCCCATATCCACGTGGTGCTTCCAGCAGCTTCTTCCCTCCTGCTCAGCCCCTGCAACGCACAACCGGGCTGCACCATGGGAATAGCTGCAGCTGGATAATCTAACCCTCCTAACCCTTTGGGCTCCAGCAGCTGAAAGAAACACATGGAGCTTCTTTAATCATAAAAGGACACCTTACTGTAGGAGTAAACAGATAAAACTTTGTCACGCAGACTCAAACATGATGCTAGAAATAAGAAAAACATAAATAAGAAAAACGTGGTAGCAAATACTTAAACCTAATGACAAGATTCTCTTTTTTTAAAAAATCAATATATTAATCTCCGCTGCTATACTTTCTAACAACATGAATGACAGATTCAAAGAGCTTCTGGGCAGCTACAAGCTGCTTTTGCATTTGAAAAAAAAAAAAAAAAAACTATTAAATTGGCATTTTTAAAGGCTTGTCCCCTCTTTGCATGTTTTGATTCCTACAGCACATTTCATCTGTACCCTGGCATTCAGCCCCTGGAGACACTTTCTTTCTTCTTTTTTCCCCAAATAAAAAATGATTCCAGACACAAAACAAGACCCTTGCTACACTGACAGACCTCTGGTTAAAGCTACAAAGTACTGAACCGAAGCTTGCTCAATTCTTTCTTGAGAACATAAATCACCCAGAAAAAAAGGAGAACACAGATGGGGATTCTCTCCCAGGACTCCTCAGTAGCCTCGTGGTGGCTGGCGCTATGTGTGACGAGAAGCCATTTGCTATTCGTGCAGGGAAATGCAGGTGAGGAGCTTGGCTTCCTCTCCTCGTAAGAAATTCTGTTTTGAAGAGACAATTTCAGTCTGTACTTAAAGTGGAATCTCAAAGAGAGGGGCTCGGTATCTATCATTTACTATATCAAATACAGCCTAGTTCACTGCCTGCTTCCTTGTAACAAAGCAAAACAAAAAAGCTGTTCCTAAACCTCTGTGTACAGTTCATACTGTGCAGTTCATGTGCTGTACCTCCCATCACGATGCCAGGTGTCCCACCAGTCACTGCAGGCTCAACAGAAACGCTCTCTGCTGCTTGCTGGCCTCGCTGCTCTCTTCTTCTGCTTCTTCCACAGCTGMTCGTTACAGAAGCAAGCCCCCCTAGCAAGCCTCATTACAGAACCCTGAATCACTCCTTAATAAAAATTGGGATTTAAATTAAATTCAGCTTGCTTGCTGCTAAAATAGGATGCCGAGTAGAAGTGCTACGTTGAAATCCCAGCCTGGGACTACTATGACCTTGGGAAAATATGCATTTGGATTCAGAAATGGTATTATGGCTCATCTTCAGCTTATAAATGGATTGCTCTTAAAAAAAAGAAAAAGTACTTCTAACATTCCTTGAACAAATAATTTTAATCTATTTCCATGTTTGGTCTTTGTCTGATGGCCAGATCTCATCTTCCAAACAGAAATTCACMCCCTATCCATGAAGGTTTTGTCCAATCTGAGTTCAAATAATGATGGCAGGTGACATTGGACAATTAGTTAAGACTCAATTGAGAGCAGGGAAGATACACAAAAAATACATTTTGAATCACAGTACCATAAAAATATTAGAAAAATCTGAAAAAAATGCTATCCATTGATCTCCAAGACTGCCCAATGGCAGGAAGTAGGACTAGGAAGAGAGGTTTTCTCACCCCTGTAGCCAAGGACAGCAGCGTAAATGATGGCAAATCACCTCCCTATGACCCAGTTATCTCAGCCATAAAATGATCCCGACTGCTCTGCAGTAGAATTTGAGATCTATGAATAAAGAATATGAGATAGATGTGCCATGTAGGTAAGAATAGTTGTTCTTTTACTGCCTGCCTGTGTGCTTATTAAAATCAGGATTTACCCTCTAAATAGAACCAACTCTCTGCTTTTATTAATGACAATATGATAAAGGTAAAAACTGATCCTAATTTTGCCATATTTCAGGAGTCGCTTAATACTCACTTCATGGCCAATGGCTGCCATGATTTTGTTTCATTTTCCCCATTCATACAGATGGTGCCTTGGGATGTTCAGAATTGCTCTTTTATTGCCTCCCATCAAGAGTTTAGCTTAAGAATTTAAGCTCAATTTTCATTGCCAAAACCATTTCCCTTTCTTCAGCACAAAGAAATTTAGTAAAAGAGACCTGATCTGTTGTGAGAAAAGAGAAAAGCATTTGCAAGGACTGTTGTTCCAGCCTTTGGTAATGGTCTTTTCTACTGTTTTACATGAGGCGAATTACTTCCATTAAYGGTGCTTGCAAATCCCCGGGCACTGAGACATTAGCATCCCTCACGCTTGTCACTGAAATTAAAGGAGACAACTAAAACACTACAGAGCTGTTTTATCAATCACTTATCCTCTTARATCAGTTATTTTTACTCTTTATGCAGGGGTAGGGAATGTATTGGATAATACAGAGAAGCAGAATGGAAAGTCCTGATTCATGAGGAGCATTGGGGTACTGTGACAGAGCTACATCTTACCAGCCATGACCCAGCCTCACAGGGCCACATGTGAGCAAGGGAGTAGGGCAGGCCCAAAGCTAACTGGTCAGGCCCCCCTCAGATCCAGATCATAAAATAAAATCATAGAATTGTAGAATCATAGAATGCTTAAGGTTGGAAGGGACCTCCAGAGGTCATCTAGTCCAACCTCCCATCATGGCACTGAGACCACCCTWGGAAGTCAATCCATAGATCATAGTTAAGATCAGGGCTGAGCTTAAAGAGAGCTCCTGGGTGGTTGGCAGGGTTGGGAGAGGTCCAAGTGAGCCTGGTTGGGAGCAGTGGGCCCTAAGTAGGGCCTATTAAGGCAGTAGGGCCCTGGCAGTTACCGCCCTCCTCCTCTCCAGACAAAGGCCAGGTTTGCTGAGAGCCCCTGCTCACCGCCTTATTTCAACCCCATCCTGGCCCTGCCGAGTCACGCTGCTCCTCCTCTCTCAGAAGACTTGAAACCAGCAAAAGCAAAAGGCTTTGTGTATTTGTTTAAAAGACTTCCCTTTTGGCTCAGCAACTAAATGCTTTCACTTGAACCTCTCTTAGATTTCAGCTGCGAAGGGAGAGAGGATGCAAGTGGTGCTTGTTCAGCCATTGCAACAAAATCCAGAAGACGAATCACGAACATCGGCCCGTAGCTCCCAGGCCGTGTACGTGTCAGCAACGGGGAGGGTGCTCAGTAGCTGAATCTGCTATTGGGGACGTATAGGGTGGCAGCGATGGGGTACAGCCACCCTTCACACTGCCCTGGCAGCCTGCACATCAGATGAGCCAGCAGTTGTGAAGGCAAAGGCCGGGCAGCTGAATGCCTCTTATTCTACAACTAGCAACAGATACACAWCACTGCACCTTTCTGAAGAGAAGCAGTTAAACTCACAGGAAAATCAGCTCTCACTGCACTATCTGCAGCAAGCTATAAAGTTCAAGTTCCTCTGTGTATTTCCATTTACTTTCATCTCTCTATATAAATGTGGCACTTCCAACTGATGCTTTAACAACTCCAAGTCAGGTTTTACAGCAACATCACAAGCTCTGGCCAAGGAAAGTGTTCTTTCCCTTGGGCAGACCCCCTGCTGCCCCTGAATCCTCAGGATCACACAGTAAGTATTAACACTGGAAAAYTTTTAGAAGTAATAAGGCCAACTGAGGCTTGAGACCTGTGGGACACTGCTGGTTCCCACCSTCATTTCTTCTTGCAGCCTCTGCAAGCTGAGAAGGCTCAGCACCTTGAGAGACTGTGCCCTGAAGACACCACAACAAACCCAACGGCTTCTTGTGAAAATAAATAACCACCAGCCGACACACAGCTTTCCTCCAAAGGGTGGAAAATATGCATGTGTGGTCCAGCCATGTTCTTTCAATAATTGTTTATTTGCAAGCAGGGTCAGGAAGTGGTGCTGTARTGTCAGGAAAAACGAACCCATGGAGAAAAGGAGCTGTGGAGTTGTGCCATACGTTTCACACCCATCTGTTTCTCGCCCACACACACATTTGAGGAGGGTGATTCTGATTTTGATTGTTGGCGGTTTCTAAAGTAATGTTAAGATCCAAGCAGCAAAAAATAAAGTTGACCTGAATAGCAGCAGCATGTGATTCTGGAAACCCAAGCCTGGGTGTCTCCCTCTTGGTTGTGTGTTGCTGGTAGCAAGACATGTGACAGGAGGCACTTGGTTTACAAGATGGTGAGAATGAGGACTCCAAAGTAAGTGTCTCTTGTGGCATCCCGTCACAAGAAGCCTTGGTTCCAGAATAAATACTGCTTCAGGTCACTGAAAAGACTGGAAAGTTTGAGGACTAAGAGAAGCAACCAGAATAACCTCATAATTGAAAATCAAAATCATGGATCCTTTGGCTGGTGTGCTGCCTTTCTCTGGTTCCCTCATATCYGATATTTCATTCATTTCTCACATAAGCTTTCACCTTCCTCTGCTGTCTSTCCAGCTCTGTTTTCCTACGGTTTGCCTTCCATGTTCCTTTGATTCATTATATCTCTTCCCAGTCCAGCCCATATTTATGTTCCTGTGATGCTTTAAGGACCTAGACACGATCACAGCTTTATATGATCAGGCAACATGAAGACCAAGATAGACATGACCCTTCTCRAAGAGTTACAGTCAATGAATTCACTACCTGCCTGCTCGAATTTGCCTATATTCAGGCACTGCACCATTTTTAATACAAACTATTATTCTCTCACCACTTTTAACTTGGATGACCCCCAATGTGTCCCAATGACCTCGATCAAGGAACTCTAACCATGTTCTTCCAAGACCTGTCCTGAACACTGATTTCTGACCCCACCTGATCTTTTCTTTCTTTCTAGACAGTTATCTTATTATCCTTAGAAGCCCTTTGTGGCTGGAAGGGTGGCTTTCCAAGGCCTTCTAAGTTGCTTATACAAACCTGGCACTCCACAACCAGTAAGTATCAGCCACACAAGAATGATGAATTCCAAAAGGAAAAAAATCTATGCCAACAAAAAAAAAAAATATTGTTCCTCTAGAGGGATATATTTAATTCTGTACAGCCAAATCAAACAAACATACTGTAATCACCAGAAAGAAATCTCAGAAACAACTCAGAACAACAGCACAGAATAAATAAATATGGGCTCAAATTCTTGGAGGAGCAAGATCAGCTTTAGAGGAAGAATAGCTTTTTGCTTAATAACAATGTGGATAGTGCAAACTAAACAGAAGAAATTAAAAAAAAAAAAAAAGCCAAATATCCTTTCTTTCTATACCTACTAATTTAGATGATCTAATATATGTACCAATATAGCTGTACCAAATATGTACAGCTATAACTATGGCTCCAAAGTACAAATGGACACTTTCTATTCCATTAAGTTGTCATTTTCTGTGAATAATCTACTCAGTTTGAATAACCTACTCAGTTTTTACTAATCCTTTTATCCCCCCTATCAACTGCAAAAATAGCATGGCACTGGGACACCAGCATGACATATCTACTGGGAGCATCTATTCCAGGCCTCGTGCAGGCTTGTTCACAAAGTGGTACATGGACCTTACGGGCCGCAGTTCTCAGCAAGTGCCACTCTCATCTGATGTGACAAGGCAGATAAGTCTGAGGGAAGCCTGAGGGATCATCTCACCTGGCCACTGCCAGAAGCTAATACTGTAATTCCATACTGTAGGAGAGCACAAGTGAAAAGGAGTTATTTATGGAGGAAATAAAGGAATTAATGAATAACTTACAGGTCACTGAAGATTAATTTCAACAAAGAGGAATGAAGAAACGGCCTTTAAAAACTTACAGTTCAGTTTGCATCCTCATAGCATATATTGAAAGGGAAAAGGAACCGAGCCACTTGATCTCTGATGCTATATATATATATGCTAATTTGTCTCCCTATTCTAACATATTTTGATGGGAAAAGCACCGTTTCTGACTATCATTAAAAAATTTTAACAGCTTCTCACTTAGTCAAAAATCAATTCAGATCTAGAAGCTCCTTCTCAATTTGAAGTCAAACTCGCTTTCTAGCATAAATAGAAACAAATCTTGACATTTTATTCTTGGAAAATCACAGGACATTTATCCAGGTTAAGCAACCTCTGATCTCTATTTAGAGCTGAAAAACAGAATATATTTTTATTCTTCTGTGCAAATCAATATTTTATTTGAATTCTTCTATTTTAAAATGTATAAACTCTTGGGCCAGTGATCTTTTTGAAGGACAGATAGTGATTTTACTGTATTTCCTTCTTATTCTGTTTTGACTGCACCAAACTGATTCACTTAAGCATCCTGATGACAAAGTCTTTCTTCCCAGCAGGCATCAAAATACTTTTTGCCTGGTTTGGTAATAAAGATTCATTGATTTGGAGCATAATTTATTTCCTGTAATGTGATCCTACAATGGAATCCCCAGCTGAGTCTTTCAATCATCTCCACCAGGGCAGCATTTTTGCCCCTTATTTCTGTACCCTTAAAAGATGCAGCTATCCTAAGGAAGATCACATGTTCTTCACGACCATCTTGTGATTAAGAGATCTTTCATTTGCAGTGAGTTTATGATACTTTTTATATTAACTAAGATGACCATTAGCTAATGCTAATTAGCATGCCATCTGTTTGCAAAAGATTTATCAGCATATTAGTATAGAATTGGATTTTCACACTGCTTGAAAAAGTAGAATATTTCAGGCAGTCTGCCATGTAAATTATATTTAAGTACCTACATATATACAAGGATAGATAGATACATAGATAGATAGATGCTGATCCTTGGCATTTACAGTTGCATCGTTTTTAGGAGAACAGGAGTTCTATATCTCTCTTTCATCATACGGAGACTTGACTTACATTTTCAAATGTTTCTAATTTACTTATTTTTCACCCAAAGATGCATTACATTGAATGATCTAAGAATAAGCAGACTAAATGTTGGTCCTTAATTCCTAAATGGAAAAGTCAAACTACCTACAATCAAACAGCCTACAGACATTTATGGCCTTTCTTACTGATGTGTACGGCAGCAGAAAATAAAATTCACAAAAGAATGTACATTATAAAATAAGTGGAACACATCTGTGACTGGGTATAATTGCCAATTATGCACAAAACTTCTGAAAATAAATCTTTCAGGAATCTCTTTCCCTAGGACTGTATTTTCCCTAGGGCTGTATTTTCAAGGGCTTCCAGTTTGATCTCTTCTTAGCATCCAGTCTGGATTGATATTTGCAGTTATTAACAGATGAAAATAAAAAAAAAAAAAAAATGGGAGCACTGTTAGGAAATGCAGTAAAGAAAGTATCTGCTGTTTCTACACCGAAGAAAACAAAAGGTGAGTGCAGCGCAGTTGCTCCTCACAGAGTGCCAGGGGAACAGCTTTCCTTCGGGGACAGCTTGAGAGCAGCGCCCTACTGAAGCTCACCAGCGTTTCAGAAATGCCAGCTGAGGTATTTAAGACGCACAGCAAATTTCCTGCATGCCATTTACTAAGTTCTTTACTGGGAATATTAGTCAGTGAGGAATATGATTTCTATTACCACAGACACTGCACATGTTCCAAGTTCCCAGATATTCATTCCTTTTTGTCCACGGAATGAAACCACAGGCTGCTCTACAATGACTAATCTCTTCATAGGCAGGAATAACTCAGCATTTTTTTTCCAGACTGCATCAGACATGATAGAAACAATTACATTAGGATTAAAACTTTTAAAATACCTTATGCTTAAAAATCTGACCAAAAACCCTGCAAAGCTTACACCTGTTTCTTTCCTGTCTTTTGCAYTTGTTATATTTTCACAAGGGTGAAGACAGGAAGATGGTGAAGGAAATGTTTRTATCTTTTGGAAGTTGCTTGTTGATACTCAACTACCAGATCAAAAATGGGGAGTTCTGGTGAAATTTKTCCACTTTCATCATACCTGGATGAAAGGAGGCAGGGAGAATTATCCTGCTACAGCGAGCAGTAAGAAAAGGATTAGGCTCCACTACATGGCTAGGACTTCAGAAAGTTCCCTGGAYAACCTCTATGAAGTTTGCACTGGTTCCCAGCAGGTGCCATGTTTTACCAGGAGTGTGTTCATATTTTGCTTTGTTTTTTGTATGAACTTATGCACCTTTTCTGATAAAGTCCATTGACCAGGACTGCCCACCGCTGCAACCAATATTGCAGGCAACAACAGAAAACAAATGCTCTCAGCCTGACTCCAGCTGCAGATGTCAGATTCTTTAAAATTCTCTGAGTCACAGTGATGAGCATACAGACAAAAAGGTAAGGTAAGACCTATCATTTTAGTCCCCAAAACAGAGATTTAATTATACCAGAGCATCGGTCTGGCTCTGATTAAGGGAGAATTTTCACTATCTGGACCACATCTGCAATGGAGAGTCCCTCATGGGTGTCCAAGCACCTTTGTGCAAAGGGTCGAACTAAGCAGCATGTTGCACTTCAGCCTCAAGGACAGCCCCAACTGGAAATCTAAAGATGCAGCTTAAATAACATGCTGGCCTTGCCTTGCCTGAGTGTGTTGTATTTCAGCAACACTCTCAACAACTTGAGAGTCTCAAGGTTTCCTTCTAAAGGACTGAACACCTTGAATGTGGACAGACAGGAACATCCCTGCAATTCAGAAGCTAAAACATTTCCTGCATACAGAAGGGAAAAGGGAAAATCACGATGCTTAGGAAAGAGAGAAAAAGTAATTTGCTACAGTAATATAAATGGGCATGTATAGTTCACAAGGCAAGCTTATGTCACACAAGACATTGCTAGCAGGGATAAAACATCTCCTTTTATCAAATCCAAGTATCACTTTAATAACTTCAGTTTCAGGGAACCTTTCACAGTAAAAAAGATACACACATTTACATGTATTTTCCTGGGAAAGGATTTAATTTACAGGGTTCCTAGCCAAGATTTAGGGCAAGAATTCAGAGTCATTCTCCCTAAAGCTAAAGAAATTTGAAGAAACTGCCATTGCTGAGAGAGATGTCAGCTTCTGGATGGACAATTTATTTACCTGATAAGATAAACATTTTGCTTCTACATGACATAAGATAAACATTTTGCTTCTACATGACAGCATCTTTAAAAGACTTAACAACCTACAGCTAATGAGCACTCAAGAAGGTTAATTAAAGTGCCAGCATGGTTTATATCAAGATTCCCATCCCTAAGTATTGTATTCCCCATCTCCTGCAGACCAGAGCAGGCGATGAAGAGCTTGGTGTGGTAACTACAGGGATGCCAGGCATGTCCAAGCAGTGCAAGGACATCCTCRGAGGTCTTAACTCACCCTTCTTTGCTCTACTGTTTCTTAACAGGAAGAATGCCCTTAACAGTAAACAGCCATTTTCCATGTTATATATTTAATTTTGCTTGTGATAACGTAATTCATCAGCCACTGCAAGGGAGGAGCACTCCAGACAGCTATTGCACCTAGGTGCACTATTGCACCCAGGCCTGTGCCTGGGTGTTTTGCACGCACACAAGCACTGCTGCAGGCTAACAGTTCTTGCTGTCCCTTGAAATTCCTCCTCTGCTGCTGCAGAAAGTCGGCCCTTGCACAGGAATCTGGTCTGGTTCAAGACAAAATTGCCTGGCAGGGATGGTGAAGGCCAGACCTTGACCACATACTGCACCGGGGGGTTGGAGGACATGGATCAATAACTGTATGAATACGGCAAGGGCCAAGAGATGACTACAAAAACCCTGGTACCAGGAGATTCAATGGAAGAAATTGCTTCAGACAAGTAATGTCGACAAGCTGAATACCTCAGAGCACTTCCACAGCACAGCAGAGAGAGATCTGCTGTAGAGTCTCATTTCTGCTTGGTAGCTCTGTTCCCATGCAGAAATTAAATTGTCACCTCAGTCCTAGTGAGAGCGCACTTGCTAGCAGATTAAATGTCTGCCTTTGCCTTATGGTATTGCTTTCATTTTTCTGTGCTTTTAATTCTCTCTTTGAAAATGTATTTTTATTCCAGGTCTGGATGTTCTGTACTTGACAAAATAATGTTTCTTATTGTCAGAAGATTTTTCCCTTGCTTTCCCCTTACGTTTATGTTCCCATTTTAAGGGCATTTTCATTTGCAGAGTATTGCCGTTATTTTGCAGTGAATGCTTTCACTTTTCCAGCTGAGATTCAGCTGGCCTGATGCCTGGCTGGTCTGGGGGCACACACAGAWGAGCACTATTAGCACCAGGAGCAGAGCTGATGGGCAGTGCTGGTAGATAACATATTCCCACTTGGCAAGTTACAATTTCAGGTGGCTACAGACAGTAGCCCAAGGGTGGGGTAAACCACACAAGGGCCAGAATCATACAGTTGGCTCTAAGGTAGAAGCTACTTTTTGCTTTTTACAGCCTTTGTGCTTAGAAACAACCTGAAATAACTCAGCAAAGCTCAGAATTGAGATGAAAATAGGTTTTAAAATACCTCTGTATGTTGCTTTGAGAACTTTGTACCAGACTTCAATGGACCATTTTTTCCCACTGATGGGTGGAATAAATGGTCCAAACCACTGGGTGTAAGAACTGTGCAGAACCTGGCACCCTGGCCTCCTGTGTAAATACAAATTTCTCAGCAGCCCCTACTCTGAAGTGCCTGTGAGCTGGTGTCGACACAAGCCCTGGGGGAACTCAGCTTGTGCCTGCAGCAGGCGGGATCCACGGGCCGTGCTGGGCGAGCAGGGCACCCGGCACTGGTCCATGAGAGGAAACCCCCGGCCAGGTGCTGTGCAGGGAAGAGCAGGCAGCCCTGAGCAGCTCCTGCTTGTCCCGGCCAGGTCTGCAGCGGCGCTGCCTCCAGCTGACGGAGCAGCACTTTAAAACAAGGGGATATTTGTAAACATCCCGCTCACCTTGTGCAATCTCCATTTCTCTGCATCCAGCTGCCCGGTTGGAGCTGGGTTTCTAGCATTTCAGCTTTGGGTTTTGGCATTTTAGCTTATATACCCAATTTCCAAACTAATTTCATGCTGGGAAATAGTGACTGAACATCTTACATTGTACACTTTGAACATGACATCTAATAAATATAATGACTTTCCCTAACTGCTCCCCGTGATGGAGGTAACAAATAGCTTTGCTTTACTGTTTTTTTACTTCTTTACTGTTGGTGCTGGGCATTTCTGTGTAGTACATGCTTTTTTGTTTTGTTTTTCARTCAGCAAGCAGTTAACACCAGGCAACAACAGCAGAATTCCTCTTCAGGAAAGCTGCTGCACAGCTCTGTGGAGTTTCAGGACAAAATGAGCAGTAGTACCAAGATCTAACAAAGAAGAGAGTGGTGGATCAAGGCACTCCTCCTATCTGTATTATTTGGAAAGGAAAATTCCAAGGAACTGACAATTAAAGCCTCTAATTGCCTGGCAAGTATCAGGACTCTGTAACGACAGAACTCAAAGAGAGAAGGGTGCCCAAACAGTGGGTGTTCCAGCTTCCTCCCTAACAAAGAATCCAAAGCAGCAATTGCTGCACACAATCCTAACTTCAGTTTGAGCAACAATATTAAGGGAGAAAGCTCCTTTGCCTTTATTCAAAGTCTCATAAAAGAATTCACCCCTATGTAAGTGGCTGCAACAAACTGTCACTCTGAAACTTCCCCTTTCACACTGATCACCTTCAACTAGAAAAAAATAAGTCTCAGTTTTTATATAATACCACAGATGTGAAAGAGGTCAAGATCTTAGTCTCATGGCTTCTGAAGGTTGAGCTGAGTCCAGTACCTAATAGAGCAGATATAAGCCTATAATGTATATTTATTTTTAGAGAATAAAATCTTTTTGGTTCAGATTTCAGAGCTTTGTTTTCTGCATCCAAAAACAACATGGGGAGATGATAACGGCTCTCCTCAGCATTCTGCAAAAGGCAACAAAAAAGAAGTCATCAGAAGATGGACCAGTATTGCCAGGAACAGGCATCCGATGAGCCAGGATCAAGGGGCCGAGCAGACGGGGCTGCGTCCCCTGGGCCGTGTCCTGCACACACACAGCGAGATCCTGGCTGCTGGGCGCTGGCTAGGGCAGGGCTTTCTCCTCAAGGAAAGGCTTTTAGAGGAGGGTTTCCTGTGCAAAAGCAGTCTGGTTTGCTCTTTGGAAGAAAAAGGAAAAATTCTGCACACCAGGTTATCTATGATCTGATTTGGATGTTCAATGGGAATTAACCCTACTGTAATTGCATTCCTTTTCTACTGGTTCTTTAACACCAAGTCCATTTCATGAACACACTTTTTCCCTGGCACAAAGCTTTCCCAAATTACTGCTGAAGTTATTCTTTGTGTGTATGAAATATAGTAGGTGATAGTACACAAAAAGCTATAGACTGCTTATAGAAARAATTATTATCTGATACGTTTTGCTTCTTCCCTTTTAGAAAGGTGCAGACTTACAAGTCTTACTTGAAGTTTACATTTCTGCTACATAATATTTAACAAAAATTAAATATTTGAGCCCAGGAACAATCACTTWAAATATTCTGTGCAGTAAAATTGAAGAAAAATAAAGACATTAAGGACTAAGACCCAGATTTAAGGAGCAAATTAATCACATAATTTAAAAGACAGAGGCAATTTCTTTCTTTCTCTCTCCCTTTTTTTTTAAAAGTCTTGGGATATCAACCTTTTTTTTCCTTTTTTCTTTTTTTTTTTTTTTAAAGCACAGAGCCTCATATAATCACCTGATCCCTGCAGTCAGCAAAGCCTGAATATTTAAAGAGTCCATAACACTGTTAGAGTTAAGCATATAATAACGAATGTTTTCAGAGCAGAGTCTGCAAACGATTGCTGCAAATCATCTTCAACATATAAAACTACTCCAAATTCTGCTCTGCATCACCTGTTGGGATTTGTTTTTTCTTACTTGCAAAAATATTTGCCCCATAAAATTCCCAATCTGAAAAAGAAAGAAAGAGAGAAAGAGAGAAAGAAAGAGAGAAAGAGAGAAAGAGAGAAAGAGAGAAAGAGAGAAAGAGAGAAAGAGAGAAAGAAAGAAAGAGAGAAAGAGAGAAAGAGAGAAAGAGAGAAAGAGAGAAAGAGAGAAAGAGAGAAAGAGAGAAAGAGAGAAAGAGAGAAAGAGAGAAAGANAGAAAGAGAGAAAGAGAGAAAGAGAGAAAGAGAGAAAGAGAGAAAGAGAGAAAGAGAGAAAGAGAGAAAGAGAGAAAGAGAGAAAGAGAGAAAGAAGAAAGACAAGGGGCAATATGCCCTAAAATTTAACTGCATCCACCATTGGATGACAGAGTAGAACCAGGAGACTCAGCTCTTTGGCCCCCAGTGAGGTGCTCTATCCTCTCTACCAAATGATCCCCGTGATTAAAGTTAGGTTCAGTGTCTTGAGTGGAAGCAGAAACCTTGCTGRATTTACAGTAATGTCATTCCCACTTAGCAACAACAACAAAAACCCTCCTGCCTTTTTTAGGAGTTCGCAGTGCCAAGGTAAGGCTTTGCTTTAGGACTGAACCTCGACGAGAGTGAACCCACTCCTCACCAGGCAGGAGCCTTGTGTGCTGTTGGATCCAGAACAGCGTCGGGAGCTGCTAACACAGAGTCTCCTCGCAGCAGATGCTGCTGCTGGCTGAGGGCTAGTTTAGTTCAGGCAGCTTAAGGAAATACTGATGTCTGAGCTGAGACTGAACWGGGTCCCTCCAGGCCATTTCAATATGCAGTAAGACAAATGAGCATCATCTGCCATTAGTTTGAGTAACACTATGTAGAAAAAACAGAGAGAATGATAAAGCAACACGGGGATGGGGACGTTCATTTCCCTCGGAGCACTAATGCAGCTCTCTGGAGGCTAAATTCGCCACAATTTGCTGGCACCAGCATCTGTGACAGTAAGAAAACTGCTTTAGCAGGAACTGATCYTTTATCTAAGGATGCTACAGCATTTCCTCAGTTTCAACAAAGCACACACAGGTATATTTAAGATTTAACTGTACTCTCCAATTTGTTTCTATTCAGTAAATGCTTGCAAGGACATACGAACACATAGATAGCCTGTAGTCAGCAAACAAGTCTATCCCACCTTAAAAAAGTGTCAGACAATAAAATCCAACCCTGGAAATTATTTAGCTTTTTCCCAATGTTGACAGATTTCTCCCTGGATGATTTGGTGCTCAATTTATCTCACATACATTTGACTTTCAGTTGGACAAGGTTTGTGGGTAGAGACGCCTRCAATCCTTGTCTTTCCAGCATCCTTACAGCAACTTCCATGATGTGCCATGTTTCAGGGCACAGCCTGATCATCTTGTGTTCTGTTAGCCAAGTAGATTTTGCTTCTGTGCAGCTGCAGCATCTCATGTGGAGAGTCTTACCTCTTCATTCATGCAACACAGGAATGATGAGCTTGGGGGCAAACCAGCAAAGCTTACATGAAGGCTTAACATAAAGCATGAGCTCAGCTTCTCTGCTTAGTCAGGGCCTTTCTCAGGAATGATAAATGTGAAAAGCATGGAAAAGCAGGATGAGTCCATGTGGACTGAAGATACGAGGAAGTACATCTTCAGCATATGATATAAAYAAGTACATCGGGCAAAGTATTTGCATACATTACAGTGGCTATTGGACTGTGGAAGTTCATACTTTTAAATATGAGAACATTGCTTTAAGATATTCACAGAAGGTGGATTTATAAAGGTTACTTACAATTCACTCCTATTTTTGAGTACACCTTTCAAAATAACCTCTTTATTGAAGCTTACTTAYGAACCTGACAACCATAAATATGAATCCTGAATTTGCAAAGATACCCTTTGACTGGCAGCATAATTTAAGTCCTTACAAACAACAGACACCCCAGATCAAACTTGCTGAATTTGTCCTTTTGCAAATTTCACGTTTTTTCAAATCATAAAAAGAAGGACAACATGAATATTTTCTTGGTGGATATGAAAAATACCATCGGTTTGGCTGAAATAAATTATTAACAGCCCTTTACTCCTACCAGCAACTGTTAATTCAGCTGAAGATCACAGCTGGAGGAATCAGAGTGACAAATTTAAGTCAGGCATCCTAATGGAGCTGGGATCCCGGGCTCAGATCATCTGATAAATAAACGACAAGTACATACATGCAGACAGCATGCAGCATTCCAGTAGAACTTAGTTCATCACAGGGACATCCATATRTTCCACCATATGCTCGTGAGGAGTGGGGTCCAGAATCACAGTGTCTGGAAAGGGTAGGTCTCCCAGGCTCTTGACATACCAGCCAGGATCCCAATTTTGCTGTATTAATTGGTGTGCAAGCACCTGTATTCCCTCCAGCAAATTAGCAGTTTTAGCTCAGAGGGTAAATATGGAACATAACCAACTGTTTGCTGATTCAGAAGCTGCCTCACTCTAGGGAAGTTCGGCTAGGGATTAAAAAGTTGGTCTGGCTGCATTTCTTCAGAGTCCCTTCAATTCCTAGTTGTTAACCACAAAGCAGCTGTAGCACCAGAGATGTAACCATGTAAAACAGCAGTACTGATGAGCACCTAAAAACAGATGGGATTTTAATAGCCTAGCCCAGGGGAATACAATTTAGACTGAATCTGTAAAAGACAGGTGCTTTGTTCTGTCTTCTGTTCTGCTCTTCATTTACAATGTTCTGGGGACAATTAGCTGCAGCATATTTTCRTATTTCAGTCCTACCTTATCACTGTCCACTGTGTTCTGCGATGTCCTGGATGCAATGGAAATGGTGTCAGGTTGACTGCTCCCATCTCCTTGGCTGTCTGCATCATCTACTCCATCTCTGCAAAAGACAACAGCACTTACTTAATGTACTACCTTGGAAAGGGCAAAGCTCCATAGGTGGATTTGAGAAGTGCAGAGTCAGCAGAGGCCAGAGCTGGCTTTGTGCTAAAATTACCTCACTGATTTAGCCAATTTTGCTGTGTAACATGTAATTTAAAATGATGTCACTCTCAACCATTGGGTTGGGATTAGCACATAATCACAACGTTTGTTGCTGGAAACAGGATGACCATTCCCTGTGTATTCAGAGCAGAGAAGACACGGGTGTTTAGAAATAGCTCTGTAAAAAGGGCGTCAGCCAGAAATTTCTCTCTGTTTAGATTTTTTCCCTAACCAAATCCAGTGAGCCCTGGCTACACAGGACATTGAAGGAAAGGGCCTTTCTCCTGTCTCACAGCAGCCTATGTTTTCAGGACTTTAATACTAAGCCATAAAAGGGATATCCAAATAAATACAGAGACARTGTATACCTTGTACCACTTTGCGAGCAGATGGAGTTTGTTTCCCTCCTGCAATTCTCCTCAAGTTTTATTGGTCTCTCAAAACATACATTTAAGAAATAAGAAATACATATATACATATGGACAAAAATAAAAAGCCAAAACCAGATTCCAGTTCGGCAGTAGAAAACCTTTGTATTGACGCATGTCCTAGTGAAGAAAGGGTTTTATTTCTGCTTTACTTTTATTTATTTATGCTTTATGACAATTCTTGTGGGAGACCTTGATCACTCACTTTCTGGATGCTTGCATAGCACAACCTGAAGTTAGAGAATGGTTATATGACAAAACTTAATGAAGAAGGGGAGATATACAAATTACAAGTGACTTTTTGGAAGGGCAGCATGGGAATCAAATCCTAGGATAGTAAAATCAATTACTTTCATTAAATTTCATGCAATTTCTATTTAATTCTGGATTCAAAGAGGCTGAAAAATAATTCTTTAGTATTATTTCCCAGGATGTAAATCAGTTCATATTTGATGATAAAACACAGACTCTCCAGTCTAGGAATATCTCATCATGACCAGCTATGATTTTCCTTGTCAAACAATTTAAAATATTAAACAGGATAAAAAGAATCTGTTAACACTCAGATTCATAGAATAAAATTCTACTTCTGAAAAGAAAAGGAACCTTAGAGTGAAGAATTTCTACTGTTCATGTTCCCTAGTAATACTGTTCATGTTCCCAAAGTAAGATATTCATACAGATCCCAGAGATTACTTTCCTTGCTACATGTCCTCAGACAAGGCAGAAAAAGCAAAGATCATGAAAACTGCTTCTGACTACAGTAAGAAAATGTAAATGGATCCAACAAAAAGCCCACAGAGATCACACTGCTGTTAGCCAACACGAAGTTAAGGTTACCTTCTACTGTTGTTTCGCTGCTTTGCTGGTGTCTTGGGGAGCTGAATTGGTTCTTTCAGAGCTCCTTTCAGATGGATAATCCTTTCTTGAATGACTTCGCGAATATTTTTGATCCATTCCTGTTTTGTTTCAATATTGGATGCCTAGAGTTCCAGAAAGCAGAAAGACCATTTATTATATTTCCAATATCTTACTTCCTATGTAGAAGAATCATGGTCAGCTGAAGAAAATATATGATTAACTTTTTTTTGACTCTCTGCTGTTGTTTTAGCTGCTAGAATACCTGGTGGCCTCAGGAGAACTGAGAGGGTATTTTTACCAGACCTACTTGGCAAGCAACAGTAAAGCAGTTAAGCTCTGGATAAATATATTTAATGCTAGCAATAGAGAGTGCTCTGTGGAGGGAAAATAGGTTATCAGTGCACAGCTGGGAATTCCTCAGACAAAATACTACAGAGTGAATTCTTCATTAGGAAATCAGTACCAGAAGTGGCTGTCAGGTCTGGAGGTCTGAGGACAAGCCCAGTGGCAAAACTCTAAGAGCAATTACAATTCTCAGCTCAAATACTATCAGATGTGCCCTCTGTTACAGTGTGCAGCTGCTCGATCCAGATTGCAAAAGGAGAGATAAACTCAGCAAGGATGCACAACCGCATGGTCTTAATTCGTAACTGTGGTCTCCGAGCTGATTTTACTCCTGATATAGGCATGGTCCTTCTGGGAAGCACGGGAGCATATGAAGATGAGAATAGGACAAAACTGACATTTCATTTAAAGCTCCCAAAGCCTCACTTAGAAACTCTACAGGCAAAGAAAGCAAGAAAAAAGACTTACTTTCAGCACTGTTTTATTGTCTGAGGATGGTGTCCGACCAGACCACAAGGCAAATTTACAGGGATCTCCTTCAACATGTTCGGTCACTCCCAGTTCTGAGGTCTAGTGGAGGAAAGTTGGTGAGAGATTTCATATGTATGAAGCCTCTTGAGCCCATAAAACTTGACATATGTAGGTGGAAAGCGGGGGAGGCAGGGAAGGATAAGGGAACGAGATCTTAACTCTGCTTCACCACACAGAGATGAAAGAATAGCAGCAGGGGATGGCAGGGAAGAGGGAATGGTCTGAATGATCCTCCTCACATGTTCCCAGCACCCGCTAATATCTCACAGTCTTAAACCTCTCCAGACTCACTGTGAGTTTGGTTTCTAGGCATAGCCCTCTCCATTAGCCCTGCAGAGCCCAGAGCCAACCATTTTGGTGGCACGGTATTCCCAACCCCACACAGCCATGTGAGTCAATCCCCCACATCTACCTCTACCTACAAGAAACCCAGAATATTTTCTTTGAAGCCACACCTACCAGTAACTTGTTCTTGTAAACGTATTTTGTGTGTCCTGAAGAATCTTTGATCTCTTTGCTAAACACCAAAGAGATTTCAAAGAGAAACAAATGCCTCTCACGGCCTTTCCGAATGAGAGACTTGGGATCCCACACTTGGAAGGAATCCTGAAGGATCAGCTCTCCCTGGACGTCCAGGTTCTCATCAAACCCTAAATAAAGCACACACAACACATTTGCTCCTGTGCCTAGTACTGCCTCTAAACAACAGGGCAGGAAGGACTTGGAATAAGAGTGAGGCTCTCCACTGTGCAAATCCTGAAAGTACCTTAATGGGCAACCCCTGTCTCAGTGAAAATATTGTATTCTTTTTCTTTTTTCTATTGTCATGGTACAATATGCATGTTATATGTGCTAAAAGGGACTGCTACCAAGTCTACTAGTATTTCCTCAAAGATAAATATTGTAATGGGTTCAATGGTGGTTACTAAACACAGAGCTGCAACACAGAGAATCTTATGCACTTTACCATAATTTCAGAGAAATTTAAAATGTGGTGGCTAGAAGTGTCCTCTCACATCATGATTCCTTTGAGCATGCTAACCAAATCTCCAGGGGCTAGTGTGATCCCACAGCAGTGGGAAGCTGGAACTGTATTTGTAAGTAGTAAACAGTACAGTGTTTGAAACAAGCTCTCCAGGAAGTGCTCCTGACCCTCCAAGCTGCATGTCAAGAACATTCCTAAGGCTGTGGATCAGAGTGCTCAGGCCACAYGACCTGGAGGCCTGAAGGAAAGCGGGAGCTAGGAATTGCTCCCTGCTGCAGCTGGGTGCAGGGTGCCAGTGCAGCTGAGAGCAAGGTGCCCTCGCAGCCTCTGTCTCAGCCATACACTGGTCGCGCTTCTCTGCAGAGCTGGGCATTGCTCCTCCACAGCAGCCCTGTTGCTCCTCGTCCACGGAGGCAGAGCAGCAAGCAGCCCTGGTCCCTCATGTTGCCTGCTCCTGCTCCACATATTCAGAGAAAATGCTTTATTCAGAAGACTGCTTCCCATGTGCTCATCCACGCTAACCAAACCATCCCTGCATGGTTATGGTGATCCCATGGGAAAAGGTTTCCGTAGAGCTGCTTTTCACCAGACACTGCAATGAAAACCATCTTCACTGTGGCCTTACCCATACGAGGTCAATTTTCTTCCTGACAGYTTTAATTAACTAGTCCTATTGTGTTGCTTATCTTCTAGCACTACTTCCTCTTCCCTGACTATTTTCAACTCTTTTTCTTGGTTGTGACTCAAATTGCAAATAATTTTCACACTCTWATCAAACGACTGAGAAACATTAAAACAACTCTGTCCAGACTAAAATTTTCAAATTCTAGAAGTCTGCCTCACATCAAAAGCCAATAAATGATTTAACATTAGTTTTGTATCATTTTACTAATGTTTTGAAACATAAACTGTTTGGGTTCAGAAAGTCTGAACTTCTTCTTTTGAAATACTGCAACAGAGTATTTAGAAATGCTTTTATTCACTAATTTTTAGGGCCTACAGGCAGCTGAACTGATAATATGTCAGAAGAGTCTTCCTTTGTTTCAGCAAATATGTGTGTGTATATGCACACAAACCACCTATATATAAAATATTCCTGTATGTATGTATGCATGTATGTCTAAAATTCCCCAAATTCCTAGCCAGCTTTAATTTTCCAAAAATTTCTGAAGACATTTCAGCAAGAGCTAGGAAATACCTGAGAAACGTAAACCAGTCAACTGAGTTGCTGCCATGAACCTGCAGCAACTTTTTACACAAGATACGAGGAGGCTTCACTCACTGGTGAATCCCTCCCCTGCCCAGCCGCCTGCCCGCTGCTACCTTCCAGCATGCTGACGTGCATGGCATCGTTGGCCTTCTTGGGCACGCTGAGCATCACTTCCAGGCCATCTTTGAGTTCTCCTTTGCCCTCTTCACAGCAGGTCAGCAGCTCCTAAGAAGCAATGCAGAACATCTATGAAAAAAAMCCCTGAGCCATATGCAAACTCAAATTCAGATTGTGTTTCTTGCTATACAGAGCACAAAGTTGCAGCAACTTTGCTAACAGGGACAGGATAAACCTTAACTGAATCAAAAATGCTCAAACATAGTTGAGACCAAGCAGGAATGACTATAMAACATGACAAACAAGCTGCTCTCGAATGAGACTGTGCAATCAGAGGGTTTCAGGAACTTTGTCTACACTGCAGATTTCAGTCTCTGTAAGCCAGGGCTGTGGGGTCCCTACTTGAGCCGGCAGCACAGGCCACTCTTGCCCTGTCATCACTGCRCTGTACCCAGGCAGGTGGGAGAGACTCATCGCAGGAGGAGGTCCAAAGGGTGACGACTGGAGGGGTGTCTTAGCCCTCCCATTAGCTCTGGTTGCTGCAGTGCTGGCTTGTCACACCACCCGCTGAGGCTGTGTAAACCCATCTGTTCTTTCAATAACCTGGTACAAAGCACATATTTGTCAGCACATCAAAGTACCAAGTAAACCCCTTGCTAGTGCAGGGCATCACTGCTTTTGTGTACTGACAGGAAGGTCTAAAAACTTGCAAGTATGATCTATGGTTAAAGGCTTTCAAAGTCAGAATCTGTTTATTCCTTTACCACCCAGGTATTTTTTCACTTGTTATGCACTTGTTGTCAGTTTTGAAGAGGACAGTAGCTGACCAAGTTAGATCTTAAATTTACGCATTCACATGACATTGCAAAAACCTGTAACCAATTTACAAGAAAACAACATGGGAAATGTTAACTCRGAAGTCTTCTGATTAGTTTATGAATGTTTTCCCTGTTTTTCTCAAAAACAAAAGTATCAGCTCCCAAACAGAATCTGTTTATAGTGAGGGAAGCTCTGTCAAGAATCAGTGAAATCTCCCTAAGTTCTTACTGCTTGAAGCAGCCAAAGCCTCTAATCAAAATGTCACGTCTCAGACTTAGCAGGAAAGAAAGGAGAGAAAAACAATTTGATCATCTCCTTTTCCAAGTTTTGTCTTTTTAGGATTACATCTACTTGAATACCCCAAAATAAGTGAAGCAGCTGTTTTTTTTTTCTTTATGAGAGTCTTTTCCTTTACAGTATCCAATTCATTGTCACCATTTGTTGACATATTCAGGCCTGAGAATAGGAGTAGCATTGCTGCTCACAGGCCAGTGTGAAGAGGCAACTGCCTGAAGAATAAGAGGTAACTCATTAAACCTGTGAACTGCTTTGCATGAGATGACTTGGGTAGGTCCCTAAGGTACCTTCAGTAGGAGCTGGTATTTTGTGATCCTCTGGACAGGCTTGATTAAGTAAGAAGAGATGGAGTTGGCCAGACCATGCCTTTGCTGAATTTCCTACAAGAGAAAGAAACAGCAGTCAGACATAGAAAACTTGTAGCTTCCTGTCATAACTAATTTTAGTTCTGGTTCTCTGCATTTCTTTGTTTTTTTATTTGTCTTTAAATTCACATACAAACACCAATGTTGTTTGAGACCATCAATAAATTACAAAGTCCCCTTATGGCAATTTAAACGGCTGAAGCTCTGTGCGAGTTGAACTAAGGCTGTGGTGAGTAAACTGAGTTTGAATTAAATATGACTTCTTTCATGTCAACTGGTTTCTCTTGGCTATGAAGGCTGAAAGTAGAGTCTTCACATTCAAATAAAGTAACACTCAAACAAATTCCACAAATGAGGTACTAATTTAGCTGTCTACACATAAGCATCTAACATCATTTGAGAGCTCTGAGGTAACTGAAATGTCTGCRTGGGACTAACAGGTCTGACACAACAGCTGACAGACCTGTGTTGTTCGAAGGTGACATCTGGGAATAGGACAAATAGCACTGAATACCTCTAGTCCGTCAAACAAAGCACGTCCTAAATGTGTGGGTTGGTCACTGTGATGCCTTCATGAATTTCCAGAAGCACCTAAGCATGGTGGGTCTGCAAAGGGCCCAGCTGCTTCCAGGGCCATTTGGGAGCTCCTCCTCCTGAGTCCAGCTACAACASGCTGGAATTCCTTCTATCCTTGGGCAGAAGGATCCTGGGCATCCCTCTCCCCTCTACTCAGGCAGGGCAAGCCCTGGCCACCAGGATATGTTCAGTCCCTAAGGGTACAGATGGGGATGGGGAAGSGGAATGGAAAGAATTCTTATCTGCAGCTAGTGGAGAGTAAGTATTAGGTTATAAAGAGAAGCCACAGTAGGAAAAGCTGCCAAGGACAGAGAGATTTTCTCTGTGTATATTGTCTGATTTTCTGCTGAGTACTAGGGAGAGTTGCTGGGATTTTTTTTTAGCTCCAGTGTCTATCTTTTCACTGGGATGCAAAAAATACTCATTTCAGTGTTTTTGAAACAACTCTCACTAGTGTCCCRAGTAACACCCAAAGGGGAAGGGGCTCATTTGAGAGGTTAATAGAGTTTGCACAAAGCTGAGTCCCGGCTGGCTTGAAGCAGAAACAGCCTCTGCCCAGGACACGGCCGGGGCTCAGCGAGGAACCAGGGCAGCCAGCAGGGCCTCAGCTGGCCAGGCCTGCGAGCCTCCGGTGCTGCCCACGTGCCCTTGTTCTTCTAGCATATTGTGTAAGATCTAAACTATGGATTCAGCCCTTCTCCTTCCCCCCAACTCTCTGAAGAGCATGGGCTCTTCCCACCAGAATGGTTCTCTGGGGCACCACTTGAGGTGCCAGGATGAGCCCAGGGCATCCTGCTCACAGCAGACTGTGTGCAGACAGAGTGAGCTTCCAGGCTGACCAGCTGTCCCCACTGCACTGAAGCAGGAAAGCTCCTGAAAAACTGAAAACTTCTGAATTTCTTAAGCAAAGCAATATCYGTAGGGAAAAGAAAAGTCATCTTAATCTTTTAACAGACAAACTATTATTACAGGATAAATTAGAGAAGTATCTACATGTTTTAATAGACTAATACTACAGGATAAATTAGACAAGTTTGACAATTGAAAACTTGCACATAAATTTCCACCTGTATCAGCTGGTTTAATAAGAGATATTGCTTTTCTCTACAGATATGACTTCACTCATGTCTTCAGGCTATCCCAGTTTCCATAACACTGCTACTAATTGTTTTCACAATTTCAGACAAGATATACCACTTTTCTTTGTTCATTTTGCTAATCAGTTAGGGTCTGAAACGAACCCCAAAGCTACAAATTTTCCATGGATTTGGAGGTTTCAGTGAGACAATCAGGACAGCTTGTTCTCATCTCAAAGGTGGCACTTTGAGGCAATTTAGGGGTTTATTACCCTTGTAATCTTCAAACAGCCTTCTTACTAAACATATTTTTCTAGACAATTTTCTGCCTTCCTAAGGGTGTTTTGGGATCCTCCAGGTCTTGTTTAGAAGAAAAGAACCAGCCGTGTCCTTTGTGTAACTCAGGAGCCAGACTCTGTCCTGCCCTGCAGCTTGGGCAGCCCTTTGCACAACAGCAACACATCCCTTCAACATCCAGAGAAGAAGGGATTTACAGTTGCTCTGCATGAGCTTAGTCACTGAGATTGCCGGCCCAGAGAAGTTGTTGGGATTAGCCAGCTTTCTCCTTTTGCCCAGGTGTCACAGGACAGCCCAGCATAACTCCCACCAGTGRAAGAAAAACATCTCCCCTTGCAAAACAGCAGACGCTGGCACATGGGTTCTCACTATTGAGAGAGACACATCCACAGCTGGACTGGAAAAGTTTTGCAGAACAAACACCCTCTAATCTGTGTGAACAACACAAATAAACAGCCCCAAAGCTCGTCATCGCACAAACCAGCATGGCCCATTCAACAGGCTCCAGCGCCACCTCCTGGAAAAGCTTCTTGCTTCAGGTCTACTTCCAGGGAGACAATTTGGTGTCAGGACAAAGACCAAAGCAYTTAAGACAAATATGTTCTTCACCTTTCTTCAAGCTCATGTGAGGTCTCTGAATGCTGAATTTAACTGAAAGGCAATACCTAGTGGCACACACTAAACCAGAGCTCCTGATTCATATCTGCTGCCAACTGTATCACAGATTTGTTCCTTCTGAGTGGCTACATTTGTTAAAGGATTTTTTAGGTGTGTTTTGGGGACAAGATCTTAGTATTTTTTTCAGAAAGGCAACTACTTAAGCCTGTAAACTGACAAAAGAGCATGGCAAAACAGAAACCAGACAGCAAGCTTAGTTTAAAAGTATTAAAAAGCTTTGAAGAGTTTTCTCAATCTACAAACTGTGTTTGGAGCCTGCAAAAGTTTATTACCAGCTTTAGAGTTTGTATGGGAAATGGTCTAATTGCATGCAATGGAGTTCTTACTAACACAATGAAGCAAATGTTTAATAGGGTGAATAAAATCTGCAGAACAGGATCTTGTATTGGGCTTACAGATTTCAGGTCATAAAATGTAACAGGATCTGCTTTTCATTTTATCACTAAAATCAGAAGAAAAGAGCACATCTGAATCAGATCTTTAGTGAGGTCTGGGTCTGAATAATGCACAAATGTTCCCGTACGAACGCCTGTCTCCATTACAAATGACTTGCTACACTGATGAACATGACACGTCACACCCCAGCGTATCAGTTTTCACAGCACACGGTATCTGCAGTGGAATGAAAAACCAAAATGCTAAAGTACAAAAAAGGAACCCGCTGCTCAGATGTAAAGGGGAAGTGTTTGAGCTGCAATATGTGTGCTGAAGGAAAATGGCAATGGCTGCTTACATCAAAGAAAGTCCCTGCATGTTCCAGGATGAGCTGGCTGGAGTCAGGCTTGTTTTTGCAGTAGGTGACATACATCTGAAATTTATCTGCCTGTGAAAACAAACATCAAGGGGAAAACAAAATAAGCTGTTACTTTGTTCCCACAATCTCTCATTAAGGCTCACCAGGATAAATGCAGGAGATAAACCCCCACCTCTCCCAGCATTAAGAAAAACGCAAATCAAAAACTGAGGAGGTACAGTCAGTCCATAGCTCACCTGAGCATTTCTGGGGGGGATGAGATGCACCACGTAATGACTACGGGGGTGTTTCTTTAACAAGTGTTACAGAGGGAATGCCAAACACTTTAAAGCATCTGTAATATTATTTCTAGGTTACATAGATTGTATCCAAAAGTGAGAAGGCCTCAAATCTCACTCACAAAGTGTTGACTCTATCACCTACTTGCAGATAAAGTCACCATGGAAACTCTGGGCAAGAGACTCATCTAGATCAAACTATCTAGAGTCAACATTTTTGATTAGAGGTTGCTCAGATTTCCAAGGCCTGGCCTTTCCTACTTGGTTCACATTCTAATGCCTCAAACTTTATGTTGTGCTAAGAGTGTTTTGCATTTCTCTTCCTAATTTATTTATTTTTAAGAGGAAATTAAAAGCATCTGTGCACTCCTGCCTTAGAGCAGTTTCGCATTACTGAAATGGGCTCTCTGGGGAGGCAGGCAAGCCAAGGGAAAGAGGAACACTGACTCTGTGGAATCGTATAGGATTTTTGATAGCAGGTATCTAAACAGCAGGGTCTTCTAACTGGGCAGGTTTATTTTTACGTGCATAACAGTACACACAGCTCTGGACAGGCACTATTACTGATGGGACTGTCATGTGCCATTATTGTGTGACTAATGTTACTATCTTAAAAAAGCCACTAAGATTTTGCATAGGATGATATGTGAACATGCCTGTCTTTCTTTAAATGTGGAACCTCTTTTCTGTAAACATTTTTTTCTGAGGCACTTTTATCAATATTTCCATCACATTTTTTAATTAAAAACTTGTTTGAAATGGTCCAAATACACTGTTTTCGGTAAATGAAAATGCTCCACGATGACTTTGAAGATACTAATTCTCAGCATTAAAATATGAACAAAGCCATCAGAAAAATCATCAAAAAGGTTGAATTTCCTGGTAAATATTTTGAAGAGAGGACAGTTTTCATACAAATAATTTACCATAGCTAATTCCCGGAGACAACTACGCCTTTAAGACTTTTAGCATCAAGACTTCAAAGGCTCTGTTGGAAATTGTCAAACAGATGCCATTAGGTAATGGAATCAGACAGCCCAGTCACTCAGCAATTTGATAATCATTTCTGAAGGAAAATGCTGCATTTTGCATAATGTGTCTTTCTGGAAGTCTCATGCATTTCTGCAATCTTSTGAAGAGGGCACATTATGATTTTAAGCGTTCCTGTTCCTAGAATCCTCTGCAAAGCAATAGATGTCATGTTTATTAGACAGGCTGCAGAACCAGCACRGGTGAAAGCTTCCTGGTCAAAGGCAGAGACTCTAAAGCCTCCAAACTGTTGCTCACGATCCAAGGCAGGGAGCTCTCATCCCAGGTGAGGTAAAGGGGGAAGCAGCCCTTGTTCCAGGTTAGCCCTTGCTCTCACTTATCAAGAAGCCCTAACCCTCGCACCACTTCTCAGTTTGTTTCTGTCTGTGCTGGAGCAATTAATTTGAATAARTAATGACAAGAGGAGCCTCATTACCCAGGTGACGAAGCAGTGGCCCACATCCTCAGGCAGTTGTTCGTACTTCTCTAGTTCTTTCAAAAAAATACTGAAAAAAAAGAAGAAACCAATATAATCATAACTAAGCACCCAGAAGAGACATATGGCCAAAGAGTTATTCAGTGTTAACGATCAATTATTGTATCTTGATCACATGGCTAATCAAAAGTGTCCTGCCTGTGGAAAAAACATGTCCCTACTGAGAGATGCTTCATTATTTGAGCACCGCAGTGTTTGCCTCAGCTAGAAAATGAATCTTCAAAAAGATCTTGTGCAGCGGTCAGAGCACCACGAGCAAGAGAGGGAGAGTGGGAAGGTAACTAGGGGATTTCAGAACACTTTTTAAATGGGCAAAGAATAATTATCAATATGACTGGGCAATTCATGTGGGCTGGAAGTCCATTTACGTTTTGGTAAARGTCCTTTCAATGTAAGAAGTGATTTTATTCTAATAGCCTGATATGTTTGGAAGCTGCTTGCACAAAAGCTTGAGAAGGGCAACCTCTGCTGGACCTCATCTTTGTGTCTATGGCAGCACAGTTTAGCTGTCTGAGGCACTGAAAGTTTCAATGGGGAAAGGCTTTCTGATTTGCATTGTTTTTAATCTGTAACTTGAAGACAGATTTTAAAATATTCAGACTGAGCTTGCATGATATTATGTATCTTACTCCTACAGCATTCACGTTATCACAGGGAAACAATGTCAGGAATGACAAACTCAGGTTCTGTTCCTTTAATTTTGATGAACTATTTGCATTTGAAAATACCATACACATTTTCATCCACCTGCATATCTCTTGCAGACACAATGGAGCCTGAGAGCTTCTCATATTTTRATAGGGACACTATTGTAATACTACATGTATGAAGCACTATGCATCCATCAATACCTCATTTCTTCATCTGTTAAAACTGAAAGAGTATGCCTTATTATTTCTACATCTCGTTCTTCCTCCAATGGATAAACTGTTATTTATCTTACAGATTTTTAAAGCATAGATACAGTGCCATGAGATAGGAGGTGTGTATAGGACTACAGAGTATTGGTGTAACATAAATTTAACATTTTTAATCYGCTGTTGGCAAAGTTTAAACAAAAACTTATTTAATTTTTGTAAAAGAAAAAATAAGAAATTAAATATTTTGTAAATCTGGATCAATATCTTTACTGYTGCATCTGATTGCACATGTTCATTGCAGAATCTGCATAGATGTATTTATATTTTTTACGCATTTATTAAAATYAGTAAACATAAACAGAAATGTTAGAAAAACCTACTTGTTATGAAAGTCATATATCTCCTGGATGTTACCAAAGATGATGTGTTCTTTATTAAGGATCCCAGGGGGTATTTCTTCCACTCCACTTGTCATTTCCCATAGGTAGGTCTGGAAGACATCAGCAATTCTCAGTTTGGAGAGTAAATGCAGTACAAAARAATAGATCTCCCTGTTTCCTTGCCGAAGGCACAGACTGACAAAAGAACTGCGCACTTTGAGATTAAACTAAAAGCTAAAAAAAGAGAATTAGTGTCCCAGGGTCACAAAAAGCTCTCCTGAGAAATTCAGAATGCTGATGCCAAGAAATCTGAAGGAAAAGCAGAATTRTGCAAACACTGGTGTTTGCTGCCCATCCAATGGTGCCCAAGAACTACAGGCAAAACCACGGAAAAGTTGGGCTTGCCACTTCAGTGGCATTAGATGCATAAAGGTCCCTTTCTAGCCTCAGAAATGTGAGAGCTGCCAAACTGCACCGAAATACATTCTGCTGTTTGCCCTAAGACCCATAGATCCTTTGGAAACAGCCTTCAGCACAGCAAGGCAAAACATGGAACACAGCAAACACAGCTCTTTCTTTAGCCTGGCATCATCCAATGGAATGAGTGTTAATTCTTAAGGAAATGCTCCCTAATTCAAAAAAAAAAAAAAAAAAAAAAGACTGTAAGCCAATAAATTTTATGTCAGCTCACAAACATATTGCTCCTTGCTGAGTCTCAGGCAATCACTTCTGCTCTTCAAGGAGATGAGGAGTTTTGCAAATAAAGGCCACCTTTGCACTCAGGTGCCCAGGGGCTGCAGGCATTGACAGCCTCATGCAGGAAGTGCAGAGCCTGGGGCTGCCAGGGACAGGAAAACCCGCTCTGCTGCCCGCCTGCTCCCACCGCCAGCAGCAMCCGGCTCGCCTGCTCTCTCCAGCCCTGGCCCTTAACTTCCCTCAGTGCTCCAGTGCTCCTGCAGGATCTATCCTTAGCTGACCCCATAGACTAGTGGCTGTCCCCTATGGACYGTTTTTAGGGCCAGCCTTGCAGGGGCACTTTGTGGTACAGTGAATGGCACTACTAATGCATGCCAGGATGCCATGTGCTTGCTGAGAATACTGGAGACTGCCCACGCTGCAGCTTACCTCCAGACATTCATGCAAGTCCCTCACATAAGCTTTTTCAGTCTGAAGCAGCTCGGCCATAATGAACCTGGAGAAAGAAAGTATTTTAGATGCTTTGGACAAGACAGACATCTGTACAATGAACAGGAAACAAATATTCCTTCCACAGCCTTCATCAATCATTGTACTTCCACTCTAAATATTCAGCTGCCTCACTTTGCATATTCCAGCTCCACGAATGACATATTTCCTACTTGTAGGATTATTTTTAAAATACTTTTTCTTCAAAACAATCCATCAACTTGTATTTCTGCAACACTCTGGTGATGATATCTGCATGCTCAGCCTTGGTGGACAACTGATTCTCAGTAACATCAAAGCTTTTTTTTTTTTTTTTTTTTTTTTTTAGTAAGAACTTGAGAGTGACTCACAACACCTGCATTTTCACACATATTTAGCTGTAAGTCACACTGAAGCTTGATCCTAAGTGAGAATACAGATAGAGCTAGGAGGGACTGCTAGCCCAAAGTGTCTTCAGGAGCTTGGTMCCTGACTGGAGGCTATCCAAACCCCTGTGAGCAACAAGCACTCCTCAGTGCCTCAAGCTGGGCATCAAAGCTGAAATGCCCTGTGTTTGGAAAATGTATGTGCCATAGGTGCACCCAAGCATACCCTCTGTCCTGAAAGCAGAAATAGTTTCTTAGCAAAGTTATCCATTGTAATGGATATTTCAGAGGACTGAGAAAGATCTACTGGAATGTTTCCTTAGTATTATCACACAAAACCTAAYGAAAAATACTGTAAAATTATTTTTTAGATTTATATAAAGGAATACTCTCCCAGTATTTACTCCAGCATGAAATACTTTCAATTCTATCAGTTCTGCATTCACTGACAMTTGAATTTGAACTTCCAGTGAAATCTGAATTCACTGAAATGCATATTGAACTGCCCTTGATGTCAATGGAGTTTAGAATAAAACTACACACATGCAGTTGCTTTTTAGTTTTTCTACTTATTCTACTTTTTCCATACAGCTGGAAAGACATCATGACAACAGCTACCAAAGTCTAGGCTCCTTTGCATTTCTGAAAGTAACTTCTGATTAAAAAGGCTACAAACAAACAAACAAAAAAAAAAACCCCCAAAACTCTATGTTCTGAAAATCCTTCTCTAACCAACAGTCAAAACTTCTGCTCTACCACTGCAGGCCTCTTTCTACAGCCCTACACCTGAAAGGAATGATAGGACAGTCAGTTCTCATTATGCAGGTATCACTGAATCATCTTTGGACAACATCTCCTTACAGACCCGGAGAGTTTTTGGACATACTCTTTCTTTCTGGCAGACTTTCTTTTTTCTTCATTGGCTTCATGGTTTGCATCACGTAGTTTCACTTCCCGGTCCGAAAGACTTGCTGGAATAATATCTAGCTCTAGGTCCTTGTTATCCTAGAAACAGGAATGGTGCAGTTTTAAATTCAATTAATCCTACTGGTGTGCAAAAGACAGCATGCTCATGAGGTTAAATGGTTAAAAGGGACAAAAGGAGGATAAAGCTACCAATAGCAGAAGGAAGGAAATTCAAAGAGTTTTACAAGAACTAAGGAGAGAAAAGGAGAGATTACCCTTCAACTTCCTCTTGCATAGGAAAGGATTTTAAAAAATACTATGAATTTAAAGCCCCTCCATTTTTACTTCTGCCTAGGAGAAGGCATAGACAAAGGTCTGAATTTTACCTTACTCCTTCACACTAGAATTAGTTTCTTTATACCTGACTTCATAAATAGTCTGGTAAAGTAGGTCAATACCCAGTAAGAGCCTGCAGACAATCCCTGCTTCCAAGAGCTTTTTGTCATGGAAATGCCTTTCCMGAAAGCTATTAGTAGTGATGTTTAAAACAGAAATCCTATTAGAATAGCATTTCTAAAGTATTTTGAAGGTGTAAGTGAGGGAATTTATTCATCCTTCTTGATACTTAATTTTGAAGGATGGTCAATTGAAAGCTATTTAAGTGTCTCCTCCTCTGAAAATTTCCCCAAGAGTGCAGCCAGGGAATAGCAGAAGGATCATATTTTTTCTCTTGTATTGCTCTATTTCACCTAAAAGAGCTCAGAGATTTTTKTTGTTGTTGTTGTTGCTAGTTAAAGGATGAGAAAGTGGAACCTTGCAAACAAATCCTAGTTTGGGCTGAAGATGATGGTATGAGAACAGGATTATGGCCCACACCAAAGTCAATATACACTTTGATTTAAATAACGCACTTCCCACTCTTTCTCAGTACTGCATGGTCTTCCTGAAAATGGTTGCAATCATTTACTAGAAAGTCAGATCATCATCTACTTGGAAAGTCTGAACATCATCTGCCTCCTTGTCCTCTCACTGATCTGTCGCAATTAATAAGCCTCTTCTCTTCAGAAAGAACAATTCTGAGGTTAGCTGGATTTTAAGTGATTCTAACACACATATGATGACCTGCAGCATTCACTCCACAGCCTTCTTTTCCCTCTGCGATTTTCAACTTCAGTGCAAAGAGCCAACTGGAGCTGGACTTACAGTACCTCTGTATTGATTCCAAGAGCTTTTTCCAGGGAGTAGCGGTATTTCCCCATCCTGAGAGAGAAGTCACGGTAGCGTTTGTCAACAGTGGTGACCCACTTCCTAATTTCAGTGGCATGTATATGTCCTTTTTCTACAAAGCTGTCAGCCAGCTGGATGAGGAGCTTCACTTTCTCTTTTGTTTGCTGCCCAAAATAAGAGTTTTGTGACATTATTATTTCCTTTGCATTTAATTTATATAGCAGTCAGAAGCGGCTCATAATCTTATGTACATCATTAAATAGAGTGTGTACTTCATCTTGAACAGCATCAGGTGCATTAAACTTCCCCCAGTACAATAAGAAGTAATGACATTTTTTAAAAGACCTATATGAAGCTGTCGGAGATAGAAAAAGCTAAGAGTTTTGAAATCAAACACATAAAAAATATTAAGGAAAACAGACTGGAAATTAGATAAATCTTTCCACAAGCAAAAACTTATTTTTTGTGTGCCTTGGACAAGATTTAAAAATCTCACATTGTGATTTTCAGCTACTCTGAATTTATATCTTGATGGTTCTGCTGAAAAGGGTAGATGGTGCATTAATACATGAGATATCAGCCAAGGAAGTGGGTCTGAGTCACTGATCTCAGCTTTAGAAACAAACAGAATTTTAATCTAAATTCCTGGCTGATTACAACTTTCCCAGACAGCTCCAGCTGGAGAATTACAAACTGAGAGAGGTCTGGACTATAGAATGTATACCAAGTCCTCAAACCTTTCAGAGGTCTTTCCTATTCTATCTGGACGCTGATTGCCCTTTAGTTACCATGATATTCAATGTCAAAGAACATGCAAATCCGGCATAAACCGGACAGTTAAAAATTTTAAAGACAAACTTTCATTTAGCATGTTTATCCCAGTGATTAAAGGTATCTGGTTCCTATGTCTGAGTCAACTCAAAAATGCTTATTACGTCTGTGGACAGAGACAGCAGCTATAGAAAACACTCTCAAAAAGCAGCAGGAGGATCAGTCGTATCCCCTTAGATGCTGGAAAGCAACTTTTCCAAGATGGGCAGAAGCTTCCACTCTGCTTGAAGGGGGACACACTGCCAGCATATGATTACATCAGCAATCTGGTTACACATCGTCACATGCACATCAGACCAGAAAGCAACTAGCAAGTTTCAAACACAAAACTGAATTCATGAAATATCAGCAGAAAAATAATTGAACCGCAGAATCAGAGAGCACCTTAGCAAACTAATTGAGTATTTGAACAGTGTTAGGTATGGAAGAGTGAAAATCTGACTTTGTGTCATACTTAAAGGGTATCACATTCCCCAAACCCCCTGATGTTTTTGCTTTCCATACACTTGGTTTGGCCAGAAAGCTGCTWGGATCAGAGAAGGTTTTCAGTTACTGTCTCTTTTGAGAATAGCATCCATCTGGAGTGACATATATTTATGAGACTGTATGTGGCACTGGAAATCCTCTACGTCAGCTGCAAGGAAGTGATTTACTAGAGCCAGGGGAGCAGGACTAGAGGTATCAGTGAAAGGAACAGCTGGTCAATGAGGAACAAGGTGTAAAATCTAATCCTGAGCTAGCTCACAAGTTGAAATGGAAACTTCAGAATKAATCAGGATTATTCTGATTAAACTTAATTGATAAACCAGTACATCTCTGATTTCCATCCAGTACAGTCCATCAGAAGTGGACTGATTATGGATGGTTAGAATCCACAAGTATTGTTAAAAGAATTCTGCATGGATCCTAGCCGAATAAATTAATTTCTATCCATTGCTGTTTATCCCAAACTTTCACAAGCACTCAAAATCAGGAAAAAAAGAAGGGCATGAGAAAGAACACAGGCTGTGAATGAAACCCRTGCAAACATGGACAGCCTAATGAGGAATTTAAGGATTACAGAAGATCAATTTCAGGACAGAGTGAGATGAAGCCGTGTAACACCAAAGCTGTGCTCTGCTCCAGTCTGACTTTGCAATTTAGATCCTTATCAGTGAATGTTAATACCCCTGTGGATTCACTGTCTCTCAATTACCTATATGGTTGGAATTAATTTGTTTGAAGCAGATCCAAACACTATTACTCTGCAAAACCTCAGATTTCTCAGAATTGCTCCTCATAAATTAATAATAGATTCTTGGTAAGGCAGCTTTGTATTAAAAAATGCTCACCCTGGAGTTTACAAAGTATTAAAGTATTTCACTGGGATCAGTGGAACATTTATAATGAGATGAATGGTCATTCATGATCAGYCCAGCTGGAATTAATAAAAACAAACTGTGGTTGTAATAACAGAAGAAACAGACAGTGAATCAAAGATGACCTTGGGTATGTTCAGAGGCTATGGATTCATTAGTCTAGCTTATTTTGTACCATTTTCCTTGTACGATTTCTCGAGACTGGATGGGTGCRTTTCAGTTGGTATGAGGTTGCTGTGAACATTCTGTGCAAATTAACCTTCCCTCTGACCACAGCAGAAATGCTTCATGCCCAAAACAGACCAATAGAGAGAAAACCTCTTTTTTGTGCTAAAGTAAATGCCACAGTTCTCAAAAGAAATTTTACTTCTGCACTATGAATGCCAGGAAAAAAAAAGAAAATCAAAATAACATTATTGCAGAGATCTAAGGCATTGAAAGAGAGCTATAAATATAGGCTAAAGATGATGCCATAACTGGATGCAAGTCACTGTTTACCTTGGCAGGTACTCTGAATTCACCATATTCCTTCAGGAGTTCCTGGGTTTCTTCTGCTGATTCCCCTGTGGAGTTGTGAGTAGAGAGGTAATATTCGCCTGTTTCCTGGATCCAGTCTAAGGCCTGTGAATGTCGAAAACAACCAAAGGAAAACAAAACAAATAGTCTTTGTATTTCAAGAACTAATCCTCTGACAAAAGGCTGCCAAATGAAGGATGTCAGGTCCATTGGGACTTAATACCGTGTCTAGTAAAACATTTTCGAGGAGCATATAAAAAGGACGCATTAATTAAAGAAGGGGGAGAGAGTACCCAAGGTACTGCATGTTTCCTAGGACAAAATGGAGAGCAGGGAATTCTACCTATATTCAGACAACTCTGTACTTAGAAAAAAGACAGTTTTCTCATCAGCAATAGCAGACAAGTTTGCTCTCGCATTTGTTTTAAAGATGACGAGTAAAATTGGAAATGAATCTGTCCTGGCAAAAACACTGGRTTTTGGATGTTGGGTTTTGTTTTTGTAGACTGCCTTAAAAATACGTATTTCCCAGGCTGCCAAAAGCCACAGTCTTTAAATACAACCCGGGGATGYAACAAGAACTCCACACAGAGGCATCACTCAGATGCAAGGAGTATTTACACACTGTCAGGACAGACAGACCAAGTGGATTTTTTACACTACCTGCTTGGCGCTGCGTTCAAAGACAACGTACTGCTGGCACTGGTCTAATCGCCGCTTCTTCAGAGTCCAGAAGTGAAGGACCCGGTTCTCCCTCTGCAGCAGCTCACTGAGAATGGCTGCAGGGCAAAGGAAAACGACTGCATGACTAGGGAGTCCGTGCGTACTTGCAAAAACAAGCCATAAAAAGCTGAATTTACTCACTCTGACTGGACCAAACTCCCAAAGGGCAAGGCCCTGGGACAGCACTTCTTAAAAATAAGTATTGGCTCAAAAAGGCTGTTTTAAAAGAAAGAACAGAGTTTGGGATGCACCCCAGTAAATACACTAGTGTAGGTTACTGCCAGCCCTTCCATGTGCTCCCTGCACAGTAACTGCTGGGCATAGGGTTGGGCTGGGCTGCCTATCAGTCCCCCAACCTCATCCCTGTGCAGGCAAGACACAGCAGAAGATGCAGCAGGCCCTCAGGACCAGAACAGGTTTGCAGGAGGGCCGCTATTCTGGGGGCCTAGGAAATACCTTCTCCTTCAAAACCCGCAGTCCTCAGCCAGACCATAACAACCTCATAAAAGGGCATGATTTAGCTCTAAGAAATACACTGCAGGTTTAATTTGYAGATAAACACGTAGAGACTGCAAGAGACTTCCCGTGAGCAAGAGACTATCAGTGACCAACATTTTTAAATCTGGGTTTTCTACTTAAAGTGCACTAAATTGTGTGTAACTGGCAGCACGGTGGCTCATTCCAGGTACTGCTGCATGCGGAGCTCAGTATAAGGGTGCTGGTCACCAGCTCCATGGATGCCTCCTYGTCCTTAAGGTGCAACAGCCACTAGAGGGGGCTCAGAGGAGCGTGGCCCGGGCGCCAGCCGCACTGGTTGCATGAACATTTGGGTCCAGCTTGGTCCACCAAGGTGTGATCACTGACAGCAACCAGAAATAAGAGCCTTTTACCAAGAGCCCTTTTTAAAAATGTGCTGATATTTACTGCTTATGTACCAACTCTGCTGGCAGAAACTGGATTTGGATATATCCCTCCCAATTTGCAAGTCTGATATTTTTTACTGTGCAAAAACATTAATTTTTAAGTTAATGGCAAAATTCAGGATCCTCTGTCGTATCAGCAATTTTTTTGTCTACATCCTTGATCAGATCTCTGTATATACAGTTCATGCCAAGCATAACTTTTTTTTCCCCGTATTAATATATTTACTTTAGAAGCATACTAAGTGTTCTACAAAATAGTGATTTATTCTGAACTAAGTGCTCATTTCAAAGGTATTGCAAGTATCTTCAACATCTTTTTTCCAGTTATTTCTGTGGAGGGGAAATCAAGGCATGGTGAGAGCAAAGATCAGATTAACACTGAGGAACTAGGATCAGCAGAAAGAAAGAAAAGTAATCTTTTTGTGGCAGTATTTTCATTATCTGTGTACAACAAACCAAGGTTCCATCCCTCCCACATATAATGGCTGCATTGCTTTTAACCTGTATCTTTCTACAGCTTTGTAAGTAATCCAATAATAAGAAAAGAAAGGTTTTGTTCTGCAGATTGGCTTTGCTCATTTTTATCAGCACCCTGCAGCAATGCTATGCACACATTAACAACTGTTCAATGAAGCAGATGAGTGGAAGCATTTCAAACATCTCAGATGTATCAGTGTCTGATATGCTGGGGCTGTTCCAGGGACAAAAAWCTAGCCGAAATGAGCAAGTTGGGATTCATTTTCTGCTGTGCTCAGCAGCAACAGGATGCATCCTGACCCTGTGTCTGATGTGTACCTATTTATTGATGCATTCTATGACATTAAGGCAGAACTGTGCTTGATCATCTCAACTGATGGCTGCATAACGGGGGATGGCGCGGTGCATTGGCCCTGGCACCGCCTCGCCTGGCAAGGGAGGCTACAGAAGGCCCATGTAGAAGAGTTTTTCCTTTCATTCCCACACAACAGTAAGAGTTTTCCGTAGGTACTAAAACCTGGAAGAGCATGGATCACCTCCTGAGAGGCCTCACTATCACTGCTCAAGGTGCCGGGGCAGCAATTTCAGTGAGTGCAAAGAGCAAAATCCTAGACGCCTTTCTCAGCATCACCACAAATGTCAGGACAAACACAGAGCAGGAGAGAAACAAACAGAACACCTTCGGTGCTGTCACTGCATGAGGGCACCAACCTTTCACTTGCTGCTCAGGCCCCCTCGTATGGCTGGCTACACCGGGCATGCTGACGTTGTTCCTGTGGATGTACTTGAGGAAGACCTCGGCGTTCCTGCGTGCCAGTGTGCAGGCCTAAGGAAAACAGCCCCCACCAAGAAGACTTAATAAAAATGAGGGAAGAAAGTGAGGGCGAGCTAAGGCAGCTCTCTGCTCATTCTTCAGCAGGGAGCTTGCTTTCATACAGCAACTTAGCTAAGAATAAACAAACCATGCTTCAGCTAATAAACTAATAAATGTATTAAAATACAGGAGTCATTTTGAGCATAGTGCRCGATTTCATATCTTAAAGCAAATTAATGACAATAATAAACCAATTGTATGTGAAGTGCTAGTACCTCAGGGAGATTTTCAACCTAGTCAAAGCTATCTCCTCTATCATGAAATGTATTCGTTGCTTCTAGAAATGTAAAGTCAATAGGTGTCAGTTCTTAAAATCTTGCCTGCTAGAGTAGTTTTAGGTTGTAAATCATTTTTAGTGGAAGGTGGGAAGCTGGCTGCCCCTTGACTTGTCAGCCTGTCAGCTCTGCAGTTCTTACAAAGCAGCACCTGGAAGGCAGGACGAAAGCTCAGCCTCCAACCTGGTGCTGCCCTGCAGAGACCAGTTGCTTCAGTTGTCAGTAGTTCATTAGTTACTGGCTTGGAGGAAATAATGTGAAATGTTGTGTGTTTTTGTATAATGTCATTCTGTATTTGTACTTTTTGTATTTTTAAAATATATTTATATGTATTTTGCTTTTGTATTTATGTATTATTTATTTGTATTTTATTTTTGCATATATGTTATTTATAATGCTCCTCACAAGCAATTTTGAGAATAAATACTTAGGACTTGCACAGATAGCCTCCAAGTGCAATGCAAATACTACATAATCAATCCTGATGACTTCTTTCTGAGATACGTACCAATAATAACAYTTATTCACATCCATGACAACTGTGGGAAACTGGTCTTGGGCTTATACAGCCAGCCAGTAACTGAACTGAATGACACCTTCTCTCAAACTCAGCAATGCTGCTCTACTTACTTATTATTTACTTAATACTTACTTATTACTGCTTAATGCTTTCAGGACTAATATTTTCAGGAGTTTTCCTGATTTATTAGAGAAGTGAAACGATACCTTGAGAAAAGCCTCCTTCTGCTCCAGATGTTTGCTGATCAGAGGGATGACATGGTCTATCTCAGCTGCTGGTCCAAGTTTATCTCGGCCTCCACACCAGTCTTCATCCCGTCTGTATTCCTGCTCGAGGCTCTCCAACACGCTGCACACCTGAAGCATGCCCAGAGCACAGCAGTTCAGTTATCCAGAAACACAGTCAGGAAGATGACATTCACTAAAAGTCTACCAACCAAAAACATTTCAGACTAAGCATTTCGGACACTGGGCCATCCATCCTGCCACAGCATGGAGGATGATTGGATATAAAGGAATATATATGTGTACATATATAAGGCTCTGGACAGAATGACCTATCCCTAGAGATAGATCCCCTAGAGATTTCTACTATTTGAGATTCAGTTCACCTGGTTTAAGAGTGTTAAATTGTTATTCCCTTCCAAAGGGTAATGGGGAAGAAGCTCAGAAGGTTGTAGCAGGGCAGAGGTCAGTGTGGCCCCAGTGGCTCATTCAGGAAACAATCCCTGTTCCGGAAGGGTGCTTTAGATGTGTTTAAATCCTACTGAAGTCAAGGGACTTAGCACATACTTAAACAAAAACACATGCTTAAATATTTCCCTGAAACAAGGTCTGAAGCTGGAACTAATTCACTTCAGCTGCATGTTAGTTGCTCCCTATACAGCCTTTGTAAAGGCTGATGGAAACCAAAAGACACTAAATCAGTGTAGCAACCTAGGTAGAYGCAGGTATTTCCCTGTACAGAGTTTACATAAATTTCTTTCACCTTTATAGAATAATGGAAATGAGGAAAATAAACCAATACAGCCTGAAAACTGTGTGTGCAGCTGCCCTAATTTAGGCCCAGTCATTTGTATTACAGATCCAGAGGATGATTCTCAGTGTCCTGCACAGACACCTTGAAACTTTCCACTTAAAAAATGGTGAGGAGAGTTGATCCTTCTTTTTTTTTTTTTTTTTTTTTTTTTTTGAGCACCTCGATACACTTTTGGGGTTTGGAGACATCAAAGATTAATGAAAGCAGGTGGACAGCATGAGGTCCACCACTTTCCAAAGAGGATTTCCCTTGCAAATGTAAATATCATCAATGTTTTTTAATATGATGAGAGAAACAAATAAAAAAAACAGACTGTCAATATAGTCAGAGAGAAATTGAACTATATGAAAGTCACAGCTCCACCGAAGTAAGGATAATGTGATGCTTTTGGGGAAGGAATGCATAAAAGAATTGGCTAGTTGGGACAGTCTCTCTGGCCATCCAGATACTCTGAGAAATCAAGACATAGCAAATCCAATGCCATCCAGCCAGTGAATAGACACAGTCRAGGGCTGCAGATCAGTCATGCAGCCCAAGGGAGGGAGACAGGCTCCTTGCAGCAGATGGTTTACGAGCATTCAAAGACCGAATGATCTTTGCCCCAAATATCTGCTGAATAGACACAGCTAACAAACGAGCTGGTGGGCACTGCAGTCTGCTTGTCTGTGACTTGGAAACAGGAAGARCAACTGAATTGATAAATTACAGGCTATGCATATTTTGGCCAGCATATTTGACTGTCTAAAGCACTAATGAATCGCTTAATGGTTCTCATTTCTCACAGTCCTCCAGCAGCAGTAATTCTTTTCGATCCTGAGTGCATCAGGGATTGTAAATCTATTTGAAACTCTTCACAGTGAAGGACATTCATTACAAGGAATGAATTCATCTTAAACGTTCCTAAAAATGCATTAGACTAACACCACCAAAAAGTAGCCCAAGGATCATCTGCACCCTGGGTATTAAGAAAAATCTCTGTCCATAATGAGATATTTTTCTCGTGCTAAAACCTACTTCTGTCTAGTTCTCTAATTCAGAAATTAACTGTGTGATAAAAACAATAGATTTCCATGGAAATCACTGTTGCCTTTTGTAAAATCAGTTTCTGCACAGTCTGTTCTTACACAAGCTGCCTAGCTGCAGTGAGTTGCACCACGCTGGGCTATCTGAATATCTACAGTACAAGTTCACCTGCTTATGCAAAGGATGAATAATTCAACTTTGCCAGCAGCCAACTGGAAAGTGTTTTCAGTACATGGATGCCTGGAATGAGGTAGAATTTCGTCAACATCTAACAGCTAATGCTGTAATCACCTGTGCTGCAGATGGATTCAGGAGAAAGCACTTCATATCTTGCCATCTTTTGTGGCATGCTGATGTTTAAATGTTATTGAAAAGACTGGCTACTGCTGCTCACCAAAAAGCAAGTAATTAATTGCAAGTAGCTCCCAAGGAAAAAGAAGATTTATATTCCTCAAAATACATTCTAGCAACATAAGATGTTGAACTAAAATGACAGGATTTCAGAAAGACTTCCATTTGGAAAGGAGACAATGGAAAAAAATGTCATGAATCATATTGTTTTCAAATAATTTCAGTGAAAAGTTTAGTATGAAAGCTTTTGCATAATTCAAAATGCCTTTTTTTTGTTAAAATATCTGACAGCAAAGCAGTTTTGACCAGTTTAAACTCTTGCTTCCACATGTGGCTGAGCATTGCTGCACTGCTGGAGCAAATGGTCTTTCAGCTTATTTTGTCAATGCTGTGATGGTACTGGCCTGCTGCACTTGGCGCCGCAGTGGAAATCCCATAGGCCTCAGCCACTGTATTGGGTACCTTCACACTGGTGGTGGCCAACTGGGGGTCATRTAAGACTCACACTGGTCTTCTTTAGGTGCTAGCAAAGTTGGTTTGAGCCAGCCTTGGGGATGGAGACATGGAAAAACATGTCGGAAGACAGGACAGTTTATATAAAGTAGAGCAGGGCTGACTTAGAAGCCACTCCTCCTACCTTTAAGATCACTCAGGGAAAGGAACATAAATCCATGGTGATCCTTTGTGGAGAATCTGGCTCTGAGTTGAATCCAGCACCTCCCCAATAGCCTCAGGGGCACAGCCCCAGGTGGGCTCTGTGCAGGCCTGGAGGGATTTCACTGGTGATCTTGGCCAGAGGCAGGACCTTCCCACTACGCGCTGTGAGCTAAACCCATGTTGCTGTTCCAGTAACTACGATGTGGTTGTGGTGCAGTCCAGCTCACCTGCTCAGAGGTTTTATAGAAGGCCACCGAGGCATTAACCAGCTTGAGCCTGTCCTCCATCTTCAGCATCAACTGCTGCCAGTGCAAGGCCACCTTTTCAGCGCACTCTCTGATGGCATCAGCATCGTAGTGCCCGGCCTGCAGCAGCACTTCAGCTTTCTGCTGCACCTGCAGGGCACTCTGGTGTGTCTTCTGTAAGGAAGTGGCATGAAAGAGGGACTGTGTATGAGGGGAGAGAGAGAGGTTGTACAGATGTGCCAGACATATGGTAGAAAGGTGAAGCGAGGTGTGAGCATGGAGATGTGAGAAATTAAAACATTTTCAGAGTTTTTCTCAGTTAACAATTACCTTCCACAAAACACATCAGTTGTAAATATTCTCATACATTTGCAACACATTATTAAACATGAGGACTAGCAAGCACTGGCCAAAYTGGATTAGCTCCACTGATCAGTGGATCCCTTTGGACAAGGACAACGCAGGCAACTGCTGTGTTGAACTCACACCCACCCTGTCCTCAGCGCTGACTGCATCCAATAAAATCACCCAGGTACAAAAGCAACCAGGAAGGGCCTAACCACCCTCATAGACTCTTGCCAAGCAGTCTGCTGGCATCAGCAGCTTTACACATGTGTCTAATTGCCCTGTCTGCAGGATACAGTACATCAGCCCCAGAAAACAGGAAGATGTCTAAAGAAATTGGARATATTCTCAACAGATTTCACCAGAAAAAAAATGAGAAGGCAGTTTGGGTCACATAGTCAAAGAAACTGCCTCCATTATCTTTTTTTCCTTTAACACTATGAAATATCAACCACAAGACAGGTTTCAGAAGGCAAATTCACACATGCTGGAGTTACACTGTGCTGCCTTCAAGATCAGAGCTGGGCAAGTAAATAACCCAGTAGCCACCTTACATGCAGGGCTGAATTCTGTGCCCCGTTCCCCAGCCCACTTSCCAGCTCTCGGAACAGCTCAGTGGAGAACAGCCCCTGGCCCTTCCCAAACCCCCCGGTAGCTGTGTTCAGGCACGGCCTAGTCCAGCCTTTGATTTTAATCTTCCAAACAGAAGCCCTAAAATTTCCCATGGACTTCTCYGTTCTGTGTCCCATTTGTAACCGCTGCTGAAAAATTCTTGTGTGATATTTTTATGATCTAATCCTTCAGCCTGGAAAGTGGCTTGAAATCATCCAGTAATACACTAATGAATAATGTAACTATTCATTACATGCAAAGATATTAGCAAAAAAGGATTAATTCTTGGCAGAAACATGGAGAAAGATGTTCAAGAACAACTGGTTAAATTTAATAACCAGCTGCTTTACTGATGTGAGAGTCATAATGGTTGTTTTAAACAGACTTTAAAGGATTTAAAATGAAAATTAATTTAGCCTCTAGAATGCCTTTGGAGGCCTGTCTGCCCTGTGCGCTTTGCTGATCTCTTCCCCGTGTTGAGCTTTAAATGCTTTAAATATTTAATCTAGTGTTTTCTTCCTTTGCAAACTTAATTTCCCCTTGCACTGGTGTAACTCTCCTCTCCCTCTGTGACTTGCCCTTACCACCAAGGGCGAGCAGCTCCCCAGGGACACCCAGCTGTGACGACACGGAGCGGGTTCGGCCCCAACATGCTCAGGTGCCAGCTGGCACGGCACTGCGGGCAACCTGCTGCCTTGCCTTAGGAGCCACAGCAACAGCGAGCTGCCCCCTCGTCAGTGCGAGTGGAGCGGCATCAAAACGGGCCATTTGTTGAGATTTAAACTCTATAATACATATTCACTTATTCAAAGTTTACCAGAAGATGTAAAGGCACTTCTTCCCCCTAAGCCTGGCATCTTTTCAAATCTGTGTCTATCGAAATATTGTTTCCATAGTTTAAAGTTGGATAGTTTTGATTTTTTCAAACATATATAAACTACTGAAAAGGATGTACCAGCCTGTTCCTTTGCCTTGTAGAAAGGTCATAGTTGGTCTAAAAAGCTAGGGAAAGGTATACACGAAAAGGAGAAAGTGGTATATCCCCTCACATATAATCCATGTGAGCTGAAAACCTACTGGGAGTTTATGCTGTGTTCATAATGACAAGGATGCAGTAAGTACTGAGCCAGATTTTGAGTGCTGCAGTGTCCTACTCAGGGTAGTTCATGGCCATCTATGACCTTCTCGTCCATAGGACAGCAGCCTCAGACAAGGTGCTATTTCTTCTGCTATGTCCTAGCCCTGCAAGGGGGAAGCAAATGAGTTGACTCACAATTAGTATCTCAGGGCCAGGCTAAAGATATTTGAAAATGTGAGTTTAAATGAATTTCTCCTCTATTATCAAAAACAGCAGAGTTCAATCAAAGGTTGTATGGGAGAGTGATATTTAAGATTCAGTGACAAATATATTCATAAATGAATGCTCTGAAAATGATCTACAAATCTGGGACTGGGGAAGAAAATGACTCCATGAACTTCTCCCATTTTCAGGTTGCTCTGTGAATTTTCATCTTATTCTTTCTCACCAATGGAATTATCAGGAGATCAGTGCATGTCATTTTTATGAATGCAAGTGCTGATGTCTGAAAGCACAAGAACTGGCTGCTAATGATAAATAATTTATTTCCCTATTAACCTCTGACAGCATTATGAGTTTAACGATAAATACCCTTCCTAAAGTTTTTCTTCCTATACCTCCTTTGACAATGCCTGATGCCCAAGAGATAACCCTTCTTTATGCTGTCCACCATGGGAGAAGAAACAAAATTAACCCATTCATGTTACCTCTATGGCCAGCTGGAATTGTTCATGCTCTCGCTGAAGCTGCTCGGCTTCGGAAAGGGAGCTTGCGTTGACAAGGCTCGCGTTGAGCATCGACTCGCCGTTCCGGATCCAGCCCAGCACCTGGAAAGAAGGATGTGCTTATGGAAAGGTTACTTCCTTACAAAGCTCTAGGCAGCCACCTATAAAGAATGCTTCAGCTCAACTAAAGAAAAGGTAATTTGCTTAGTGTGGTCTCAGGTCGAATGGGCAGAAAGGAAATCCTAAGATCAAGACTTAATGGTATAAATTGTTAAGAGAGGCAAAAATCTTATTCTGGAAGTGACTGCTTGAAGAAATAAACTTCCAAAGTCATTTACATGAATATTCAAATGGTGAAAAGCTTCCATGGTCCAAGTTTTGATTACAAAAATGAATAATCCTCTATACAAATATGCCAAAGCGAAAAACACAAGGAGCAATGGGGGAGATTTCAAATTAAACATASAGATCTCCTGCTTTTTCAGAGTTCGGTCTGGAATCACAGACTTTGCTGGGTTGTGCTGCAATTTCCTTTTGCTCTGCTTCCTATGCTTCTTTCCTACAAAAATCCAAGCTCCACTACTACTTGTCGTTTCCAAACCTGATAGTTTCCAACTGCACTGAGGAGCTAGGAAGAAATCTCCTGTCTTGCATTTTATATTGATTCAAGAGGCTTTAGATCAGGGATTCTCAGATTCTCTTTGTAGACTAACACATGCTTTAGCMACAGAACCAGATCCTAACTATGCACAATTCAATCTATGAAGTTTTTTTTWAAACTTATTGTTAAACATGGCAACATTTTGCCCTATTTTAAGGCATGTTTTTAGAATATCAGCACCCAGAAGACACTGGCAAGTTCTTAGTTATGTTATTTTCTACCTGTCTGGGTGTCCAATTATTCCAAGAAAGCAAGAAAGTTGCTGAATTCAATTCACAGAAGCACAAGAAACCCTGACCGCCCAATCACTTCTACAAATATAGCTTGTGATTTACAAAGCTTTTAAATTGACTTTGCTTCAATATTCTGCATAGAATTCCTTTCATGCCCGCATTTTCACCAAGTGATCCATTAAATCGTCTGCAAAGAACAGGGATTTTCTGTTGTTTTGTCTTCCATCCCTTGACTTTATTTATCACCTTACTTGTGGCCATTCAGTTCTCTGTGGGGTAGAAAAATGAGCTTTCCTTAGGAGAAAGAAAGGGGAATTATCTACACACGTAGCTGAYCCTAATTTGTAGAAAATTGCATTCTGCTCAGTACAACAGTGTGGAGGGCTTCATTTGTCCACTTCTCTCTTTCCTCAGCAGGTGCTATTGTACTTGCAACAATGGAAAAGAAATGAGATTATCAAATGGCAATCTTTTTGGCTGTGGCTTTATAGAATCCACTAGAGAGGTAAGCTCTGTATTACCTCCTATACCATAGTGCAAGCTGAAGTTAATTATAACTGGGAAAGACTTGAAGTGGCACCATCATAAAACAACATGCACTTTCACATCTCTGATGTATCCTAGTTTCTAAACTGTCAGAATACCACTAGAAACCTCAGTTTTAAAAAGGAACTTGGATAGTGAAAGGCTAGTGGGTAACAATCTTGAATAAGGAGGATGAGGGTCCGTATAAGTGACCCGAGCCAGGTTCCCTCTGTGGTGCACTTGGATCCTCTGTGCAACTGTCTTGTTGCCTCAAACATATCAGTCATTTGCACGGTAGAGGAATCTAGATCAGGCTCAGATGGATTTCATACTGTCAGCAATGCTTACACTTACATCACGTCTCTGCAGATATTTCTTACAGYCAAGGCACAATCCAGACTTAGTCCCACGCAATGTAGAAGTTTGCTGGTAAAAGCTGACCCTCAGCTTTTCAAGTCGCTCTTCAAAATCAAAGGATATTATTGCATAGGTGATAAAACACAAAATGGATTTGGATTTATGTTTTCACTTCACAGATCCCATGGTAGGTGTCCACCTTCCTATCCAAACCTTTCAGTTTCACTTAAATCCTTCTTATAGAGAGATACTTTAAATGCTGCATCTCTTCTTGTGTGTGTGTGGTTTGGGTAACACAAAAAAAAACCAGCTGCATACCCAGAGCTTCCTCAAGTCTAACTGCAGGATCCAGTCACTTGTTTGCCTGTCACTGTGTTGCTGGTTTGGAATTAGGACTGTGAAATGATTGAGAGAGACAATTTATCCACTTGCATCTGGTTTACCAGACTTGCTCAGAAATTCACTCCCACTTACATGGCACTTAAAATCTTTTCATTAAAACATATATAGAAGGTACTGATACAACACCCAGACACTTCTCTGATTGTTCCCTGTATGAACAGATTCACCATTATCTGGGAAAGTGCAGAAAGCTTGATGGTGAGAGACAGCATCYCGCACAAATTCCAGATTTTGCAACAACAGCAAAACAGCATGAGTCAACCTCTTACATCTCTACTCCCTTGGCAGCTTCTCTGAAAGGCTACTACCACACACACAGCCAGGAGCAAGTACACCTTGTAACCTTGGCCATGTTCAGAACTGTACTGAGGCTTCCAGCTTCTTTGTGGCATATGAGCCTGGGGAAAAAAAATCCAAGGATATCCAGAGTCTCCCAAGGACTGCGTCCCATCATCCTTTGGACATTTTAACCTGGAAGCAAATCTAATATCAAATAGGAAAAGCACACAGAGAGCAGACACATGAATAAATACGCTTCAGGACAACCTGGAAAAATAAGTTGTAGTGGGGCACTGTGGGGATATCTGAGACTAAAATTGTTGAAGTTCAATGCTTAGAAAAAAGAAATAAAGGCTACAAAGCTGCAAGCACAGCATCAAGGAATTTGTTTGTAACTGCTCTCCACAAGTCTATTCTTTCTACACTTTTACTTCTATGTAAGTGATTCAAGTCCTTTAGTTATTGTTGGAAATGAGYGGCATCTGAGTGAGGGCAATCGGATCTTGGGAAGGGTATTTCCTAATAACAGCGAGTTTGTGAATCACTGATCTGTAGCATTTCCACTTGCAAGCAGTTCGCAGAACATCACACTTGCAATTGCTCTGCCTAAATGGTCCCAAACTTCGATTCATTGTCTTGGCACTCAAACTCTTGGCCTTAAAATTTAAAGCAGAAATCCCTCCTAAACAGGGCTTAGATAGACGTAGTTAAAAGACTTTSGATTTCCATGAACCACTGTAACACAAACACATGTACACTTCCCAGTGCTGATCTGCTTTATTGTGTCAGCAGAACTCAGCCACAGCTACAGTAGGTGTCTCGTGGTAACTAAATCTCACCTGATTCACAAGAGTGAGTGCAACTTACTAATRAGATCATCCTGCATCTCAAATGCACTAAAACGAAAATGAGGAATCTCTGGACCAGACTGGAGTGGAACTACAAGCCAAAATCAATATATTTCCCAAATTCATTGAATGGTTGTGAGCATGAGTCATTGGCAGGAAACCAAATAGATAGGGCACAGATATATTTTAGCTTGGCTTTTCCAAAGCAGACTGTAGTTGCAGTAATTTATAGGTTAATAAGCAATGCAGATCTAAGTATTCAGCTGAACAAATAAAATGATTCTTTGCTATTGGTTGCCTGAAAGGTCACACAGTGATGAAAACATTGATGGTCCCAAGCTAAGTTAAGGAAACACTAACTCAAAGCAGCTGTTTGTTCTCCTCTCACAGCAAGTATTTGACAGTTCAATGCTAAGCCCAGTTCCTTTGGTTAGATTTTGGTTTGTAGAATAGTTAAGGCGCAGCAAACACTTGCTAGTGAGGGGAGTAACGTCAGGTGCCYGCAGAGAGAGCTGCACTGTCCCCCTTTGGCTCTGGGAGCAACCCCAGGGCTGCCCAGTTCTCCCTCACCCTGGTCAAGGGGGTTCATGGCATCTGGCCAGGAAGGAACAATGCTAAAATGCTAAACAGAATTTAAAAAGAGCTAAAATGAAATACAATAAAAAATCAAAGATAAAATGCTAAAAATGTACTTCTAGTATTTCTACTACACTTGCCACTACTCTCTATCTTCTATCTCTTTTATGATAATGTTAATCTCATCTAGGGTTGCAAAATATTCTACCTAAGAAGTCTCTGAAAGAAAATGTATGCTGTGATGTTGGTACTGCCATCTTCCAACTTCAGAGTTGTCCAAGGGTGAAGAATTTTTGCTGGCAACAGTAACTTAATTCAGATAAAGTGTTGCTCAAAAATTTACTTTTGAAAACGAATAACTATGACCAGGTCTACTGAACACTCACCATACTGAAAAGTTGCTTTTTAGTAAATAAAGCAGCAAATCCTATCTGTGACCTTCTTGTAGTGACTGGAAAAATAAACATTTGTGTTGGTAAAATTGCAACTTGAACCTTTCAGGTGTCTGGAAAAATGTTTCTGATTTTCCTAATGAAACCAATACCATCCCATTAAAATCCAGACATGAGCACTTCACTGAAGTGTGAAGCCACCTCTGGAAAAGGAAGCAGGAAGTTTGGCATTATATTATGAAGCACAGGAAAGCAAAAGAAATGAAAGGGATCCAACTAAAACAGCACGAGAAAAATAAGGAGGCAAAACATGATTGCCTGAGCAAGAATAAAATCYGGAAGAAAGGTGGTGCAACGATGCTAAAATGATTAAGCAAGTCCTAGGATAAAGACCACAGATAGAATTTTTTTCTCACCCAGAAGRTGATGAAGACTACTGGAAGTCAACAGTAGCAATAAATGAGAAGGTTAAACTACTGTAAAACTTAAGACCTCACAGCTCAGTTATCCTTTGCTTTGGGCCAACACTTCACAACAGCTGTAGTMTTCACCTCAGAAGGACACATGTAGTCTGAGGCAACCTCCAGTTGATGAACTTTGGGGTCGGTTCTGCACAGATCTCCCACAGCAATTCACAGAGTCATACACAAGCACAAGGCAAGGAAGGAATACAGCCTATGGCTGTAAAAGTGAAGTGCTATTTGGTGTAGCCTGCCAAGCACTTTACACACGAAGTAAAATCACGTACTTTAAAAATCAAGTTATACAAAGGGGCTAAGACTGTCTCCCTAAAGGTGGGTGACTTGTTGGAAGCAAGTTTAGCAGTTTGCATGTACTGTAATGGTAGAAAACCTGCTCGAAACCCTGCAGCGTGGTTAAAAACTCTCACCTGCTTGACTTCAGCCTGTAGGTGCCGTAGCTGCAGGCACTGCTCTAACCTCTTGTGAGTCTGGTCGGCATTAAGCTCCAGCTCGTGCTGTTTCTCATGAAGAAATTCCAGCAGCTCTTGAACCTGTGTCGCAAGATCAATGTCTTTTTCACAGATCAGCTCAATGCCTGCAAGAGAACAATATGCAGAGAGAAAGATCATTGGACTTTTTTTCCGATTCTAGATGTTGCATGATCAAAAATGTTGCTATCTGACACAGATTTGAGCAAATCTTTCTCATTAAACTCTCCCACGTAATCTCTGCCTTGTCCAGTTTCTTCTTCTGCATCACCATGTTCTTCAACAAAGTTGAGTTTCTCCAGTGATCGCTGTTGATCTTAGCCATCAACATCTGGCTAGGAGAATGYGACAATCTTTATCAGAAACTTATATGAACACCAAATAAAACATCAGGAAAAATCTCTTTCTTATTGTATTTCATTCAATTTATGTTATAAAAATACCTGCTGAAAATAAGCAAAAAAAAAGTAGAAAATGAAAAAAGAAGAGGGAGAAAATAGTTATTTAGAAATAGAAAATAGACAAAAAATAGGTAACTAAAATAAAGAAAGTAAATGGTAGCTGTCTGACCCACAACAGCAGGGGCACGGAATGCAGTAAGGCAAACTTCCTTTCCATCTAGGTACTTTAGGGGATTGACACTAATTTGGTTGGACACTTAATCCAAGCTATAGTTAAATTAGTCTAAACTGACTTCCATCCAGTCCTGATATATTAGAGGGAAAGGGTGGCCGGGTACCGTGCTCCCTATCTCTCGCATCCTGCATGAACTGGATAAACACCTGAGCGACATGATCTGATCTCACAGATAACTCTGCATTGAGCAGGAGGTAGAAACACAGACCTCCTGATATCCCTTCCTGTGAGCCCAGGGTCCTCCTGTGCAGTGGTCACATGGAAAAAAAGCAGAGCTTCACATGATCCTGCTGCATTACACTGGTAACACTGCCAGGTCCCAGTGCAACTGGCAAAAGGTTGGCCCAGAATTGTTATGATGTCACTCCATGTTACTGTAATCCATGTATTATAAACTAATAAAGATACAATTTTTCTCTCACTGAGGTCGCTGGAATTCTGCCACTGGCCTCAATACAGGAGGATCAGGAACCTAATATAAAAAATAATCAGATTGTGGTAATGCTGAGAAAACACTACACTTTTCTCCAAAGTCAATGAAATAAGAGGATATTTTAAAAAGAAACGTGTTAATGAGAAGCTGCTGTACAAAATGCTTGGCCTTTATTTAAAAACCCATTTAGAACAATGTCTTTTTTCCCCTTTTATGGATCTCACTGGCTTGTGACTTTCAGTTCCTTTCACAATAACAGCCAAAGGTGGCATTACACAAAATAACCGTTCTCTTATGATCAACTTTATCCTTTCCCCTGGCTTCTAGTTTTATCAGAAAAAGCACATGGGAACACAAGTGATTGGCTTATTCCCTTTCCTTTCCCAGCCAAAACACAACAGATTTTTCATTATCAAATAAGGTGGAATAATTTTCATTATCAAATAAGGTAGAATGGCCCTTGGCTTCCATTTTCAGACCTGGAAATTCAATTTACGTTTCTATTCTTGGGAGTGAAACCCTGCTCAGCCTCCAGGCATCGTGGCTACAATTAGCCCACGTTTGGTTCTATATCCTCAGGACACGGTGGGATTTTCGTGTGCTCGACCTCAACACACTGATTCAGGATTAAAAGCAGTTTTTCCTCACGCACCCTCGGCTGGTAGGGTTTGGACTGTGCKAAGTCATCAGTGGCAACCTGTGGCTTGCCTGGGATGCCATCCAAGGACAGCCTGCACTCCCCGTGATGAACAAGCTGCCCTTTCCTGCTTGTCACCTCATGCACCCCGAGCACCCGCACTGCCACTCGTGCATCCCAGGGCCCTGCTTTTACTGCACCCACAAGACTCTGTTCATAGGGATTTGTACAGCCTGATAARGATCACTGCTCCAAATCCGCATCAGGCAGGCAAAAATCATGGGTGAATGCTTCCAACCTGCTTTTAGTCCCTGTACAAGATTTCCAAGTGAAAAAGGGAACATGCCTGACAAAATCTGGATGTAATTTTATCTGACAGACTTAGTAGTTTGAAAACCTCCAAGTCAGATTAAAAAAAAAGACAAAAAAAAAAACCCAGAGGGATCAAAACTGGATCAGTTTCCTGTGTGATGTGTTAAAAAGAATTAAGCAGAAAGAGAATTATGGAGAAATGAAAAAAAAAAAAATAACTGTGCAGTTCACAGTGGCTGGGTAGGTAGAATGTCCCTGAAAAATCACATTTTTACGGTTTTATCTTCTACGGCTGCAGTCAAGTTTTGATTGTAGCAATGGTGACACTGTACAATAGAAAGCAGCAATCGCAGTTGATTTTTACAGCTCCCCTGCAAGTTCCCAGCTCTGGCTGCAGGAGCAATCATCCCTTAACACATGCATCGAACAATTGTGATACGGGATTCGGCAAGAGGGAATAAAAGTAAATGAATTTTTTATAGAGTATAACTATCCTTTATTGAAATAAGAAACAGTGGGCTCCCAGGAGCAATCTCTCTCCCTTACTTCGCCATTCTCCCAGCACTTAGCATTCTGCGCTAGGCAGACAGGAATATTACCTTTGATTAACTACAGTTATTCTGCATCCCCATGAGGCTTCTGCTTCCTTGCCTTTSGAGCAATGGATTTTCTCAGGTAGCTTCATAGAGTATCTTAGATAATTTTATTTAAAAAAAAAAAAAAAAACCTAACTCATTTCTTTTAATATTTAATCTTTATCTGCAGTCCAAAAGAAGTTGTTAACTTCTTGACAAATATGGATTTTTCCCCCCTAAAATCAGACATCGAGACTGCTGACTGTACTCTGTTCTGGACCATATTCTGAACCTCCCACAGATTGCTACCCACATTAGGATACTTCCAAGATGAAAAAAAGCAGCAKCATCATTAACTGATGTATGAGACAAATTTGCTGCTGCAGAAAGCAGGTGAGCAGGACCTCAGGACCAGGCATAGCAGGGGCAGATCCCATACAAGCTCCCACGTGTTTCACGCAAGGTGTTAGCTGGCCTAGTTCACACAATACTCTTGTAGGTGTCGGTAAGCCTCCGGTGAGTGCAGCTTGCCAAATCAGGCTGAACACTGCCAGACTTTTTAAAGGTGGGTGTCCATGGGTAAAATGTTTGCYAAAGAATAAAGCCATAAAAATCATTTTTATTTTGAAAGCGCATATGGAGGGAAAGGGCAGAAACTGCTCTTGCTGTGCACTCTTTCCAGACATTTAAGAAGGTTAAAATGCTTTGCAAGTAGAATTCACTTCTGGGCTTTATGCTRTGATTAACCTGAATTATGATATTCTTTTTTCCAAATGCAAAATGCCAAGATACAAAAATCCTGATTCATGGGATGTCTTAGAAACATCTATATTCTACTATATAATATCCTACTGCTAAGAAGCAGAGTAAAAGCATCAAACTCTCTATCAGCATGAATCAAATGTGTCATTTAAGAGTTATGTGCCAAAGGCTTTTACATGCAAGTGACTATCTTTACCTTTCAAAGGCTCACTGAAAAGGAAAATTCCAGTACAGTTTATCATAGTCCCTTTTTATACATAAAATAATTCCARTTATTGCTGGCTGGAAACAAGAATTCCATTTCATGAAAAATTTCAAGGCTTTCACACTTGGATCCTTTCCCAGAGGGCTGCTGGATAATTAGCTTCCCTCTCCCTCTCTCTGTCCCCCAGGCATGTCTACACCCTGAAATGTGGCAAAGGGAAGACACAATCAAGCCTGAGAAGAACTAAGCCAGCGCATCCGGTTAGTTTGTCTCTAGATAAGGTCTAGTTGCAGGAAAGTTAACAAGCTTGGGCTCTACAATGGCTAGACTGTGCCTGGATCTGAGGTCTGACCAGCATACCCAAGATCTACAATTCAGAACTCCCTATAGGGCTTCTCTTGTACCTAGCGCAAGGTCAAGGAGACCTGGGGAACAGTCCTCCTTTTACATCAAAAGATGTTAGTGTTTTCTTAGTGTATTTTTGTTTTCAGTGCTTGTTTATTTTTATTTGTTCATTTTTTCCCTTTTAAAACAGAATTCATTTTTTCTTGCTTACCTGAAGCCTGGACCTCCATGATGTACTGGTGTAAATCCTGTCCTTGCTGGATGACTTCAAAGGTCATGTTGTTCATGGCCAACTTGCGCTCGGTGTGGCGCTGCAAACGCTGCTCAGCCAGGGTGAGGTCTTCTGTATTGAAATCATTCATTTGTCTCAGCAGATCTTCATTCCAGGCATCTAACTCCGCTGTAACCTTCATGGGCAGAAGATGGACACTGTATTCACTCAAAGTCAATGAACAAATCTTACTCTAACACTGTGTTTGATCAAAGTACTTCACATTTTGAGTCAGATCCAGAAAATCCTGAAATACAGGTCTGATAGACCCTGCCCATGTAATGGTCTCACTTAATAGTTTGCCCAAGTGAGGATCCAAGACAAGATCATCAGCACAATAAAAAGAACTAAAAACTTCTTTCCCCTTACACATTCCATGGGACACTGTAAGAGAAGASGACACTGTTCACATTGATGGTTGAGACAATGTTTCTTTACATATTCAAATTTAAATGAAGAAATAAACACCAACAGAATTACAAAACAATTTACTGTACTTKTGATCACATAATCCCCAAATGGCCTGAATGTTTCTAAAAACATTTTGTCATGCACTGTATGCGGCAGATTATAGGTAGAAATACTTATTATTATTTATTCCATTTTGATACAGCTCAAATAAGAGAAGGAAGGTAAAGGGAATGGAAATTAAAACATATATACAGGCTGGTATGGTGAAAAACACAGTGGTTTAAAATATTTCGAAATTATCAAATAAATACCATAATTCTGATTTATAAATCAGTTTTTCATAGTCAGATCCAGGAGAGTTAGAACAAGATATCTAAATACACATGCTGAAATGTACAGTGAGAGTGTCTCTTTCTCACTAGAAGTGCTTTTCACAGCCTGAGTGCAATAAGGTGTTTAATTTCCTAAGCAGCCAGCTTTCAAAGTTTACCACTCAGTTTCCTTACACATAAGCACACTTTACGTGCCAGGCAGACATAGAAAGGGATCCCAGAAGGACCAGCTTTCTGCCCTTCTCACTCTGCAGACTCACATCAGAAAGGCACTCACAAGCACAAGTTTAGTCTCTGCTTGGAGAGAAGCAGAAAAGTTCCTTTATTTACCCAAGCAAGAATCTGGGATCTCAGCTGGAGGGTTGCAGCAGAGTGTGGCCATCCTCAGAGGCTGCTGTCCCTTCCACTCAATYACCTTTAAATAACAACTACCTTCACAGGCTTTTTCACCCCTTTCCTGAATGATTCAAATGTCTTACCTGGACTACCAGGAATGTGGTAGCTTATTTGAAGATTTAACAGTTACTGAGAAATGGGCAAAGATGATTCTGAAGAAGGATTTTAGCAAAAAATAAAGGGTTTTGGAGAAACATCTCTGCTAAGAGTGATCTGAACTGAGGTGGTCTTGGCCTCATTTCAAACTACAGTCAACAGAATGAATTTAGAATAAGCGCAGGTTTCTACAATGCAAGATTTAGTGCAAAGACCTTCGTTTGTGGAAGCTGACAGAAAAGTATGTCACATGACAGGATCAGAAATATATATATCTATCTACTTTTTAATGAGCTATTAAAAATCTTGTCTGTTGGAGTTCATTGCACTGACTGTCTGGTTACTAAAAAAAAAATTTGAAAATTTGCAAGAGGTTAATCAACTTATTTCCCAATTTCCTACAGACATCTTTAAATTCCCATGCAAGGGCCCTCAGGAAGATAACTAAATACATTTTTAAGTGACAGTAATAGAAAAGATTAAAACAATCAGAGAAGATGTCCCATCAGCTCATTTGCACAGCCGTGACACTGTGTTAGGCGGTATCTGATCAAAACAGGATTTCTCCATCCTGTGGACATTTTTTCCAGGACAAATCTCTTGGAAGGTTGAACTGTCAGGTGGGCTGAGGATGGAAATATGAAGGAATCAGATGTCCCCAGATCTTCAAAGATCCAGCACTTTTACCCAACTGTCTCTGTAGCTCTTAATATCTCTGTACTGTTTCCTTTAGTAATTTTCCCAGCTGGCCATGGCAGGCACACACTGGCAGCAGTGTTTTTATCATTAGATCAATGATAATTCCTGCTAAAGAAGAGAAAGAAAAGGCTTTTCCTACCTGTACTAAACTTTGCCCTTTGGCCCTTGGGATCCAAAACAAGTCTGTTGGAAAGAGGCATCCACAAATTTCAGAGGTAGCTGGAGCTCCACATTGCTCACGGTGACAGACAACTTTAGCCAGGCTCCCCACACACAAGAAGCTGCATCTCAATATCTACATGTCTTACTACTGGTTGCAAAGCACTGAAGGGTTTACACTCTGTTACCATGGTTTTCTTATCCATGGTTTCCAATTGATAAGGAAAGTACGTTACAAGCAGGCATGAGGAGATAAAACTGCTCAGGATGCAAGGCCAGAGCAGGAGGTTACGTGTCAGGGTCCCGGGATGAGGAATCTGGGCTAAGACAGCACAGAAGCACCTGGGTGGCTCTGGACTCACACCAGGCCAGCTGGGCTTGGAAGTGGCTGCTCTACAGGGCCAGAAACGCAGCCACCAAGGAGGGCAGGAGTGACAGTTGTCGCCTAGTGGGTGCTGGGGTACATGGGGCAACTGTCACAGGTGTGGGTTATGAGGAGGAAAAGAGGGAGTCAGGCCCAGTGAGAGGCAGAACATCACCCAACCTCCCAAGCGAAGCGTGTACAGGAAGGTTGGGTACATCGCTCGGAATAGCTCTGACAAACAGATGGCTGGAAGGGAATCTGAGGCAGACAAAGGCAAAGAAGCAGCAGCAGAGCTGTGATAAGAACCCAGGCTTCCTGAATCCCAATCTGCTGTCCCATCCCGGAGACCAGGCTGCTTTGCATATCTCATTAAGATACTTCCTTTCCTGTCTGTACAGTCAATGCCTCAAAATCCCAGCAGTGTCTATACTTTAAATTGGACCATTTGGAAGCAGTCCCAGAGTCTGAATTTGATTCCCTAACTGGTTTGACTTGGGTAAAGGGAAAATTAATATATTTTGTTCAGGAGGAGGCTGTATTTCGGCAGTTCTGTTAACTACAGATGTATATGTTTCAAATCCAGTAAAGGACCTTGGATGCTTTCACAAAATGACTTAGACATTGACATCGCTGATGAAACTTGAGCTGCATTACAGTGTCCTATCTCCTGCACTGTGCTAAGAGCCAATTCCATTGGGCCTCTGTCAGGAATCAGGACATTTATCTCACAAATGAGGCTTACTTGGCCATGAACTTGTTTCATTCCCTTTTGACCCTTATAAACGGCTGATTACAGTTTACTCTGTTCATCTTTTGAGTTTTCGGCGGAAAGAATTGAAGTGTATTCACTTTGTGCTGTCTGTGCTTCGCAATAGACCTTGGCATCCTCCACTTGCCTTAATCTGAGAGAGCCGCCCCAAGCTCTGCTCTGGCATGGGAGAGAAGTGGAGCCAAAACAGATGGGCCACGAGAGAGCACCAGAGGCAGCGCAGGGGTCTGCGTATGCAGCAGACTGGTTTTAAAGCACCCATGCTGTTCAAAGCGAAACGGCACATGTTGTCACAGGGCAGCTACACAGCCCTTCCTTGCAGGGGATATGAAGCTCCTGGCCAAGAAAGCAAGCCAAGTGTAGTGAGGAAAGCCAAGGGACGCCGAGTTCCAAGGGGGAAGAAACAGACGATGAAGCTACTCATTGACCATAAACCTAGAAAGCAAGATTCTTCYTTCTTCACCTGAGATAAATGCTCCTGCTGTCATGAAAGGAGAAATGAGAGAYGCAGGTAGTGACCCCAAGCTAGCAAGCTCCCCAAATCAGTGCAGCAGTGACAGCACAGAGCTCTTCTCAGCACTTGAATCACACAGAATGGTTAAGATTGCATGAGCAAATGCTGGATTTGCACTGAGCTTCATGTTACAATCACAACGCTCTAACAGAAACACAGACTCCTGCAGCTGAGTCTCTGCTTTGTGGTCACAGTGACCACAGYCTCGACCTCATGCTCTTGGGGAGGCACCACCCAGCTTGGAAGCTGGAGCCGCAGCACCTCCATGCGCACAAATACCCTCTGCTGCGTTACTGCTGCATTTGGTGCTTTCTGGATTTACCATTTTGCAAGACCAGTAAACATGTTTGAGGGACAATGTTCATCTTCAGTCTGGTGGTCATACAAAAAAGATGTGTACAGGTCAAATTTAATAGCAGTTAAGAGTAGCAGCAGCAATCCAGCCATTTCCCTCCTACACTACAGCCTTCTCAGGAAGCAGGCCAAGAAACCTACCCAAAGTTTAACATTTATTTACTATTTGCAAAAATTCCGTTGTTAAATCTTATGTATTTTTGATGCTGCTGCTAAAGTTTTCTACAAAATGTTGCTGTTGAGCCTTGAATGCTTGTTGCTTGCTTGTCCTGACTTCAGTGTTAAAGACCTAAAGCCTTCTTGTTTGATTGCAACTGGAAAACTTGGTTTGCCAATTAAAGGAGCAGAATAGCAAAAATGAGGAAACAGGCAAGAGAAAATAAATGTTATATGGTGAGTGAATCATACAAGAGCTGGTATTTTCACGTATGGGCTGGGGAAAGGCGTATGAGGAGGAGACAGTTCTACCCTAGCAGGAGAAGTCATCAACACAAAGCAAKATTGGGCTTGAGAGAGGGATCTGGAAAAGAGTAAAGATGCCTGAGAAGAACAAGCAAATGTAGGAGAGGGCTTGTGAGAGAAATGATGTTGGAAGAAGGAGGAGGAGCAAAGGGGAGAAGAGTGGGCAGAACATGGGCCTGGAGCTGCTTAGGAGAAACAGCCATACAGGCACAGGGACAGAGCTGTGCAGAGGGAGAGCAGATGATGTGGGATGTAAACTAGGGAGGAATCAGGAAAAAAGGTAAGTGGGACTCCTGGATGATGAGGAAGGGCTTGTGTGTGCAGGGAGAAAAAAGAATAATTAAAGGACTAGGGGCGACCAGACTTCTGAGGCACTTTTGATGGATCTGTCACTAAGGACACCAGAGATGACAGCACTCACCTCTGCTTTGCAGTTCGGAGCAGGCTGGAGAGCAGGGGACTGGATATGGCATTACTAGGGCATCTAAAAGCAGATTAACACCATAGGTGATGAAGGAGATGTTGATGGGAAAGGTCAAGTGAAACTGTCACTTTCACAAACCACACAAGCAGAAAGTTTGCTCCTTCTTCTCTGTCCCCATTTTGGGCTGACACTGTGCAATATGAAAATACATCCATCCATTTTTTGGATAATAGACAGAGATGCCACACTGGCTTAGTGCAGACCTGGACCACTGAAGTATGAAAAGGCTGTCACAGTGATGATTCTGCTGCAGTRATTTTGGCCTCTGAATCCCTCAAATATCTGTACAAACAGTGGAATCCAACTCTGAAAGAGAAGGTACCAGGAACAGCATAGTGCCTTATTTTTCTTAAAATAAAATGTGCAATTTGAAAAGTATGTTGGTACCTATAAAAAAAGGAAAAATAAAAGCTCTTTAAATATGAAGTATTACAGGATTACAACTTCAGAATAGGAAAAAATCTTTTTCTTAGCATGTCCTTTCTTTCAAGTGTATCAAAATCTCTATAACTCTTRTTTCTAACAAGGAAGCTCACATTGAGTGGCAGCTAGAAGTCAATGAGGAGTTATAAAGTATTTTGTATGGAGGCACAGGCAGGCAGCTAATTCACTTGAAAGATTCTGCTAATGTTATAAACCTGGAATGAGAAACTCAAGTGAGTTGTAAATAACAGTGAAGTTAAATGCTGTCTGAAGCCTGGCTCCTGTTCCCTTCTAAATTCATGCTCAGCGGTGGATGGGAACAGCTAGAGGAGCCAGCAGTGGAAATCAAGTCTGAAAAATTTAATTAGTAGGTGAAATTGAGCCAAAGAGATGGAATGACACAAAATCAGATATACAGCAAGTGAAAACTTTAGTGATCACCGGGCTTTTTAAAGGATAGGATTAATATCATACAGTGGGATGTCAGTAATTCCTTCCAGGACTAAGTCATGGCCCAGAAGCCACGTTGTTCTAGGACTGGCTCTGTCCAGCAGCGCACAGATCCATAGGCACTGAAGGAAACAAACCTATAGACACAAGGGAAGGAGCTGGGCAGCTCCAGGAAGATGAGAGATGCTTCCTTGGGGGTAACCAGTAACTGCTGCCAGACACAGGCGCCAGCTGAGATCACTCCTCCTTCAGTTTTGTGAGACCCAGAGGTGAATTTGACCATCTCTCTTCCAAAAAAAAAAAAAAAAAAGGAAAAAAAAACAGGCAGAGGTCATCGTGTTAGGAGTCACAGCTCAGTGCATTTTACCATTCATGTGCTACGCATTTTCTCTGCATTTTAGTGTATATTACCATTCACTTAACTAATGGTTAACAAGTCATTAAATGCCTTTTTCTGAACCAAGAAAGAGGTTATATTTGACAGGTTTTCCTGAGGATGTATTTCTGGTATTCAACTGAGCTCCATACAAATGAGGTGCTCGGTGGGGTGCCAGCAGGGCTGCTAATGCCTGCCAGCTACAGACCCCTGGGTCTCCCCCTGCTTCCTTGCAGCGGATCAGCTACCACGTTCACATTGCTTGCAGGCTCCTGAGTTGCTTGGTTGGCTGCACAAGCTCAGCTGGAGTCTGTATCATATGGAAAGTCCAACAATATATTCTTAATGATCCTGTCCTGTCTTGAAATGTGCATTGAGTTGGTAAAGAAATAAAACAAATCAGGCATCAAAATTAGACACGTTTCCTAAACTAAAAAAATGGGTTGTCATTTTATGGTTTTAAAATCTAAGGCAGATAACCTCCCATCGGGATAGCTCAGTTTTCTCATGTTTCTGTTACGCCTGCTTCCAGGTGCTGGAACAGTTTGGATTTCATATACTTCATCCTAAGAACACAGAGCGTAAATATCAGTCAATATAATGAGATTAAGGCAAGAAAGCAAAGGCAGCACATGCTATTGCCTGAGAGTTCATATCCAAATTAACATCTGCCCAAACTGCCTTGACTCAGTACAACACAAAAGCTGCCTATGCAGCTTAGAAGTCCTTAGATATCCTAAATGAATGCAGCTGGTCTGTCCTACCAAAGGAAAAGGCTACTGGCTTCTCTTTAGGTAAAATACATTTCCTGAAGTCAAAATGAAACAAGGCTTGGCAGATTTCATTGAGGCACAGAGAAGGCCCAGCGATGCCTAAAGAGATGGGAGCAAGAGTTGCTCTTAATTCTGAGCTTTGTCTGGACTCCAAACCTCTTGCAGGAAGAGGAGGTTATGGGAATATTCATAAAGCAGAAGGCTACAAAGCAGAAGGGTATGGTGCAAGTTCAGGAGTGAGTGCCAAAGGAAATGGTTAKGTGGTCCATGGATTTCAATATGTGGAGAGGACAGAAAAAGGAGTAAAGTTCCCAAACAACAAAAGACATGAAATGAAAGAAAAGGCCAGTTATCTAATTGCCATTTGTGCACTTGAAAAATCCCTATTCTGCTTGCATCATCAGTAAGAAAGGAGAGGGAGAAGGTGGTGTAAGAAATGAACTGGATTAGAGACGTTTGGTAGCACAGTTGAGCTGAAGGAAGCATCGTGGGCTGTGACTGCTCCCTGAGACTGAGCTCCAGGRCACAGCTTTCCCTGGAGCCGCTGGAAGCAGCCAGGCTTCCACAGCTCCTTCTCTCTGGCGGACACTAGAGAGGGGCAAGTTATTCCACTCTCCAGAGCTCCCAGAAGGATCCTCAGCATGAGGGCTTCCCAGAAACCCAAGAAAGCGAGAAATCGAGGGTGAGAGGAGAGACCTGAAGTGAGGAAATTCTGAGTTTTGTCTGGACAAGATGTCACAGCCTTGACAAGATGGCAGCAGCGCAGAGAAACCTTCCGAAGGTCCCACTAGACAGAACGAGATACGCCACTGTCCCAAAGCAAGACCTGCTTGGGGGTGTCAAGGCAGGGAGCCTGGGGCCACCCAGTGCCCTTGGGGCAACCCTGCCAGGGCAGCACAGCCCCTGCCCACGGCCGGCCGACAGGTCTTGCTCTCGTCCCGCACAGGGGAGGGATGTGCGAGAGGTGCCCAGCCAACACCAATGGAAAATCCGCCCTACTCGGGCATTTAATCTGCCCTTAAAGCCTAAATATATTTCCAGTTACGGCGCAAGCAACTTATCTTTAGTAAAAAAAGACATTTAATTTCCTGGCACTAATTTCACCATCTTTTTCTCTTACAAGCTTAGAATAATCAAACATCAGAAATACTGCATGCTTTTTAATTATGGCGATGAAAAAAACCTCTTTTGCTTCCCAACAATGGGGTAAGACAATTCTGTTAATTTTGATTAACAGTTTCCTTTACTGACTTGCAGTCTTTATTATTCTGCTGAGGCAACTGTCTGCAGTCTAGTTTCTAAGGACTGTTACTGCATCATATTGAGCCACTTCAGCTGTTGTTTGAAACATACTGTATTAACGTATCACTTATATATGTTATTTCAAATTGTTATTCATAATTATTCACCAATCTGTTTATTTGATCRCTAAATTTACATATAAAATTTAAGATACTGACTTGCAAATATTTTTCRTTCTGTGTTCAGTTAAAAACTAAAGGTTACAATTAGCTTAAAATAAGAAATACTTTATTGGAAAGGGAAACCTTTCCGAGCCAAATTATCTACCCATAGGCTCTCTATAAAACATGCTCTCAGATTTCTTTGTAACATTAATCTTGCAGAGGGAATTCAGAGATCTTCATGATGAAAAAATAGCAAATCTACAGTGACAACTAAATGGTGATTTTCTTTAAAGTCCTTGCTAGCTAATTGGTTCAAAAAGAATGTGAAGCACMTGTCAGATTTTGAATATCTTAATAGACTAGAATGACTTGAACAGTGTGTGTGAAGATACAGAGGTGGAACAAAACTGAGGGCTCCACATGTTATCCCCAGCTCCGGCACCACATGTGGAAMGGCCCAGGACACATCTCATCATCCCCTGAGCCTCAGTTTCCTCAGCAGGAACACTACCCATGGTGGTGGTGAGAGCCTTGAGATCTCTGATAGAGACAACAAATTAGAATATAGTGAATCCTTTTAAGTCTTTCCTTTAATCTTCAAATCTTAAATCAAAGTCAGCATAAATCTAGATTCAGACCTAGAATTTGCCATGGAATACAGAGAAGCTGAGATGTTAGGACCAGCTCTGAATGGATATATTTGCATGTTCCAGGATCATTTACTTTCCCTTTTTTTTACTTCATTCTTGAAAACACAGGTGCCATTTACAGATATGTATGCACATACACACGTATATACATTCATGTATCATTCATATCTTTTCGAGTAAAAGCCAATAAGTATTCAACATTYGCCATTTTGCAGCATCAAAATACCTACTATTTTAAGTATAGGAAACAGTACAATGTGGAGAGTTCCTGAATTGTGAGCAGAGCATTCTTAGGGCAACCATAATTCCCAGAGCAAAGCATGGTATTTGCCATAAAATACTACATTTATACATAGACAGACACCCACTAGTACACAGAYGAATCACCCACTATACATACACAAACATCCGCTAAAGAACTATGTTAAATCATTCTAATTTATATTATTAACAAGCACTGTAGTACAGTTTTTAGTACTTTACCTAATTGCACAGAAACAACAAAAAAGCCCAGATATTCCTCACTGATCACTACCTCTGTCATCCAATTATAGATGAAGACATCTAAAGATCCCTGTTGCCAGCCCCTTATGGCAGTATAATTTATCATGTCTTGTCTTAAAAAAAAAAGATCTCTTACAAAGTGCAACACAGCATAGTAAGGCTCCCATTAATTATCAGTACCCACCYTGAGATTGCCTACAGATTTGCAGACAATATCACAGGAATATATCATCACAACCCCGAGTGCTGCATGACCTGGGCAAGCAGCAGCGGGCTCTGGCAGGAGGAACACACCTTGGAAGGGACATCRAGTGCTGACACGTGGCTTGGGTGGGTTCTGCACACGAGGTAACGGACACCTTGTGATTTTCACACTGTGCTCTAGCACAATTACAGCAGGTAATTAATGAGACTGCTTACAGTCTCTTTAAAGACACTGTTTATTACTGCTTTGGAAGGCTTTGCATCTGGTGTTTTTCATTTCAAAACAGAACTAGAAAACAGAACTGAAAGACTTTTTTACACAGGGACATAAAAACACATTTTAAGGCTTCTCTTATTGCTCTTTTCCCCTCTTTCCTTTTCTTGTTATGCTCAAAGTTTATTTTTAAATTTTTTTTCCTTTGATTCTTAAGAAGTTTTTTCGTGTGGGTTAAAGCCACACACGTCTGCTTGTAGATATCTGTGTTTGTGTCTGAAGAGACAAACCTCACCAGCAAAGGTTTTGCAACTTTGAAATTCCTGAGTGACTAGAGTCAACGAAAAGTTAGTTATACAGGGGCATCTTATAAAGCTTCTCCCCAAAGCAGGCAGATAGGCAGCACGCAGGCTGCCGAGCAGACCTAATCCATTTCAGTGCACCCCACTACCCCAAGGCATATTTTTAGCTTGCAGAGGCTAAGTTTAAAACCCTCTTTGCCACTGGACCACTGAGTGCAATCAAATAGCTCTGAGTGTATCCTGGAGCTGTGTTTGCATCCATCCTCTTTCCACAGCTCCACCTTTCTCAGGCCATGCAGCCAGCTCTTACCTCAATAGTGTACTGTTCAAAGATCCGGAGCTGAAGAAAAATGTCTAGCTTAATCTTCCTCTCATGGAAGAGCTCTTCCATCTGTACCTGGGCCTCGTCGAGCTGCTGAAGGACAGACTCAATGTGGCTGATGGAGCTGTTGTGTGGAGTCTTGTTGTTGGAAACGGCCGAGTCCCTGTGGCAAGGCAGAGAGCAGGGTTAAAGCTCAGCATTAGGGCAGGCAAAAGAGCAAGAACGACASGTGTGATTCTGCGTGCGCTGCGAGGCGAGCTCAGGTACGAAGGGCTGAGGGAAGGTGTGTGCAACCCTCGTCTCCTGCTTGATGAAAACCTGCAGGTCTTGAGCTTGGCACAAAGTTCAAACGATGGGGACTTCCTTTCTTGCGTCGTGACGCTGTGTCCTTACCCACTAGTGTGGGTTCCAAGGGGAGCGTGGGGGAGAGCAGCATCTCCCACTCCATGTAGCCTGGTAGCAAACCCGTTGGATTCTGTGGACAGGACTCGCTCCATCCTATGCTCATCCTATACTATGTTGTGCAAACATTTTCTTTATTGCTTATCAATTAGTTGAATCAAAATTGTCAGTATTTTAGTTTAAGGGGATAGAGTGTAGATAGTTTAGAACTGTACTTTTTGGATTCTAAAACAACAATATCTACATATGTTATTTTGTTTTCACTGTGTATCTTGGGGGAACAGTACAAGCATTTGGCTGAACATCTGAAGCCTGAGAACTACATTTAAAAATACAGAATACTGCTRAAGACACATTAGTTGTCTCTTTGGATGTGTAGCTCCTCTTTCCCCTCTTTCCAACCTTCTTTCTCATATCCTGAACCAACACAGTTTCTGTCCTGCTCTTTCAGTCCTGTGGTTTCACCTATTTGATGACCGTAACATCTTTCTCTGCCTCCACATCCAAACTGTACAGAAAAAGAATGAAGGAGGATAAACAGGCAAGATTTTGAAACTACAACTTAATCTCAGCCCACATTCAAGCAAGTTCTGCTTCCTTCAGCCAGCACCTGTCTTCTGTAAAAGCACAAGAAGTATATCTTCATTCAAATGCAGGAATATTACTATTCGTATAACGGCTAACTGGCTCCATGAATTATTCAAGACTGGCAGATCTTAGATCTCTCACGGGATCTAAGGACACACTTGGTTTTAGAAATTCTTTTTCATTAAACTTTTCACTTTTCAAGTCAAGCCACACTGGCATTTCAGTGGCTGATGCACTGCAAAAAAAAAATGAAGTATAATAACCTGTTATTTTTTTCCATAGTCACCTCAAAAAAGGCCTTGGAAATCCCTATGCAGTCTGGTTTCAGAAAGAAACCCTCCTCAGAAAGAGAAGTTTCTGAGACTGGATGCTTCTATCTCAATTCTTATGTTCTGTCAGGGAGTGAGAAATTTGAGGAAAGAATACATAAAAGATTCCYAGTATTCTCTAAAAGGCTATGAACTACTGTTTAAAATGCAGACAAATTATGAAACTTAACCTACGCTATGACATGCTTGCTAAGAGCAGGATAGTTAACTCTGTCTGTTGTTAGAGCACTTGCAGTCTTTGGCTCCACGGCAGGTACAAGGTGAATCACGCTGTGAAATGCAATGATGTGTTAAGGGAAGGCTGCAGCAATTCTGATTTTTCCTTCTTTCCAAGTGTGTTCTTTATTTTGCCAGCAGCCACGAAAACCCTCAGAGTGGGTGCACACTGAAGTGGTTTCATGTTTTTMTTACCTAGTTCTGCTTTACTTTTTTTGCAAGAGTCCAGGATCATACTATAGGCTAAGCAGTTAGACTGGTAACAAGGCCTGCAACCAACACTTGAAGCAAAGAGCATCTTGATCATTTAGCTCTGCTTATCTCTGCATGTATCCAAGGCTTCTTTGCTTCAAAAAACTGATCTCTGTGTTTAGCTGAGGTTGTCAAAAGCAGAGACTCCTCCTTCACCCTGCTCCGCCTTGCTCACTGCCCAGAACACCAGTCAGAGCCCAGCAATGTGATTTCTTGGTTAAAATCAGCTGCCACAAACCCAGCCTTGCCATTTTCAAATGCTTGGGTACAACACCAACTCCAAAATCATTTTCAAACATGGGGTTACCTTGGCTTTTCAAAGACTGAAACTAAGAACTGACCAAGTTTGAATGAAAACAGGTGAACACCCACCCCCTCTCTCCCTACACGGGCCTTCCTACAGCAACCACTATGCACAGTGATGCTCAAAGGACTTCCCAGCCTCAAATACTGTTCTGGCCACTGCATGTCTCTACTTTCCATTTTCCACAAGCAAAATGTGTCTGTCTGTGTCTTCAACACAAATATTTTCTGCAATGCCTTGGCCAGACCCACAGTCTCACACCGGGTCCATTTCTGGCTCTTCTCCATGTGTGTTTATGTTGGAATGATGTGCCAGTAAGTGAGGTGAGTGGGGGTTCTGCAGAAAAAAAATATCTTTTGGTACAAAATTTCACTGCCATCCTTGTAATTTCCTAGAAAGGCCCTGAACTTTGAGAAAAAGTCTCTTCCAAAGGGAAATTGCCCCCAATCAGAGACAAGATAAGGGCCCACAGGAACCTTTGGCTGACCTGGCATGGCCATACTGATGTTATTATCTAAAATCTCCTCCATCTGGAAGCACGCTCACCAAGCACAGCATGCTTCCTTCCCTCCCCATCTCACTTGCTAAGATGAATGGAGGGATGGAGCCTGGCTCCCTCCACTCCCTATGCTTCCTTGCCAGCTCTGCTCCCAGCAGGCAGCACCTCAGCTTGCATCCCTCGCTCGGCCCCTGGGCTGCAGGTAAACCACATACGCTAACACCAGGCAGTTGCACTCTCTCCTGTGCAGCTGCCTAGGGCACAATCAAAACTTAAGGCTGCCTTTCCAGATCTCTCAACCTTACTCTGATTCACTGGATCAAACTGCACATCCTGGGTGACAAGAAAAGGACAGAGGAAATTTCAGCACCCACTGCAGCAGAGGACTCGAGGTCTCTTGCATAGCTCTTGACATAACCCCTGGGTGAGTTTCAAGTGAAATGCATGAGACTTGATACATTTTTGTATTATATATTTATACATGATACACACACTATCTACGTGTAGAGAAGGGCAATCTCTGTAATAATACGAAGATCTCAGGAACCACAGATGTACTAGCGTTGTTGTGAGCTGTTGTATTACTAAAGAAAGGAAAACATTGCTCTCATCACAGCTAAAGTAGTAGGATACTAATGTAAATAAGAACATGTGAGAGAGATCTCAGTAGTATAAATTTGGGGTGATGGTATTGTACTCTCTGCAAGTATTTGCTCTACTACACTCATAGACCAAGAAAGAAAAAAAAAAAAAAAAAAAAAAAAAAAAAAAAGGCTTTTCAGAGCCTGTGATGTATTTCAGCATGTAAATCAGGAAAAAAGAGCTGTTTAAATTCATAATGCAAGTAGAACTGACAATACAAGACCTCTTTTGACAGCGTTAATAAACCCCATATGAACATTGATAAATGGAAGGGTGCTGCATGCAAAACAAGTGAAGACTGTTAGACACATGTGCATATTTTATTTGGAGGAATACAGTTTTTCTATACCAGGAGTAACCCTATAAATCACAAGGCCTCAGCTCATAACCATTAACAATCTTTTTTAAGTACCCACTTAAAATATTCGCCTAAAAAAAAATTGTTTCAATTTAGTTCGTTGTGTCTATAAATAATCTCCCTATCAAACATTGMAGCTCATGCTGCTTCACAGATTCTAATCAGTCACTCCTTGCAATTTATATAAAACACTCCAATAACTTAAAACCATCATAAATAAGCAAAGAGTTAATACACTCTCCCAATTAATCCTAAACTTACCTTGTCTCACCTATGCAYGCCTAAAACACACGATTTCTTGACCCTTATCCCCCAGGGGGATGCTTACCTGAGCTGTTGGATTAGATCTTCCCCTTCTTTAATAACATTGAGGGTAGCATCCAAGGTGGCTGTTTGTTGCTGCTGAAACTGCTTGATAAGCTCCTGAACGGCATCCACCGAGTCAGCACAGACATCCTCTAGGAGCTCCTTCTGCAGATCTTCCATCCATGTCCACAGCTGGGAAGAAGGGGAGGGAAATATAAATCAGAGAGGGATTGAGACTTAACCCTTTTGCTCTCTAATTCCAAATCAGAAAGTATTAACCAGGAGAGCATGTTTCACATGGAAGCTGAACTCAAGTTTTTAAAGCAAAAGGATACACTGGATTCTGCAGGCAGGATTTGATTTTAAGCAACACATGAATACATTATCAAGCCTTTTTTCCTCAGATCAGTTTTCATCTTAGCCTCTTAAATGACAACAACTAAATTCATGGTATCTCCCCAATTAATTCCTTAGACAAGTAACAAATTACAAAGCCACACAGTTGTGATAACCCTATGCCTTTCAAGAGCTGGATGATATCAACTCCTAATACTTTCTCATTCATCTGAATCCTGTTGCAGAACTAGTATGTTTGGTGTATATGTATGGTACTGACTTGCTATGCCTCACAGGGGAAGAAGGGGCTTGTTGTTCCTATTTCCAAAATGCCCCTCAGACTCTGCTTTTTGACTTCCAGAAAATCCAGACATGGTGAGGAGGCAGCAGTCTCACCTACCAATTCCATGCAGATGCATTCACTTTAAGCAATATCGGCTACTGATTTCAAAAGAACAAGAAAAATCATTTGGCTGAGTGCTCCGATGAAAACACGCAGCCAGCTGCTCCCAGGAATCTGCACAGCGGCAGCCCCGGCTCCTCGCTGCCCRTAAAACCTCAACACGAACCGAGGATTCCCCTTTAAGCCTCCTCTGCAAAGTGAGGGTAAAATTGCACCAACCGAGCTGGCAATCCGCCAGCAAATCCTAATGACTCCACCAGAGAGATTCCGTTTCTGTGCCATGCCTGCCCCATTAACCCACATTCCGCTGGGATGCTCYGCAAGGCAGCAGACAAGGGAGCGGGACGCAAGGCACCGGGCGGGACGCAGCCAGTGCCGAAGGCCGCGGCACTGGCAGCCACGGGCTGTGTTCCCACCTGCCCGCCCAGAGCTGCGGAGCCGTTTGCCTCGCGGGGAGGCCATGGCACATCCCCAGGAGGAGATGGGCACCGTGTGGGGGTGTCGGAAGAGCTCCTGAAAACACGTCTGCTCCGAGCGGGACACYGCGTCCTCATCCTGCGGGACTTCGGAGTTTGCGAAGTCTGCGCGCCCACAACGAGGAAGGCAGGAGACAGGTGGTTTAGGAGCCACCTGACAGGGCTGCTCACCAACAGGGCCCAAATCCCACAGTTTTGCCTGACTTCCAGGCAAAAGGCTTGCTGATCKAAATCAAAACCCCTGAAATCTGACCCTGTCCCAGGCCTGTGTAGTGACTGCATCAGAAACAGGAGAGCTCAGCTCCCTGTGCCCTGCTCTCATCCTGCTGAGGCTACCAGCCACTGAGGACAGGATGCTCAAAACTGCTGCTGAATTTGAAGGCCTTCCTCTAGGGTTAGCAAGGCTTTTGAGTGAACCCCTTAGTCTCAATTTATTCACAAATGATTCACAAATGACATAATCCTAATTGCCTAGTCTATTCCTGCCCTAAAATGTATCATCTTGCTCAGTTTATTTATATATTTTTATAGTCTCAAAGGAAAGGCAATTATTCATACAAGAAAATAATATAATTAAGTAGCCAGGTCCATGAGACAGATGAAAGGATGAAAACACATTTGAATAGCCAAACTGAGCAATTTTTCATTTGTGACACGAGTTCCAGGTGCTGAACCTGGGCAAGCCAGTGTAAAGGAAAATGCATTAATGCCTTTAAGCACATCAGTTACATTCAGCATCTTCCTGGTTTTGATCYTGACACCTGCTCCCACTCAGGCAGTAGGAACAGCTGGACTGAGGCAGGCTAGGATCAGGTTTTTTGGCAATATTATTTTCCCTGCTCATCAGATATCCACATAAGAGAGCTCTCCATAGTGACAGTTCTCTTTSTAACGACAGAATAGGAGAATGGCCATGGGTGTAAATCATCCTTCTCTTCCAGGGGAGGCAAACTAGTTCAATAATTTTTTTGCCCTCTTTTTCACATTTCATTTTTCTATTTAAGAWAACCTCAAAAGGCTCAAGGAGTTTTCGTTACAAAAAGAGAAGCGAGATAAGCAGCTTCACTGCTGGCAGTCTGTCGCTTCCTTGAAATTATCCTGTTAGGAAGGAGCAAGGAGTTTCCAATACCCAGTGCAACTGAGGAAAGTCCTGTCTTCAGAAGTGTCTTCAGAACCGCCCCCAAARTTTTGATTTTTAAGGTCCTGAGTCACTTTTCAAATATGCTCCTAAATCAAAGCAATTTTGAAATACTTCTACATAAACAGCAACTCACCTAACTGGAATTGAGACATTAATCTGACCTAACACTCAAATACATGCACTCATATTAAATTCAGATGGCTCCATACATGACCCCTGGTTGTAAGGATTTGCCTAACAAAAGCTATCAGAATCTAGGTCATCCTTGACTCAGGCTTTAATCCTTTGGACTCCACCAATCCCTGGGAAATCCTCATACAAAGAATCAGTTAATATTAATAAGATTAGGAAGATCATCCAGGAACAATTTGCAATAGGAACCTGATTCGCAGACCTCCTAGGTTATGTGCTGCAATTAACAGCACCTGAAATGTATTGTCACCGAGTGCCATTTCTGCATGCCATAGATTCCATGTCACCACACCAAAACCAGCTGACCTGTTAATAACAAAACTGAGATCATACCCTGGCATTTTTCAGTTCAGCACAACTCAGAAAATCAGTCTCTATTAGGGCTCAATGTTTAATTTCAATACAGCTACTCAATTGATTTTTAAAATCCTATTAAAACCCTAAATCATCAGACACTTTGTGCATATGCTGCGACTTACTTCAAAGTAGCAAGTTTACTTAGACTAAGTTCACAGCTTCAGGTCTTCAATGTAATTTAGAGTATTTCACAGGATGATCTTTGGCTTGTATTTTTTCCACCTTCATTTTTAGCATGAGCAAAGTTCATGGACACCTGTCCCATTCCCAGGGACATTACAAACCACTGCTGGCCCTGTCGCTTGATCCAGCATAGGGGGAACATGCAGGTGGATGCAGTCATTTCAAATCCTGACACAACATTTCCACATCCAGCTGTGATGGTTTTTACTAAACTTGTTTTGATGCCCATGCCCAGGACTGAGATCACCTCCACATCAAGCTGCTTACTGAGTTCTGAACCAAAGATACAGATTCCCGGAAAATCCAGACAAAAAATTACTTTATGCTTCCTGCAAATTGATCTATGCTTTGGTGTAATTAATTGGATGTGGAAACACTAATGCATTGGTGGTTAAACCTGAATTATGCCCTGCAGAGAGACCCAGCCACAAATCCAACACATGGCCCTGAAGTTGTTTATGAATTTTGTAGTTGTCAGTTACACAAAAGTTCAAGGTAAATAACATGCAGTGTCCATGGTGAAGCATCTTAAAAGCTCCAAGATCCCAGCTTATTTCTCAAGGTAACCACGGCTTCACACACAGAAAACAGCTCCCCTCTGATAACTAGACCAGTYGAGGGAGCGGGGGGGAAGGCACAAGAACCCAACCCCCTTCTTTTTGTGGAGCATCTGTCAGCTSCCTTATACATGGTAGCAACTTTTTTAAAATACTTTTTTCTTTTTGCCTTGTAYGGCTGTAATACACAGGCAGTTTTGTCAATCCAAAAGACAATACATATCCTTATTCCTAGCCACTTTGCTTCAGGCAATACTCTTCATTTTACTCAAGCACTTAATGAAACCACTTACTGGAGCTTTGAAGGACACCTGTGCCTCAACTRAAAACTGTGCTTCTCACTTAGAGCAAGGGACCACTTTATACAAAATGAGAAGCTACAGAGACTGCTAAGAAAACCCTGCCTCCCTCTTTGGAGTAAGCATTAAAGGCCCAGTGTTTACATACTGCTATTGGCAAATGTCTGTAGTGAGCTTCAATTCTTCCCAGAAGAGTCTGAAAGATTAAGTATTGAGACCAGTAAAAAGGAACAGGTCAATTCAATTCTTGGGAATAGCCACAGTGCAATATTTTTGCTAGCCATTCAAAACAAGGATGTTAAAGGAAGCACACAACTACGCAGGGTATGTGTTCGACCCCTTCACAGTGTCCAAGGAGTGCCCATAGTGCAGAGCATGCCCCAAAAGGATGTTCAAGCTACCTCAGTAAATTCACGTCCATCACAGCAACCAAGGCTAGACTAGAACTGAGAGGAATTCATGGAAAGTCCTCCTGGAAGGAAGGACTCGTGGGGGTCCTGCTGAGCTGCCATGAATTAAGAGAGGAGTCCAAAGGACCATGGTTGAGTTGAGAGAGATAGAATTGCTCCAGAAAGAGATGTTCATCACTCTGTTCTCCTCTCCTCCTAAGCCAGGCTTACACAAATTCATTGTGAGCAGTAACCTCTAGTTAATATGCAGTTAATATGCAAAGACATATCAGTTAATATGCAAAAGACAGTCACACGGACCCTAGCAGAAATCAAAGGTCTGGAAAATGCACCTGGTTTTACGTGTTTCCAGAGCAGGTTAATTTGTGGCAGGACTTCAGCTCATGCTTGTGTTTCAGCACCTGTGCTGGGCCATTACGAAAACGGCTTCCTTTAGAAACTGCTTTTGTACCTCGGTTTCCCCCCACCAAACATGGAGAAGATAACAGTGCTCCTCGGCATAATTAACTCCCACTAGCCCACGTTCATTTTTGTACCTAATTGCATGAACTGATGGTTGTTACAACTCGAAAGCAGAATCCAACAATGTTTTCAAGTCCCAAGGTACATTCATGGCCTCATGCAAATGTTAATGGAAATGTATGATAGAACATATGTAATGATGCGCTGTAACATGATCGGTTGCCACCAGTGAAGTGTCATGTCACAGCAACATATCCAATAAAACATGTCAGGATGGGATATGACCAGACACTTCACATGAAATGCCACAACATGCAACTTCTACACTAAGATGCGGTTGATAAGACACCGTGTTGCAAGATGTAATGTTGTTAGACATCACCAAACTGGTTGGGAAGAACAAGTGGAAAGAAAGGGAACATTCTGTGAAAAAAATTCTGATCCCTTCCTAACCTCTTTCTTGCTTTTTTTCCCTTTTCCTTGCCAATTTCTTGACATTCATCCTTGGTTGGGTTGCATCTGGTGCTTCTGTAGGCTGAAGCCTTTTAATTAGTAACCTTGCCTATGGCAAAAGGATTTGCGATGCCTGAACATCTGATGCTTGTTCCAAGCCCTGCATGGACCAGACTGATACAGCGCAGGGTAATCTTCTCCCAAGGGAAACGTGCTCAGGGCAGCTCTGCTTGCATCAGGGAGCACACAGATCCCCTGCCCAAGGTCATGTATATGTAATTCAGGGCCTACTCATTCCAGGAGAGGAAGTTGGCTTAAAAAATGAAGAGTAAGACGCGCTTGTTCGGTGCTTTGCCTGCTACCATCAGGGACTGCAAAAACATATTTCCCTTGAAGCATCATCTTAATGCAAGTTACTTGCAATGATGAATTGGGATGTGATTAACTGCAGAAACTGAACTAGGCAAAGTGAATTCTGCACTTGACCATACTAGTGTAAGCTTGAAGAAGTACTTACTACATCAAAACATATTTTCAGCTTTACACCAGCGTAATACACGGCAACCTTGTACAAGAACAGCTTCTTATAGCTGCAAAACATACATGACAAAATCAGCAATTTGCTTAAATAAATGCAGGAAATACTATATTTTCTTCTAAGCTCACTCTAAACACTCTAAAGCACTCTAAACATTTCAGTGCTTTCCAAAGAGGAGCTGCACCAGCTCCTCACTTGGTGCTTTCCCTGTGACTTGCTGTATCTCTCTCAGTCTTCCCTGCTGTGCAGCTTGGAGCCTTTGTGCAGCTCCCCTCCCTGCCCTGGCAATCGCAGATATAAATCACTTGTGACACCTCTGATCRTTGTGAAACTTGCTAGGGATTAAACAAACTGCACACCCTTCTCTCACCAAACAGTCCTACTGAATCCATCACYTTGAACCACTACACTGACATTAAACATTTTAAACCAGTTTTCCAGACTCCATTGCACACATGCACTTAAAGGGCAACAGAACGGGTTGGTTTTTTTGAGTGATGGGTGAATTACAGAGGCATCTCCACAGGGCTCTGATGATGAGAACTCGCTGCACAAACCGCCCCGCACTCCGGCTGCCGTCCCGGGCCCCGTGCTGGAGCATCATGCACAGAACACACGCAGCAGCCTCTGAAGCTGCTGCTGATACTCCATGAGAACAAAGCAAATGCTCCAAAAGCTGCCGAATGATCAGGGAAACGAAGATGGGAAACATGAACCGAAAAGCAGTCTACGCAAGCACACGGCAGAACCATGAGAAGGAACTTGTCTTCCATGCGACTGCCTTGCTCTGCTGCAGGCTGAATTTCTTGAGATTGAGTCTATTTGTTTGCAGCCATTTAATTCTGGTTACCTTTACTGAGGTTTCCTGAAGTTTCACTATTTAAAAGACCACAGATGGCAGAATTTTTATTCACCAGCAACCTGGCCATGCTTCAAACTCTTCTGCTTGAGAGCGGGACGTGCTGCCAGGACACCGCAGCTCTCTCCATATCCAGCTCCTTAATCCTGCATGAAAGACCAACCCCTGCTTCGAGACAAGCAGYAGACAGGTCAGAGGGGCCCCCGCAGCACCCCAGCTGCTCCGGCTCCTCAKCCTTGGCGCTTTGCTAGCACTGCAGACCCCATTTAACCCTGTAGAGAAACCAGCAGCATGAATCTCTGCTAAATGTTCACAGCTTGGCCAGACCCCAGCCCATGTGCTGGAGCTGGCAGAGGGATTTCTTGCTTCATGGGAACTGGTTAGTAAAAACCCAGGGTGAACTTTTGCACACCCRGCCCCAAAATAAAGCTTATTTATTAGATCAGGAGAGCCTTCCTGACAGTCCCAWTTACCCAAAAGGGAGGCTGGCAAGTAATGGAATATATCTGTCTTCTCCAAGGAATCAGCAGTCCTGTCAAACAAGCATGTGTATATATGTTACCTGTATGTGCAGCTCTGGCAGTTCCTTTCACAAATGTCCCTGCTCTCTTCCTGCAAATCCATCTCTGACAGGAATAACAGAACCTTTAGGATCTGAACACTTGCAGCATTTACTTAAATYGTCATAAAAGCTTTTTATTTCTCTCTCTCCCCACTGCCTCCTGAGTTGAGTGCTCACAATATTCTCCCCAGCCCACCTCAGTCAAACGGATCCAGCTCCCAATAGAACCGGCATCCAGCCTTGGAGCAGGCGTACACTAAGGCTTGGTGCTTTGCAGCCCTGCAGTGAAGGGCTGATACTTTCAAAGACAGATTTTCTAAGTAGCTTTGGACAACTCAGYTGGGAACTATATCCTGTTGAAGAATAAAACTGTGCAGCCTTTCAACAAGACACATGGTTCTTCATTCCAGGCCTGGAAGGTGTCATGATGCGAGATGCCAAAGCAGTGAATCTTATACAGCGAGAGCCAGTTCAAGTCATTCTAGTGCTTTATGCTTACATTATTTTTTTTTTTTTTTTTTTTAAGGCTGGCCATAGTGTGGGAGCTGAAACAAAAGTGCCGCTCAGCCCAGCTTTCCAGCAAGGAAGCGTGTGAGGCAAATGCTGTGTGGGAACTGTTCATTCAGTGCGAGCAAGAGCTTCTTTGAGCTCCTCGAAGCTGCCAGCAAAGGGAATTGCTAAACTGATTACCCCCTTCATCACAAATCTGTGTTATCTGATGGGTGATTGCTCCAAAATGTCAATATTAGGAGTTAAAGTCAAGCAACAAATTATTAAGTACAGTAACAGTGCGAAACCTGGGTCAATTTACGATAAATGACAGGATTGTACAATATACCCCAGAAACACTGTCATGTTTGCTCCATGATTAGCTTTGATTCATCCTATCACCTCTTCTGCCTGCTGGAGTCACCAGCAGCAGCCTCAGACAAGGGAGCGTTCTGCTCCCTGCTTCCCAGTACCTCTGTCACAGCACGAGAGCCAAGGCCGGCTAAAACTAAYGACCTGCACTAAAATAATCTCCTAATGATGGTATTCAACCAAAGCAGAGAGAATTTAATTTCACAGCCTTTCGTTATCAAGCAAAAAGAAGTAAGGCAGCAGTATGTGCAGTCAAGCTCTGCTGCTGTTCCCAACTGATGGGGTAAACCTGCTCCCTTTCCATGGGGTGARCAAGGTGACCTTGGGTACGTGAAGAATTTGGGTCTTTATGGGAAGCTGTCTGACACTTAATGCCCCAGAACTCTGTTCTCAGACTCTCATGGGTTAAGACAAGCCATTCATAGTGAAGTTTTGCATAGCAGGTCTGCCTAAGACATCATCTGCCTAACATTGAACTTTTTGATGCATTTTGAGGCAAAAAGTCCAGAATGAGATGACAGTRAAAAAAGAGTTGCTTTGTCTGTGTTGGTGACGAATCTTCTACTGGCACGGATGCTCCAGATCCTCCCCGCTTTTAAGCCAGGGTTTTGCATTTTGCAGGGTTTAGCCTTGATGTCAAGAATATATATTACATCAACTTTGTGAAAACGTGCCCAAGTTTTGCCCTTCTAAAGACTTCTGCCAAATTCCAGTTTGCACATGTCCAGTAAGAACCTGCTATGAGTTGTGCAATTCATTTTTTTTTCAGTATTAAATATTTATGGAGCCTACTCATCTCCCAGTTCTGGAGACCAGTTAGACTTGGCAGGTTTTATAAGGAATGGCAAGCATGGAGCAGCTCCTCCTATCGCTCTTCCAGCCTCTCGAGGGCCAGCAGAGCGCAGGGTGCGTGGCCTGACGAGCAYGTTGCTGCCCCTCCTGCTTCTGCTCTTCTCTTGCAAGGCTCAAGGCAAAGCAAAGGTTACCACCTGGGAATCACGTCTGGGATTCCCACGTTTACCGTCTGGGAATCACGGAGAATTGAGAAAATGTAGAGGTGTTAGCAATATGTTTTTAATGCCCTGGAGACCTAGGAAGCACCTGCAGAATTGCTTTGTATTCCAGGTATGWCCCATATACTATATATGGATTTAAATCCAGTGAGGTTCCTCTTTGCTGTTATAYCAGCAACTTCGCTATCAGCTAATACAAATGGTAACACGACAGCAAACCTTTCCTTCTGCATGTAGAAGAGAACACAGCTAGGTGCAAATGCTTGCTCTTAGACATTAACCCTAAAAGCTTAAAAACCTGTTGATGGAGCCAAAAATATATTTGCATGCAAATATGACATACAGGTCTATAGGATCATCCCCTCACCTCAACACCTGCTTGACAAAAACTCATTGCCAGGCCTTCCTATGTTGATGATTAAAGCACCAACAAGTTTTTAATGATACAGAGATGTTAAGAGTGTCCTTTTATGTCTACTTTTTTATACCTGGAATTGTAAAGTATATTCTTCAGGACTACAAGTAGGAAACTACAAAAACAATGTAAAATATTAAGATAGAAAGGTAGAAATGTAGAAAGAAAGGATGTTTTTGTTATTTGCCTTGAGGTTTGAGTCTTCAGAGTGAGAACTTACCACATGTGCAACCTCTTCTGTAGAAGGCTCAGAAACTATTCTCTTTCAAGCAGAATGACAGCCAAGAATCTTGTATCATCATTTGATCTTAGCAGCTGAGAGCTCACAGAAAAACATTAACTATCATGAGATTTGAAATAAAATTATGAGATCTGGCAATCCTGCCAATAATTGGTCCAGATCTGAAATAACCTGAATTCAATCACACTTAATCCTCAGAGAAATGATTCAGGTACAAGTCTGTTCAATGCCTTTATCCCATTGACAATAATTTGTAACTTTGCCCTGCCATACAGATAATTGGATTTGATTCCCAGGGTAGCAGGGTTCAGCTCTCACTGTCAGGCCTGCTTCTGCCTAAAAGGGCATGAAAATATTAACTAACTATAAACTAAAAGAGCATAATGAATACTGCAGGACAGTGAAACACAACATCTCTTTTATATGCCTGGCAATAGGACATTTGCATTACTCCTGAGTTACAATGCAATCGCTTTGGATACTGCTTTAAATTTATGTTTTGCCTTAACCAAAACACAATCATTCCACCTTACTGCATGCATTCTTACAATAAGGTCACTTTAAAACTTAATTATTGTAATGTTTTACTGCTAGTCTTTTCTATATTCCTCCAATGATATAAATCAGTGCTTGCCGTGGGGAAACTGCCTAGTACTTTCACACAAAATAAACAGTGACTGGAGTCTGCTGGGGTGTGGAGTGTGTATCTCATTGCTCTGGGATAGCTGGACTTCCRTAACTCCTTAATTCACCACTAATACTGCCCTGAAGAAATGCTGGCCAACAGGCTTACAAAAGGGGAGCATTTCCTTTACAAGACAACTTTGGAAAACAGGAGGAAAGTCTCTCAGCTGCTGGAATGTCCATAGTCAGCTGCAGGGCTAAGTGGGCAGAGCACAGGTGAAGGGGTGAGGAGATCACAGCCGATGCACCCAGCCACATGGCTGGGATTTATCATATCAGAAAACTGATTCATCTCTGCTAGGAAGATTATAAGAAGTGACATGTTTGTTGCAGGAAGATATTCAGAATATTCCCATAAATGCATTGTCAGTAAGACTGATTCTTTCTACTTAATTTTCCCTTTCACCAATTCTCTCTCAGTAGGTTCATATATCAAGAAATAAAGAGAATCTGGGAAATATAGATGAAAAATTCATCTAGGCCATAGTTTCCTGCATTATTGCCAAGAAAACACTAAGCCAACTGTTTATTCATTTTTAAGGATATAAGAGAATAGTTTAAAAAACAGTTTTCAGAATTACAAAGGCTGAAATGAATRATGATGATGATGATGACGACGATGATGAAGTAATTAACAATCCCTTCTCGAACAATGCAAAGCATGTCAGGTGTTAAACATGTGTTAACATGCCAGCCTCGGGGTTTCCTGGAGCCCCAAGGGGCTCCCCTGTGCAAGGTCTGAGTGGGCAGCACAGCCCACAGCGGCAGGAGGGGCCAAGTTAATCASAGCGGGATGTGCTGGCCCTCTAACTGGAATGCCTCCTGGAAAACCACCAGCAATGGATCTCAGATGTCCCTGTTTGTTACTGCTGCACCAAAGGCTTCTTTTTTGACTTGACTTGACATGTGCTAGAATTTAAGATCTGCCTCCAAACTATTTCTTTTACTCAACTAAAAGTGCCACTGCCTTAAAGAGAATATTACTTGATAAATCCTGACATTTAAACTGGAATCTAGTGTTATATTTGTTGGACYGAAACCCCAGCTGATATGGAGAAACATGCCTAGTGTGGAATTATTTTTAAACAGCTTCCAAAAATGAGTAAAGATGGTGCAGCTGTAGAGTGAACCCATCTGYGCAAGTGTCTACAGGGAGGCACCAGCTAGAGCCTGCAGAGTCCCCAGGGTCCCAGCAAGGAATCAGCTGAGACTAGTTGGTAAGAAACAGGGAAAGAGCATAAACACAATCACAGGAAAGCTGACATAGGAAAGGAATCTATATTTCTATGTTTTGGAGGAGTTCAGCTAGCTGTTTTTCTTTTTGTGTTGAAGAACAACAATTACACTGATTAACTCYCCATTTTACAATATATTTCAAGGCCCAAGGAAGGCCTTAAGTCACTTCCACTTGGGCCAAACTACTTATAGCATAAAAAAAAATTCAAATGAAGCTCCAAACATGTGCTTAGCCTCCCTAGTTTTAATATTTGCTCTTTGCAGCAGGTTCCCTCAGGATTCTTCAGTTATTTCACTTTCTTTGGGGGGATCCTCACAGCTGGCAGACAAATGTTAAAACTGCACCAATTTTTTCACTTAGTTTTCTTAGGAAAGAAGCTGTTGGGTTATGCAGCTCACACCAGTGCTTCCAAGGCACAGGCACCTGCCAGAGAAGGACGCAGCCTGTGGAATTCCTTCCTTCAAGGAACACAGGCTGAGGAAGAGGAAACTCCCCTTCTTCCGCAGGGCCGCCCTTCACCGCTGGGCACAGGGCCAGGCAGTACTGATGATGCTACAAAAGGCTGTTTTTTTATTACATTCCAAAAAAGGGGCACTCTTGTACATCTGTGTCTTTATACACCAAAATTGGGCTCATTAAAAAAAGTCCAGGTGATTGAAGTCTGTGATTTCTTCCAGTTGACAAAGGGCAGAGGTGAATATTGCTCTGCAACCCAAACGCATCCATACTGGAGAGTTGGAGCTCCCAAGCCCACAGTAGGCTACACGGTGTTAGTAATCGTCAGAGGAAAACTAGGTCATAGAAAACACACAATATTAGCAGCTTCCTGGAGTTCTGTCTATCTTAGTGTTACTAGCCACCACCTGCACAGGTGAAGCAAGGTTAATCACGGAAGGAAACCCTTATGAAATAATTTTAATTTAGGAAATAACCAATTAAGCTTCCCCCGTGGCAAAGCAGGGTAGCTGCAAGTCTCTGAGCTATGCTGGAAACAACAGCACTACTCACAAGCTTAAAGCTTAGTATATTGCAGAGCAGGATTTAAGAGGAAAACCCTCATCTACCAACAGCTATAACAGACACACTGTAATTCCAGCTATCCTCTCCATACATATGGATGTGTGCATCCACCCCACTCATGGGGACTACCACACACACTCAAGTCTACTATAAGCAGCTGGTTCGTAACATGGAAATCAACCATCACAGGCAAAGCGTTCAGCTTCTATGAGCATCTTTCTGATCAAGAGTGCTGTTGCAAACAGATGCTACAGAGCATGAAAACAACCACCCCGCCTAATTCCATCTCTCTCAGCAGAAAGCCTATCTTTAAAAGTCACTCATCACTGAATGCCCTTTCGTCTGCAGAAAAATGTGAAGTATGCCTTAATTACATCCCCCGTGGCCTCCCATTTGATGTCCTGTCCGCTGCATCTCTGGCAAGACAGCCCTATCTCTGGGTACTTTTCAATTAAGCTAAACGGCATTTATTTGGGTTCTCACTGAATTGTCATAAGCAGAAAGTGGCCGTTTGCTCTTTACCCCTAATTCTGCAAAGTGAAGTCACCTCATTAAGCAATGTAGGATTTCTAGTAACACGTCATAATAATGGCCACATTCATTAACACTGCATTAAACTGGAATCGCTTCTAGACTTCCTATCATCCTCTAAACATGCCTATATCTAACACATTAATATTTACTGATGTTCTCACAAGAGACTCAAACACTGCCCACTTTACAGCAATATGCTGTGAATTAAACACCACACGATCTGTTAGATACTATTTTCCTGTACTACAGCATTCATAAGTTTCATTAACATTTTGTTTCCTCTTTACAACAGCTGCTCATCTATAGCAAATGAACTGGATATCAGCCCTGCGTGATGAAGATGCATCACTTGAGTTTTCAGCTTGTGCCCAGCATCAAATTCTTGCAGCACTGCAATACAGAGAAATTCCATCATACACATCTTACCTCTTTGGTGTGGGTATGGAAGGAGACTGACATGTCCAAGAGAAGCTTTCTCTGTTCCACCCTTCGCACGAAGTCCTGGATCCGAACTTCCAGATGCCGGGCTGCTTTATAGATCTCTTCAGGGTCACATTCCCCAGTCTGAGCCAACTGCTCTGCAGCCTCTAAGAGCTTGTCTGCATTGGTGTACGTATTCTACCAACAAACAAAGCGAGGAACAGGGTATGAGTAATACAACTGTGCCAGGTAACCCCCCCAAACAAGCTGCTTACACTTTACAAGGTACGAAAGCCAGTGATTACTGGAGTTTTAAAACAATAATAATAATTCTTACTGATGTTGCCATCTGTGAAAGCAGCGTGCACAAAGCCCCAGAGCCTGGTCCCTGAGTACAAAATAGCTTCTTATTCGAAACACACCACCCCAGCACAGGACTGTGCACTTGTTTATTCCCAAGCCCCCTGGAACTTCTCAAAGATAATGGAAGGAAGCAAGAGGGATTAACCACCTCACAGGCCAATGGTGTTTCACGTGACACGCGGCCACAAGCACATTGGAAAGGTCTCCCAATGACTATCATATTACAGCGGGTAACCTTACAAGCCTGAGACATCTCAGCCTCAAGAAATATTTGCCTTTCAAGGGCTTCTGTGGGATAACCTGAGAAAACTGTATCTTCAAACTGCTTCTGTGATTTGTCCTCACTGTTCTGCACTGTATTTCTAACAGCAGTAAAACCATTCTTTTTTAGCCTCCCAGGGTCAAACACTCAAACTGCCCTGCAAGTATCACTTCCAGTCCAAGGTCTGTTATCTGCCTTCCACTGCATGACATTTTAAGCACTTCACCRTCCTGAACAGATTTACCCTTGTAGCTCTATCCTTGAGACCCAAGATATTTTACCCCTTCTTTATAGAGAAGCAAGTGAAGGAAGCAGGAGCTAAGTGATGTACCCAAAACACGCTAGGCTGGAAATGCAGAGGTGGAATCCCCTTCCATCAAAGCTTAGCTCAGCTAACAAGCTACCTGCCCATCCTTTTCCTCTCTTCGTCTCTGGAGAATTCCACTGAACGAATCCACCAGAAGATCTCAGTAGAAATGTAGAGGGACTGCAGCTTATCTTCTTCATAGCCAGGAATTACATACAGTCTTACAGGTTATTCATGATCAGTGGTATTTGTACAAAGCTTAGAGTCAATGGCCCTTGATGCCACGGATGAGCTTTCTTTACTCAGATTGAGGCCAATAACTCCATAGCGCTCAACACTTAATGAGCAAATAAAAAGAGAGCAGATATCAGCTTAAGGGAATTTCAAGTACTTGGTTGGATCTTCAGAACTGCTCCCACCTGGAATTTTACTCTTCCCATCAATGGAAGCAGAATTATATATAGCAATTTCCTTCCAAAAATCCTATTGAGAATCCTCCTCAGCTTAAACGTGCATTAACTGGATATATACAACAAAATAYATATAGAACCTATGGACACACATAGCATGGAGCATTAGGGGAACACAGTCAAACTCAAAAGCCATGGATAAAGTGCTGCTGTTCTTGCACCTGCTGCAGTCAATAGTTGTTGCTTGAGAAAATATTGAATACAAAGAAAGAACATCTGCCTCTAAATGTTTAATAGGGCAAATACTTGCTGTTATGGAAAGCAAAAAGAAAATGGTTAATTCACTGTCCATTTTCCCAGTTTCTGAGGGCTGACTACAAATATACAATATCTGCATTTTTCCTTTTGGACAGTGAAGAACATATAACATATTCTGGATGGTTTTGTTTACCAATAGCAATTTGAAAAAAAAAAAAAAAGTCAAACAAAAAACCCCCACATTCCTGAAGTTCCATTTAATACGATCTAAATCAAGGACCAGTATCACTTTATAGCATCCYTTCTGAACAATCACCTTCCAAAATTGTTTGGAGCAAGTGAAGTTTTTGCTCTTCTTTTTTTTTTTTCCTCCTTTGTGCCGACTTAGTTCCTAACTAAGTCTCCAGGCTTCAGAAATGGGTGAATTTGTTCACAGGAAAAAAGCTACTGGCTTCATTCCTGCCACTCTAGAAGCAAGGCTGGGTGCCGGATCCTTCCAGCTCAGCACTGCAGCACTGCAGATTCAAGAYGTTTAGACACATTTCAGAGAAGCAGCCACACCTGGGAGTTAACTAAAGTTGCCCTGAACTCCAGAGCTTGACAGATTCATTCATCCCATGTCAGGGATATAAATATAGTTCAGGCCGAATAAGCTAGGGATTAGCTATTTGGTGAGAGTCTATCCTATTTTCATTTGTTTGGTCTGTTTATTTGCTTTTATAAGTGCATGTAAAATTGTGATGTGTACAAAACATKTTGTACATCAGTATTTCCTTACAAGTGTCTTACTAAAGCTATGTTGAACCTGTGGGCTTCACCCCATGTTGGCACTATAACGCTGCACTGCTTTTCTGCTTCACATTTTCTCTTTTTCCTCCTCAACTCACTGTCTTGCTTCTAAGCTCTTCCAAGCAGAGACCCCCATGTGCACTTTTGAAGCACTTTTTTGGTGGAATCTAAACCAGACTGCACCAGGGAGCCAGAGGAGAGAACTGAACACAGAATCAAGTCCCATGAAGTCCCATGCTGAAGAAAAATACATAATGGATCTTCCTGTATGAAGGCCTCTTCATCCTGCTGCCCCCAGCTAAAAGAGGTTATTTCAGATTCCCAGCCCTTCTGAGATGCAGGAGCATCTCCCAGAAGCATCTCCCAGAAGCACATGCTCCAGGCAACGCTCCATATGGTATCAAGATTGGAAGCTTTTGGAAGAAGGTAAGAGCTACTGCAACTCCTGGTAGAATATTTTGCTTCTAGAAGGGCAATTGTAACTGTACCATTTTCTACTCTGCTAAACTCAGGGCTATGGATGGTTTTCTGTGTCCTCCTGAGGAAAGCAACACCAGCACCAGCTGGTCCCTCCTGTGGGAAGACCTACACACAGAATCTCTCTTTCATTTGTGGATCTGTGGAAATTAATTCCTGTTAAACTAGAACAATACCAGTTCCACAGAAAAATAACCTTTGTATTACGCTGTCATATGCTCTCTGAAAGTTGTTAGGCAGTGTGGGGTCAGCTGTAGTGTGGTGGCTTTTTTTCTAAATTGCATTAACTATCTATTGTATGCAAATCCTTGAAATTCTCTGCTAGCTGGTGTTAGGCACTTCTTTTGCACCATCTAAAGCACAAAAACAATTTTCATTTCAAATCTCTTAATAATCCCTTGCATAATCACCTATTTTACTCATGAAATCTGCAATCACAAGAAATTGGAAAAGCACACTTCAGGTTTCACAATGGAAATGGCTCTAACACAGCCTTTGGAATTCCTTTTAGTCAGAACCTGGAGGTTTTTATCTTCTCCTTTCTTGTTATTTGCAAGAAACTGAAAGCATGATCAGGGAAGACAAAGACTAACAAAACTCATATAACAATTCATTCTACAATTCAYAATCAGATGTGCTTGTAATCTGATCCATGGCAATGTTTCCTAAYGGGATTCACATAACTTTCATTCATTAATTATTAAGAGGCTGATATCCTGTAGCATGTTAAAAAAAAAAACGGGTTATGAAAAAGCTGATAGGAAATTTCCCTGTTACATTCAGTACATTGCCTACTTTCCTATGCATTTCAGACCAATAAATGTCAAAATGTCAAAATCCATTTTCATCTTTGAGCCTTGCAGCAGATCTCAACGGAGATTTGGCACTTTCTTCAGCTCAACATGTACAGAGACATCACTGCATTGAAAGCACACTACCCAAATGCAGCTCCTTCAGCAAACTGCCTAAGAGACTTCCTTTAAGTTGAAGCAAACCTTGCTTTGCTCGTAAGCCTTGTGCTACAGAGGTAAATCTTTGATGAGCCTATGTAACCCTGGGTAGCACTGGCTGCATGCACTTCACGGCTGGCCCATCTGCTACAGGGAGGGCAATGCTCAGTATAAACTCGCAGAAGAAAAGCAATTGAGGTTTGAAAGAATTTGGTGTATTTTTCCTCATTAAAAGTGCATGAAAGATAGTGGACAATACATCAGCCAATTCTGACTCAATAGGGAGGTTAGGGATAGCAGCATAGAATTACCTTGCCTTTCTTATTTATGGTATGTACTACAGCCTAAAGAAGTCTAATATTGTAGCCTCTTAAAAAACACTACTCTGAACAATTCTTTTAGAAATCATGGAAAACATTAATAATCCTATACCTATATTTGTGCTTTTCTCCTAGCCCACAGCCCATTTTTAAAGTTATCAATCAGTTTTGTGCAGCGTTTTGACTTGGACTTATGTGCACTTTCAGAAAATGATTCTATGTGGAGTTTTCCTCTAGTCCTAGCAATCACACCTGTAACTAGCTTACTGTTGTATGGTCCTAAGAAGATCACATTGAAAATAACTGCATTTAATGGTAGTGCATCTAAAGGCAGCCCAGATGTGGGCAAACTGCTTCCACAACGTTCCCCTCACGGTGTCTTGCAGCTCTCTATTACATGGAACTTTCCTGTTGACCATCTCCAAGTTCTGCAGGGTGGTCAGCATTGGAAGATCGAGGTGCAGAGGAGGTGCAGGTAGTTAGCTACACTCACATGTTAAAACACACTGTAACCCTTAAACGCTTCCTGAGGATGTGCTGGAGGTGCTAAAAGGGCCCAAGGTGGCCCTGGCCTATGTGACTCCATGTTCATGAGGTTCTGGGGTTGCGAAGGCAGTTCCAGGCAAAGACTGCTCCAACGGAATCGGAGCTTTGTCACTGAGGCTTTACCATCTAAATGGCCTGGAAGAGATGGCCTCCCTAGAGGCCAGTATATACTGACTATCTGAAGAATTGGTATTACTGCCTTAAATCAGATTTTCTCCATTAAAGACAAGTGATGTGAATCCCGTGTTATGCCTGCAGGTTGAAGCTGGGGAGAATTACGGGGTTTTCTTTGATATGATGTCTCCTTTATGTTCACTGGAGTCATGATTCGACTCATCAAAACCCAAGATGAAATCCCACTATTATTACACCTGCCGCAAAGATGGGATGTCGAGACGGGAAGTTCAAAACCTGACCCATCTCTCGCTGCAAACRCTGAAAAGCGCTCATACAGATTCACTGAGAACTGGGTCAGCCTCCCAGTCATTTAGACAGGATCACAGAAGGAGATAAAAATGGGTAAGGACTAAAAATAGCCCTGCAAAGGCCTCAGACCCCCGCTCTGTGTGCAGACACCGGGAATGCTCCTCCCCACAGAAACTACCGACTCACATTCACAAAGCGCTAACCATGCAGCTCATTCTGCTCCTCTTCTCAATCCTTACAATCTCCTGTTATCCTTAATTATGAAGTTTGATTACTGCTATCGGATTCTTTGTTTAAGCCACTATGTTAAAATAGCTCTAGCCTTTTGTTTAGGTTAAATGCTCTCACACTCGCGCTTGTGTTTGAGAGTTTTATCTCTAGCAATTTAATATTCTCAGCCTAAGCCGAAGGAGCACAATGAAGCATTTCTTTGATAAATAAAAGAGAGGTTTGAGGAAGCATCCATCTTTGTCAAAATTCCCTCTCCCTAAAGGAAGGCACTGGCTAAGTGCATACGGTGATTGAATGTTAGATGTGATTTTATTCGGTCTGAGTTTTGCATAATCAAATTAAGATCAATATKCTTGCTTGTACCTTATTACTCTAATTCAAAACAGGCTTTCCCAGGTATTACAGGAGTTCAAGGCAGAGAATCTCTCTGAGCTCCTGAGCCATCCACTCTCTTGGCACAGGATTGTTCCCTATTTCACCCTGGAAAGGAATGGAAACTTCTGCAGATCTTTTCTTTAAAAAACAAACAAACAAACAAACAAAAAAACCTTTCCATTGTTTTTAGAAGACTCTTTTCCCCTTAATCATAGCAACTCATCTTAAATCTTTCTTGTCCTAATTTTGTCTCATGTTGCCTTACACTGCCCTTGAAATCTCAGCTCTTCAAGCACACAGAGCTGCTACATTCATCTCCACAGCTCTCAGGCCATAGCTGGGAGGAACATTCGAGGATACCTGCCTCGAAATGAGTAAATAATATTCCTATCTGTTTAAGTAGTTTACCAAATGAGAGCCTTGAGGATGTTTGTGAGTGCAAGTGGGTGTTTAAATACCAGCTTCTCACGATCTGAACCGAATCGCTCCTCTTCTCCAGCCTGCACCTATCCGTCAGTGCCGCGGGGGAATGGCAGTGCCTGGAAGGGGCCTGGGGCCGGCCCCGYGGCGCTGCCGCTGGGGACACGGGACACGGAGACGGGACACGGAGACGTCCCTCCCAGCTGCCTGACAAGCCACCTCTGCAGCTGCTGCGTGGGTGTGCAGGGTCCTCACACCACTCATCTCTCCTTGCAGGTCCGGGGTGAGCTTGCAATGTTTTAAATGCTTTTTTTTTTTTTTATCTTTAAAAATATATATATTATTTTTTCCCCAAAGTGATCTTCACGATCTCCACTCTGTTATTTTTTGTTGAGCCTCTGTATCTACTAACCCGTTATTACTTTCCTCAGCGACCTTTGAAACTTAGCTCAGGAAAATCTGCAGGTTTAGGGAATGTGAAATTGCTCCCCAATTTCAGATGGCTAGGAGGCTAGATCTAATGCCAGGCTGGTGCTAATTAGTGCTTTATTCCTCCAGTAATTCCATGATTTCAGTAGGTTACCTAATCATGAGGGACCTTTCAGCATGAATCAGAAAGAAACAGTCTCCAAGAAATGACAACATGAATACTGCACAGCATCCTTACTAACCACTGCCAAGAACAAGGTATTTTTACACGCACCATTATGTTTTATCTATGATTTTTCTCAGGGTTTACATAAAAACAGGCATGAAATTTAAAAGAATGACAATGACACATTGCATCAAGTGCTGAAAGCCCAGACAAGGTGTATGTAAAAGCTACTTAAGCCTTTCAAACTTATAAAATAAGCAAGAGTAGAATTAACATCTGAAAATACGTTCACTAATCAAAGTATTTATGCTATTTAATATTGAGTACCAATCTTAGGTTAAAAGAAATCACTTACAGTGTACTTTATCATATCAACCATCCATCTCCATTAGGAGTGCAGTCACGCATCAGGTCGAGAATACTCAATTATCACAATCGCACTAATTAACTCCGGTGTAATCACATCTCTTTCAATGAAGCACCAGTGAAACGTGTAATGAAATAATGTTTTAAATGCCATCTAACATCATACATTATATCCCCACACGTGTGTTGGTACACAGCAGGTGCACAGAGCACGTCAACTTCTCAGCTCCGTATGACCAACTAAACCCTCACTGGCTTTTTCTACCATTGCCGCAGTCTGTGCATGCTGGGCTTTGGCTCTGAACGCTTCCTAWGTTATTTCCTTCTATAAGTCATTTTTGACACAGGTCTAGGCTTTTCAAACCACCCCGGGAGACTTTAAGTGCTGCAAGATTACCTTAACCTTTGTTGCAAAGGAGGAGAGATTTCTCAGTCTTTTTTTAGGCAAAAAGAGCCCCCTATACCTAGCAAAGGCTTCACCTGGAGCCTGGTCCATTCTCCTTTTCCTATTTGTTTTACTTTAATGAGTATATATGTGCAGGCTGTTGTATTAAGTAAATGCCTAAGCATATGTTGAATATAAGGCATGTAATTAGTGCACCTCTTCCCAGAGAAACAACATACACTCTCGAGGTAACATGAGTGTACATCACTGCAGGATGGCACTAGAATCTCATCTGCAGCCTCAAAGGAGCTGCAGTAAAAGCGGCAGAAATACAAACCTCTTTTTGCTTTGTGGGAAGCAATTTAAGAAGTCTTGATCTACAGAACTCCCCACAGGAACTGGAGGAATGTACARAATTAAGCTTTAATCCTTTGCTTTGCTGACAATTTGGACATTTTCACTGTGCAAAATAAGTGGGTTTCTCAACATACCCTGTGAATAGGGCTGGTGAGATAACAGCTGCCCATYACTTCAGTCTCCCTCTGTTCTCTGGATTTCAGATAATTTGACCAAAAATGCCCCTCCACTATCCACACGTAAAAGGCCCCTTCCCAATTTCARATAAAGTTGAAGTAACTTTGATTTCATCTCACTCCAAAGCAGCTTCCTTAGGAGCGGCTCAGTGAAACAGTCCTTTGGCTTCTGAGCCTCTTCACTGCCAACATTAATTCGGCTGTCTGTCATGGTTTACAAGTTGGAATTTGTTTCAAATGAGTAGAAACCATTCTCTGAAACTTATTAGATATATAAACCAATTTTTCGCCGCTGTTATTTCCATGACATGTGAATTGCCTATACAGCTTACCCATCAAATTAGTTGTTCGAGGCAGCACTAAAGCAAAGTGGAGCAAGGGCTTTGTCTTCCCTAAAACTTAAGAAGATTAAAATCTTCTGAACCAGCTGGCGAGATGCACTGCATATTTGAAATAGGAAATATAAAAGGAAACACTACTACAGAAGAAATGAGCTGTATTTTTACACTAGATATTCATAAACATTAGAGAAGTTTCAGATTGAATTTAACATTTTTCATGCTCATCAGAAAGCATTTATATAGAATGCATCTTGAATATGTGGTCTAGTGTGTGAAATTCAATTCAGGTTACCCATAATCACAACAAAGTTTTGGAAATACAACATCTATTCATTTCTGGCTCTTATTAGAAGGCCACACATGATTTGAGATAAGTCTATTTTAATAATGACTTACAGTGAGAAGTCTGGTACGAAACCATATTCCCACCAGAAATTCTCATGCTATAAAATTGTTGGCATGTGGTAGATCTCCAAGAATACTGCAGCCATAGGAGATACTGCCTCTGCAGTCAGCATCTGCCAAACTTTCTGCTACAAAAACTGGGCCAAATCCGGAGAGCTTTGCTGCGCATTCCTTGTTCAGATAACATCGCCAAACCTTCCTCTCTCCCTGGCCCTCCCTCTTCCTCCAAAAAGCCTAAATCAGGCCTCCAATGATAAGGCTGGACATCATATAAAACAAAGCGATCACAGAAAAGCTCTTCGGGTTGTTCTACGATCTCTCTTTGCCTGCTGGCCTGGAATCGTCCCATTTTTGTGCCAAAGCAGGATTTGGGCCTGTGCCCCGTCCCTAAGGCAAGCACGCCAGGCTGCTGCACACCAATTCCGACTCCCCTCATCATCCCCACTCCAAAATAACCTCCTTACTTTGTGTCCCTACGCTGGCCCACACATCAGACGCTGCTGTGCTCCCAGGCGCCTCCTTCTCTCTGTCCCACATTTGCCCGGCACTGTAAGGAACCCAAATTCCCAACAGCTGCCTGAGCTATTGCCCCCGTTCTCCAGCCCAAAGGGACACACACTCCGGAGAGTTGCCTGAGGTGTCGGCAGCGGATGCGTCTTCACAGGCTCTCTGCTGGGGCTGCTGCTCCTCTGTCGGTTTGGGAGACCCGGCAGCAGCCGGGCAGGAATTTGGCCCATGGCTCCGTGCACCCCGAGGAATTGTGTTTGGCCCCAGTAAATCTATGAAAGGTTTCAGAAAGGGGTCGACAGTCGAAGGGACAGCTTGTCATCTCACGGAATAAATCAGCAATTGTTACTTCTTACAATACCACGTTCTGGGAACGTGGGAACACGTTCTGGCTGGGCAGTGTTTCTTTGCATTACTTTTGGGGTGGACACAAAGAGCTAGTCCTTGTTTTTGCAGCACATTCAATTTGTTCCATATTGAGCCTAAAACAAGCCCCAGGTATCAATGCTGAAACTATACCAAATCTTTTCCCCYGTAATATCTATTTCAGGTAAATTGCTGCAATGTGGAGCACAGCGGGTTTCGGGTCTCCCCTGGACTCCCTTTTGATGGGTGGGCACTGGCAAACCTGAGTTCTAGATGTCAATATAAATCCTGGCCATAGGCAAAACAACATAGAGGTGGACACCAGAACCCAGTGCTCTTGGCCATCTCTCATCTCTGCACAAACACCCTTAATTTCACTGTTTTTTYCAGTGTATCCATTGGAGCTCTTGGGTTGATGCATCTAAAGTGGAGGCTCCATTTCTACTTCCCTGAAATGAATGTGTCACRAGCACCTTTTCGTGCCATGCGTTTTTCCAGTGAGCCCTCCCAGTACTCCGAGGGAAGCGCGAGGCCTCTCCTCCCTTTGCTGCCGAGATGGGGATCTCTGTAAYAGCAGCAAGAGGAGGGACCGGTGGGTGGCAAAAGCAGCTCTGGGGCGCGGGGCGAAACGCTCGACGCAGCTGCACGTTAACGGGGCTGCTGTGATCGCTGCAGCACATACTGGTTTCTGTTCTATTTGCTGCATACTAATACAGCAACCGCGTTAGATAAACATGGGTGAACATATTCTCTGACAGCTCAGAAACACCTCCGGTCTCAGTTCCTGCCTTTCTGCAAATCCTGCAATTTCTCCCTCCCCAAACAAGCCTCATGTTAAATGCAGTGCCGTGACACGGCTCGTTTTGCTCCCTTTTCTTGTGTCAATCTTAGTGTTTCTCCGCTAGTGCGGCAGGAGCGGCAAGGGAGGGGAACCTGTTCGTGCAGTGTGCTCTGCACCAGGCACTAAACAAAGGCGCCCAAGYGCTGCAAACCAAGGGCCATTTCCACAGTGACACAAGCCAGGGCTTTCCTGGGCCTTGCTTATGCAAAACCAGACCTCACAGAGCAAAGCTATGGAAAGGAGTGTTAATGGCTGGATTGCACGCACTGAATCAACAAGTGCATTATGTATGTACGGCAGGATTGTTGTCCCTGTTCACACGCATTTAGTCCCAGAAGAATGCCATAAATTCGTTGATGTTGCCCTGTTTCTACACTGGAGTAAACGAGATCTCAGYTCCACGTGGGGCAAGAGGCTTTACCGACGGGCTTGTAGGCAATAAAAAGTGGGCAGAATACTGCCTCAAAACATTTGTAACATCCACATAATACAAGTAGTGCTATTATTAAAGAGCTCGAGTGCCCAATGCGGGCGCAGAGCGCAGCACCCCTGCAGCTGGGTTCAGGGCCGCGTGGGCGCTGCGCAGCAGGCACCTCCCAGCCCCGCTCCCTCGCGCCCTTATCCCCTGGATGACCTGGTTTCCTTTAGAGGAAAACCAGATGCGTGGGGGAGGAAGCCCCGATCTGGTCCCGTAATCTGGACAATTAGGGAACTGCACAGGAAAAGATGTAGGGGGGGTGATAGCACTGCAAAGCACCCTCCTCTCAGTGCAGATAGCCCCTGAATTGGATTCCCCACCCTTCAGCACAAGCTCGTTGCCCTGCAGCTGGCAGCGCAACGCTCTCCAGCCTCTGYGGCACAGTCACCAGTCGGAGCAAGTCGGTCTCTTCCCAGAATACCTGTACAATAAGCACGGAGACCTAAAMCTTGTCCTTGAAAATTGTCTTTGTTCCTGAATTTTGGATCTGTATCTCCTTGAGGGAGAACCTTCCACCCGATTGCCCTCGCTAGCATCTGCGGAGCAGCGCGCTCATGCCTCGGGATTGCTGCAGGACAAAGGCACCGTGTCCAACACGGGCACTGCCAGGGCAGGTGGTGCACTTGGGGGCTGCCCATTCCCCTGCCCTCTTAGAGGCACAAAGCAGAAACTCCGGGCAGGTCCACATTGGGACCTTCTCCCTGGAGCCCTCCTGCTTGCAGCAGCTCCCCAAACTGCACAGTCCTAATCCACCACCATTAGGAACGAGATTTGGACATCGCTGCAGTTAATCTTCCTGAATCGATAGGCACAGTTTGATAACCCACTGACCTGCCAAGAGGGAGAGCAAAAAAGAATAATGATTAGAGGGAATCAAAAGCTTTTAGATGGCAATGGTTCTCACATACCATTCAGGTAAGGTAAAACTTCCATCTAAAAGTGAAAATTTCAGTGAGATTTCCAATACTAAAGTGACTTTAAACCTTGTTTCGCTTTTGTAATGTTGAACTATCATTTTCTTTTGCTGCAGCCCTATTCCTATTTGACAGAGACATCAATAGAATTTATTAGTAGGCATATTATATAACACATAAGTATTATAAATTTCCAATGACATCTCAAATACATTTATGGCTCTAAAAAAGCAAATCCCAGAATGTTTCTTCAGCAGAAATTTTGGCTTTTTTCATTCAAAATGAAAACAAATTCAAAAACACACAATTCCCTATACAACAGAAATTCCATTTTCCAGAAACTCTAGAATTGAAACCAGTAATTCCTTAAAGATCTGCATTGTTCCACCCGTCTGTCATGGGAACAGCATTTTGCATTTATAGGCAAATCAAGTGTACATATTTTAAAGACACAAAAATAAGCCTACCCAAATAAACCAGCTATAGGAAGCTAGCTCCTGGCAATTGTCAAAAACCTACTGCCTTGCCAAGACTTTGGATTTTATAGGGAGTATTTGGATTCTGCAGGCTGCTGCAGGCGGTTTAATGAAACGATCCAGCTGTCATATGATTTTGGAAGGGAAGAAATAAGAAAAGCAACCACCTCCTGCTTGAGGAGAACTGCAGCGCAATGCAGGCTCAGAGCCTGTTCTAGGAAGATCCCTGGCAGTGACTGCTAATGTGGGTCTGTGCCCTTCCCGGGCCCTCTCCATGCAAAGGTCTCCTACTCTCATTGCCCTGTGGTGTGCTCAGCAGGACACCTTGGAGCTAAGAAACAGCCTCTTCCCATGGAGCTGCATGCCCAAGGTTCACCGCTTCCCTTTCCACTTTCAAAAGATCTGCCACTTGGCTTTTCCTGCGAGCCAGCCTAACCAGGCAYGTCTAGGAGCATGGCACGGATACTCCCAGCCCATTCCCAAGGGCATCATTTCCTACCACTGGAAACAAGTGGGGCACAACTGACTTCTCACTGAGTGCAGCTGTGGAGAACCCCTAGAGAGTCTTGCTCCTGGTTCCATAACAAATTCTCTGGCTTTTTGGCTATGTTGCTAGAAGCCTTCATAGTCACCAGCCCCAGAGCAACCTTCACAGACAGCCCATATTCATGGGCACCGTCTCATYTTCCTCTGGTCTTTGTGACTGACCGACCCAGTCCCTGCCAGCCAGGAGCCTCTGGCACCCAGAGTTCCTGCCCCACGTAACCTGCTGGCAAAGGCCATCCTTCCCTTTCTGCACAGAAAGGAGCTAATTTACAAAAATGTGTTCCTGCACGGGAAACTACAGATTGTAACGCCAGGATTTGCCTATGACCCTGTAGCAGATGATAACCAAGATACACGCAGGGCTGAGGTTTTTGGTGTCTGACTCATGATTTTTATTTAAGTTTATTATTACTGAAATCACAGCTATTATTGATAGTTTTGAATCCAGTTCTTCCAAGGTATAATTGATGCCTTTTTCTCCCTGTTTTAGCCTAATATTTAACCATGCACCATACTGTAACACCCTATTCTAAGGGAAATATCCAGCATGGCCGGTGTTGCTGTGTGTCAGCGTGACATGCCAGTGTGCCTGAGCCTGCACATTCCACAGCTGGGTAGGTCACCAACTTAAACAAACAAGCAAGCAAACAAATTAAACAAAAAATCCCACAAAAATACAAAAAAAAAAAAAAAATACTCTAGGCCAACATCCCTCAGTGCTCCTTATCAACACGGGCTCCTAATTTATATCTGAGCATTTTACATCAGTACTGAAGCTCATGGCAAGCTCCAGCACAGAGACATCCAGCAGAGCTGGGATGTGTATGGGAAAGCACCAGGTTTTTCTCCTGAAGGCCAAACAAGTAGCTKTTTGCAATTCAGTTTTGGCCTGACTATTCCATTACCTCACTTAGATTTAAAGCAGTTCAAGCACAACTGTATGGCTCTCAGAGATCACAGAAGACGCTTTTACCTGTAGAGCTCTCACCAAATGCACTTTATATTCCATTCGTCAAACAATACAAACATAATTTTCAACATARTCATGCTTAAAGATACTTTTATCTTAAAGATCTTTTTGCAAACTATGTACAGATAGTGCCTTAGAGACAGTGTAACAGAGGAAGAGGATGTTTCAGACAGGACCACCAAAGCCCAGATTGCTTCTCAGCTGCAGAATACCACCTGATCTTTCATTTCTCATAGAGAAATGAATTTATTTCCCTAAGAAGAATAAAAGGAAGAGCTGATTCTTAAAGGAGCTATACTTACATGTATAAGGTTAACTTGGTCATTTCCAAGCCTGTGCTGAGGAGTTTAATCTTGGAGGGATGTGAGCACAGATACCCAACCCTGTGGAACTGTATCACTTCCCAAAAGGCATGCTGCAAAACTCAGCATTTTCTGCTTTTTTTTTTTTTTTTTTTCCCCCTCACATTTTGCCTGGCTCTCCTTCTCCTTAATAATTCTCTTAATAATTTGGGAACAGTCCACTRATTCACCTGTGTATACCTTGGCTTAATGGGGTGTGTAACACTTTCAGACTCAGGAGCCGGCTCTGCACCTCAACAGAAATTATTTCTGTCACAAGCGCTGCACCAGGAACTGCCTAGACGGGTAAAATGGCAAATCCCCAAACTGTTCTGGCCACAGCCTGGTCTCCAGGTGACCCTTCTTGCTGCATTTGATAATGTGTGATGCCACATGCTCGAAAGCAAGCAAGCRTATTCAGAACGTGTGCTCTGCTGCATGCTGGAGTGGTGATATTCTACCCGGGAAGCATCAGTGCCCTTGGATTACTGTGTAAAATAACTACACACAGGCACTAAACACAAAGTTCAGCTGCATGGGTGAGTAGGATGAGGTCCAAACCCTTGGAAGCAGCTCCACAAATCCCAGAGCAAGTGACCAGAGCCGGCATGTACTGTGTTGCATGAACGCCTGGCCTGACACAGTCTGCATTTCCCAAATCYCAGAGGCTTGTTATTTTCCTGCGTGACCTGGAACAAGAGGGGGCTTAGCAGGGGCTGGAGAACAAACACCAAGGGGACRGCATGCGAGGCAGCTTCCACCTCTGCTCCATTTCGGGCCAGTGCTCGGTGGGAAACCTTGCTGCTTGCGTGGGGAGAACTGCAGGGCTGTTCCCGCGCACAGCGAGTGCCACCTGCAGGCCCAAAGCTGCTCCAGGGACGCGCTGCTCAGCCGGGACAAGCTGCCCCGCAGGAAACYGCGCGGCACAGACAGCAGAAATGCAGAGCTACAGAAATGTTTGGTTTAGATCATTCAGATCACARACACTGGCTCCTGGAGCTGTGGATTTAAGGGGACCCCAATAGAGTTGTTTCCCGCTATCTTTCCTAATTCTTCATCTGCCCAAACCCAGCGATGCTCATCGCAAGCAGAGAAGGATGTGGAGGCAGCCACGTCTATCTGATTGCCAGGAATGCCAGCAGGACCCTGCTATTCCTGGGCCCTGATATTCCTGAATAAGGAAAAGTTACAGAGTCTGAAATGAAAATATCTTTGGATTTACAATAGTTACTGACYGAACTGTGGTTATCCAATTCACATCCACAGTGATTCCAGACAAGCAAAGAGGCTGCCAGCGCAGGACCAGCTGTGTCCACAGAGCGCTCTTTGCTTGCTGCTGTCTTCACAGCAGCCTAATCAACAATGGCCCTGGTGGCAGACACTGTGCCCAAGGATGGTGTTTGCAGGGTGGCAGCCCATGAGCTGTCCTGGAGCTGCAGGAGAAGCTGCCACAGCTGCACATGAGATACAAACCTCCCGCCCGGGGCTCAAGCTTTGCAAGGCAAGTCAATGCCCATGTTCCATGCAGAGGAAATACAGGAAGAGAAAGAATGCCACAGCACAGCAATGGGAGAAAGTGACCCCAAAATATCCTTCCCACTGCCCACACTGCACCACTCCAAAATCACTGACACTTCTGCAAGCAGAGCTGCTTGCAGGAAAGTGATCTGCATCATTACATCCAGATTTATAAATCTGTGAAGTTTCTAATCAGACACAGAGGCAACATGTTCCATCGCTCAATCCTGCGCCCTGGCAGGTCAGTTAATCAGAGCATTTCTCCACACAGCAACCCAGGAAGCTGCTGTTCTCTATGTGCAGTTGGGCAGCACTCAGAAACAGGAACTTTTTGCCCTCTGTTGAAAATACCACAAGAACTCATGAATATTGCTTGTCGTGTGATCTTTGCAAATGCCTCCCCGAAACAGGAGGATACAAAAACAAATATATCAGAATCAAAAGAAAGCCWTTGGAGAGTAAATTTATACTGTATGGCAGATATAGTGTTATTTTCAGAGAACTGACAAAAACAAATGACATTGCTTTTGCTATCAATCTTACCAGGTACGTCAGCACTACTCTTCTTTTTTGAAAGTCTCCTTATTCTCATTAACAGAAGTAATTAACATCTTGATGAGGGGAATGGGGAAGCTTGTTGGTCCTTTGTTTCAGTATCTTATCACATGTTCTGCATTACAGGGCTATGTCAGGGCTAAATGAGGCCAGTTGTTGCAGGCAATGCTAGCCATGACAAAGACATTCCCTAACTTGAGAAAAATGGCAAATAATTAATCTTCAAGCAAATCCAGTACAGACTATGTCTAAAGGGTTAAGCATCRGGAAGAGGAGAACTGGGAAAAGTAAAAGCAGGTCATAAGCAGAATGGGGATGAGATTTATTCCCCAACCACAAAATCGACCTCATGAGATGCCTCTTCAGAAGAGCTCCAGGTGTGATAAATTTACAGCCTCCCCTCTTACCCCAGCTATTATTCTTTCCAAGCCAAACAGCATTATATTCTTAAGTCCTTGACCTCAGATAAAGCCTTTCAGTTCCCCTCAGCGCATGTGTCCATTTGCCAGCAGCACATTCCAGTGTCAGAGTGCAGACAGGCCTCATAAATTAGCGGTGGGGTCTGGTGTGAATGAACCGGGAAGGGCCTGGGAACCCTCCCTCAAAGCTGGGCTGAGGAGCTGGGCTCCACTTGTGCCTCCTAGTGAGAAGTGGCCAGCACCATCAACCAGCCTCGGAGGGTGGCACTGACAGATGGTGCTCAGGACTGCCCAGGCAGAGCAAGACAACATGCTTTGGTGTTACCTAAGTGAGGAACAGCAAGATGAGCACATGTGAAAAGAAGGGAGCAGACTCAGAGGAATGCCAGTTTCCATTTCCATCTAATTTATAGTTTTGTCTCTCCTCTACCCTTACCCCAATACCCAGTTTCCTTTCAACTCAGGTGGCCCCACATCCATGCTCTAGTGTGCTAGTTAGGGAGAGTTTTCGTTTCACTCTGAAGCTGGCCCTGTGAAATGTGTCTGAACTGAAGGTAATCACAGCCAGGTAGGGTGAAATAATATAGGAGGAGGGAAAACAGGAGGGTTTAGAAAAGTTTAATGATTCCCATTCGGAATTACACTAGTACTTACCTACACAAGCCACACATCCACATAGCTCCCACATGCTGGTGAGGGGAGGCAAGTATCTAAGTTACATCATCCAGTGGAGCAATCTGTAATGTAGCTGCTGTATCCATGTGACGAGTTACACAGCTTGCTCTCATCTCTGCTGTCAAGACAGTATTATTTTTCTCTCTTTCCTCACCTGCTCTTAATTTTTTTTCCTACATTTGCAATGAGGCACAACTCAAAGAGGGCGAGGGGAGAAAAAATAAGCAAAATCTGATCCAGAATTGTGAGCTATAGCTTGAAATATGAAGCTAATATATCATAGGGAAGGAAAAATCCAGAAAGTATTAGGACCACAAGGGCTATCAGATCACCTATTTTCAGTTCCCCTGTATTACAAGACTTTAATTTTCATATACCCAAGTACTGCATACAGCAATTGCTGCCCGCCTCAAGAACACATTCGGCAAAGGTAGTAGCTAATGTTGATTTGGTGATCATACCTCCCACTAACTCAGTGCTTGTGAATGTGACCACAGTTTGCAACCTCCAACATAAAGTCCATTTAATAAATCTGCAAAAGGTAACTCTCAGAAATTCAAGCTCATTGTCAGGATGCTCAAATCCATGGGAGTTACCACTAAATTTTAGATCCCCACAAATGTAGAAGTGCTGCTCTCACTATGTGGTTTGTCACTGGTGTGCAAAGGCTTCCTGTCACAGCTACAAGGTAACACTGAAGTTCGTTAGCGAGCTGGGCAATGCAAGCAGCACATCCATAGCTACACAGTTAATTAAAAGGAAGATATTGACAAGCTGAAGGGACTCAACGAAATGGCTAAAAAGGAGATGACAAGATTTAAGGGACTGGCTAATAAGAATATGCTTGCAGAGTTAAGTATATTTAGTATATCTAATAGAGGTGAAAGGCACKTAGGTGAAGACATGCTCACATTCAACTGACATTTGAGAACTACTAATTCTTCTCCTTGTTTAGCATTTACCTTCTTAGTGGAGATAAACAAGAGAAAAAAAATAAAGACATATAAATGGACTATCAGGGAGGGAAAAATAAACGTGTCTCTAATTAGTAGCTGCCATCAGACAGTGCAACATTCTCCCTCAGGGCACAGTGAAAGAAATTAGACCCTACTGTTGGGCACATCTAAAACCTAATTATGCCATCACATGGAAAACTACTACTACTACTACAAAAAAAAAAAAAACAACTAATCACTAATACATTTTTCTCTTATGCCATAGTGAACTGTTTGAGTAATAACTTGTGTGCCTTGTGTGCATGAGCAAAGTATTTAATCTGCGTAAAGCAGAATGCATCAAGCTGGATTTTAACTGAAATACTCTGGGCACAGAACCTTCATAGGAGATCAGTTTCTGACAGATGATGCTTCAGTCTAAAACAAAAGGTTTAACATGATCCAGCAGGCAAAGCTTATCATAGGCACAATATGTAATACATTATATAAAATAAGATCTCTTCTGCTCTTTTTTTTTTTTCTCTCTAAGCTGATGCTAATTAATCCCTGGAAGGGACTAATCAACCGTCCCCTTTCACTTAAATTCTATAAATCTAGATGGGATGTGTCTCCAACGTGTCTCCAAATATCTCCTAGGCTTTTCCACACTTCATGGAAAATGTGTGTGCTTTTAGGCAGAAGCTTTTGGCTTCCTACCAAAATTCCTGGGCAAATCTTTATGATCTGTGCAGTGAGGGAGATCTGGCTACCTGTAATAACTGCCGCTCATCCCAAAGCAAACAAACAAAACCAGAACAACCTTCCACTCCCCAAATCCCCTGCTCTCAGAAGGATTAGGACAATTGCCCTTACTGCAAACACACACTGATGTTTCCCCTGCTTCTTCACTAGCTCTTCCTTCCAGCTCTTTCTGGAGGCCCTCAGCTTCCACAGCACGAGCTACGATTCATTTCTCTTCTCTACAGCTCTCACTCTCAACTGTCCTACTCAGCATCCCACCATTACATTACTGTGCTCTAAATTGTTRCTATTAATCACAGGTGATGAGATCTTTCACAGAGCCACTACAGCGAGTTTCTGATAGTAACTATTTTGCTTTGCTGGTGTGCATGCTAGATTTCAAACCTATAAGACAGGATCTCAGCTCCAAATGTTCAAAGAGAGTATCATAAATTTATATTTATGCAATGCAAATTACATTAATTTATGTAATGTAAAATAATATTAGTTTATTCTTAGCATACAAGATAAGTAACAAAATCAAGTCAGAAAGCAGAATTCAGATCAGACTCTTACCTGTGCAACCTCTTCGAAATCATCGTGTCTTTTCTGCAGCGCACGGGCTCTGTGCAGAGACTTCCCCACTCCCGTGTGTTTACTCAGAAAGGCTTCCCCATGATTTTCAATCCAGTCCAGCACCTGCCAGAAAAGAAGAACATCCAATTACCTCTGCTGACTCATCAGAGTCACAGAAAATTCTCCGTGTGAGGATAAAACAGCTGTAGAGGAATTGCTTTGCGTTCGCTGTAGCAAAATACAGAGATCTATCAAAGTCTATTCCAACTGAATAGAGGTTAAATGTTTATGGATGTTACCAGTGAAGTAGGATTATTGGATTTTTACTATTCAATTTGTTTTGAAGTGTACCTTAATTATTTAAGCCTAACAGGTATTAAACATTTGCTTTCACATAACTGAATCTGGGAGAACTGGAGTTAGAAATCTGGAATCTTTTACGTCACGTATCCTCTTGAAAACCATGTACAATGAAAGACAGTCAGTGGTAACTCATTTCATAGATAGCAGATTTCAATGGGAAGCATCTTAAATTAGTCCAAAAGCATGAGGAAGTGMTCAGTTTAAATTGATTATGATACAAAGAAGATAGAAGGCATTATCAGAGCATGGAGAATAAAAACTTTCAAGAATCCTTCACTGCAGACCATACTATTGATGGTGTGCACCTTTGAAGTTTTACATCTTCTGTTCCAAGTGTAATGGAAACCTACRGAAAGACAAAGCAGGAAACTTGATATTCTGAGAGTTTTAGGAAGATTTTCTTTTCCAAATAGTTCCATTAAATGAGGACCATCTATTTGGAAATGTCTCTCCCCTTAATACTTGCAGAATTGTGCCATCCAACCACCATAATGTAGATTAAAGCCCTCTTGCAGATATGCAACATGCAGAGACTGCTACAAGCTGCAATATCTGAAAAAGCAACAGCTCGACAAAAGTGACTGAGAATTTTGGGATGTCATCTTCACCATGTGCCAGGCTTTTGCCCAAACCACACAAATGGGGTCCAAGCATCCCATGTCCTGCTGGGACAACACATATTTGTCCCACGTGTCAGTGGAGCATGAGGAAGCAGCAGYAGCTCTGCTGGCAACGCAGCCACTATCCCTGCTTTAGCTTCTTTGATCAATTCGCTTCCCATTTGTGCTGGGTAGAGAATCCCAAAGACATTCGTTTAAACTTTCTGACAGTCATGTGCCAGSTGGTCTGCTAAAAGCTTTTCTGCAATATGTTTTTGATGAGAAAACAGTATATAGCCTATAATATCAATAATTATTAGAGTAACCTGCTAGAAATCCTGTCATTAACAGTCTGTAAATACATCCATTAACATCCTCTTTCCTCTTGCCAGGAGTTTTCAACTTMTCTATTAAAAACGGATTCAGACCAACATACAATGTTGAAAATACCTGGGGATGCCTCATTTTAAAATACACTTTTTAAGTTGAAAATAGCTTTAATTTAAACAATGCTGTATATAAATAAGTATGCAGTATGTGTGCCTTTTATCCATTAATATTTGATAGCCATTCACTGTAACTCTGCAGTAAATGACTGCAAAAAAACTTGTTGACATAGATTGCTGCTTTTATTTTTACAAAGGGCTGTTTTTGTTCATGCAGCAGTTCAGGGCAAGAAATAGGATGAAAATATACGGGCAAGTCCCCTGGCCAGATTACTGGTGTGAATAGGGATGCTCTGCTCCCCTCTCCTCCCTCAAAATACCAAAACATCATTAACCCATAAGGAGTTTCCAGTCCAAAGGCTGGCAGTTCCCACAGCAGAGAGGCTCCTCCCGGCACGTGGCTATTCCATCCTGCCTGAGAGGAAGGGACATCAGCTGGTGAGTCGCAAACACCTTCCTGCTGCACGAAAGCTTCTCTCGGAGGCTTCTATACAAGTGGTGATTAGCTTTCCAAATCCTTCAGTTTATCAAATTAGATATAAAATACCCCCTGAGGGGGTAAATTTGCCTATCTACYTCATAAATCACAACAGACAAGAGACAAATCTATCAATCATCCACTAATGATGCTGGTTTTAATACCTCATTAATCCACCTCTATTCTATATCAAGCCTCAGCTTGGAGCACCCTGTCACAATTTGTCAGGCTCTTTAAAAGGGTCTGGCTCAAACTTTTCAATAACTCATAATAACTCATGCCATGATTCCCACAAGCAAAAGTCAAATACCATTACTTTTCTAAAGAATAACGTGCTAAACAGCATTTTTTTTGTGACTCTGAAATCCATATTAACCAATCATATTTGACCACTTTGGTCTTTAATTGTTTTCACAACCATTCCATGAAACAGAAAAATTTTGCCATTCCATTTTGCACAGTTAGAAAAATAAAACTAAAAGAGAGAGAGATTAAGAGACTAACTGAATTGCTGAGATCTTGCTGGAAATCAGCAGAACACAGAGCTATCAGATTATTAGATCTCATACTAACATCCTAACTTCCAAACCCATCCGCAGCATTTGTAGGAACAACTAATCCTTTTTCCTTATATAAAACATTTCCCATCTAATAAGCTCACAATAATTTACAAACATGGCAACATATCACATGTTTATTTCTTTTATATGAGGATATAAAGTACAGGAAGTTTGCACAAAATGAGGAGCTGAAGTACCGAATAACTGAGTAAGCAAAGCCACAGCAAGAGCATAAATTGGGTGGGCACAAAACAYGTACTTCCCAGGGAAAATAATGAGAAATGTCAAGCAATTAGTCTACAGGAATCTTGGGAAAGGTCATAATTAAACCTGAAATCACCAGTATTTATAAACACTTACCTGCCAGTGATGTGGGGAGACGTCATTCCCCCTTACGCTTAAGAAAGAAATGTCTTAGAGCCAGCGTAACTGCGTGCTAAGTGAAGATAAACATTAGCATTTTAATTGAGAGCGTGGATCCTACAAGTTACTCTACTGATRAAAATTAATGGCCTGAGATATAGTTAGCTATTGAAATTACAGTCACTTGCTTCAAATAATTAAATTACTCCCTAAAAATGTCAATAGCTTGAAGATGCTGTTAAAAATGCACAGTTAAAAGTATTTTCCAAATTACATCTTCAAATGTTGTAATTATCCTTTATTGTCAAGTTTCTTTTTCTTAAAATGTCAAGGAAAATGCTATAAGCCACAAACTCATCATAACGAAGATAAAACGGTACAGAGAGCTCCAACATCTGAGGTGTTTCATGAAACATAAAGCATGTCTTGCAAACGCCGGGATATTTCAGCTGGCTTTGCAGGGAGCATTTCYTGCTGCACTGCCACTGCCTTGAAGGCTGCTGGGGACAGGGGCCAGCACCTCCCAAAGACTTCATGTGAGAGTGGGACGTGAGAAGGAGCCTCTTTTTCTTTTCTGCATGGAGATTCTTCTTTCTGTGTTTAATTCCCAGCCCATAAAAAGCTCCCACATGCTCAGGCTCAAACATATGAAGTGCTTCCTAGGAGCTTGCTATGAGAAGGAGAACATAAACCAAATGTTCAAGAAGCACATTTAGTGTTGTAAGTATTTATTGGAAGGAATGCTGCAGGATAAACGCATATGTGAAAAAAAGAAGACATTAATCTCTTTTTTCTTTCATCTAAGAAAAAAAAAAGAAAACGGTGATAAAGCCATTATTTTCTTACTATCATGATGCACATATTCTGATGCCGTCTCCCTTCCTTTGTAACAGCAGTTCAGACAGATTTCATCTTCTAAGAGCAGCATCTAGAAGAATGTACTTAAGGAGAAACTCTTCCAGAAGGCTCTTCCTAACCCTTTTTTCCTGCTGAGAGAACTCATGTCTATGGGAAGCCTCGGATCRATGGAATTCCCACCCTCGCATGACAAACACTGCCCAGGAGGGGACAGGGCAGAGACACTCCATTGCACAGAACCCAATAGCAGGGAATGGAGATAGTTTCTATGGCACAAGGTAGGCAAAGATGTGATGAAAGAAGTGGAAGAATGATTCTAAAAGGAAGAAGGTTGAAGAAGCAATCAGGCAGTAATTAAGCAAGGTTTGGAAATGATAATTGCTCATCCTCTAGGTTCATTTGAATGATGGGAGTATGGCAAGATGATTGCACTGGTTCAGTTAAGGTCAATCCTTTTAATAGCTTAAGAAGATAATTTGATTTTTAAATCAAAAAAAGAGGTAGGCATTATTTCTAAAAGGCWGGTTGTTCAGTGCAGATCTGTGAAAAGGCAACCTCTTTCCACAGGTAATCCTCCTTCAATAAAAGTGAAAATAAATAAGCAGCACCTCATTACTTTATCTAAGAATAAATAAAAGTCTGCTGGGGACCTGATCCTGTCCTAGCAAGCTCCCATGCTCTGCTCCCATCTTATACTCATACAAAACATGAAAGAAGTGGTAAATACATTGTTTCAAGGAACAATGTCTCTGTTAAGATTTACCAAAATTTTTCTTCTTTTTTTTTACATTTTCATAAACTGTATTTCCTCTAGCAGCAATGAATAAAGATGAAATTGGAAAGCCTTGCACAAAACSCCAGAGGCTGCTCCAGTCACACAGTCACTGAACTCTGCCCTGGCCCTGCCGCAAGGGAGCGAGAGGGGCTTTTAGGCCTGGCTTAGAGCGGGCTGGGAAGGCCTCGGCTGCGGCCCGACACTCCAAGCCCCCTCGTTGTTGCCATAGCGACTCCTAAACAGAGCTGCTTTCCAAGCGCACAATWAATGGCACCTTGGGCACTTCAGCTGCTTAAGAGCAGCTCTTGATCTAACTAAAAAGCTGCAAATTGGGAATAACTCTAAGGGTTGCGTTAACCCTTTGGTAACTCCAGCGGCGTTGCAATAAATTCCAGGGTAATTCCAAAGAAGTATATCCCATTTATGCAGTTTTAAATGAGGCCCCAATTTCGAATAGGTGCATAAGCGTAGCCTAACTTTAAACACATGGTCAGAGCCTGTGAAATGTGCGGGGCTTATGCCTTAAACGTGCCACTGAAATGAGGCCRAACAGTATCAAGTTGCCACTACGTGCACTTTGTTGCTTGCTCTTGAGATCCTGTAGGTTAACTGCAGTTCTGGTGTGACACGAGGAATTCTTATGGCACTTTAAATATGGGGTTTTATAGTATCTTCACTATTTCCACACTAAGGAAACCAACTTCATCTTGTAAATGACATCCCTTTTCTGTAACCGCTATTATGAWTGCTCAATAACTCCAAGGCTTTGCATGCCTGAAATCCCTATTCCAGAAATCCTGCCTTTGCCAACCATGCTTTTTGCTACCAGGAAGTGCAGTTAAAAGACTCGTATTTCACAGGGTGCTTTCATAGCTACTTTACATCAATTATTTATTGCAAAATTTTGGTTCTATTGCACAGCAACAAAACTTGATCCTTGCTGTCAAAGCCTCTCAAGGTTGCACCAGCCTAGTTAATAACACCTACTGGCTGAACCAGAATTTACAGATACAACAGAGGATCTTTTGGCAGAAGATAAATAATTCACTTTCTTTAACAGGACTAGGAACTATTCAGCGTGGACATGTTTATGAGCAATGCAGTTCAAAATGTGTGTGCTCTCGGGATACCCACAAACCACTCCCTGCTTGGGAGGTGGAAGGAAAGGACCTGTAAATGTTAAAACACGCAGATTTGCCAGAGAAACAACAAGATCTCTGGGGAGAGGCCACTTCTAGCCACTGCACTTGAGTTTCTGCTCCTGGGTAACTTTGTCCTGTGCAGGCAGGAGGGGCTGCCAAACCCTGGCCTGAGACTAGGGTCCCCAGGAGAATTTGCTGTCAGCAACTGCACCAGTGGAGACAGGGCAAAAGCTGAGAATCAGAACAGCAGGGGGGAAAAAACGAAGAAACAAACACAGACTTAAAAAAAAAAAACCAAAACCCTAGTTCTCCTTAATGACTAAAATGCACACAGAGGCTGATTTAAATTAAAATATAATTTCTTTGTTGCATTCTGAATCACTGCTTAAAATAGATTTCTTTTCCCTTCTATCCCTTGCCTTGTCACAGCAGGGTAATGTCAAGTAAAGGTCTAGTTGAGAAAATACATCAAAATACAAAGGAACTTATCCCCTGGCTTTTCCTGCTATTATTAATGGCTTATAATAGAATTCAAAACAAACCCCAGCCAGTCACATTTGTAGTTATGGCCTCCTAATAAAACCTTAGGACTGCCTCCCTTTTTCACTTTTCACTTTGTTATGCTTTACTGTATCACCAACTTAAAATTATTTTTAAAAATATTTTTTTTGAAGAAGTGAACCAAAGTTCAAGCACACTTTATGTTCAGTCCAGAGGCTCCATCTCTGTCTCCCACAGCAGTATTTTTTAATTTCAAAGACACCTGTATCTGACTCTAAAACTTGTTCTCATCAAAATCAGAAGTAAATTTTGAGATACAGTAAACCTGTATGAGAACCCCATGCTTGCAATAAGTAACAGGCAGGGGCTAATTATGTTTCTAAGAGAATCTGAGCCTGTGGACACACACTTGAACCCTATGTTTTATTTTCTGTTCAGCAACTTCTGGATARATTAAGTCATGAGAGCATGCTGCAAGTTGCACAGGTTCAGGCAGGTTAAGTGCCCTTCTAGTTCATGGACAGAGCTCTCCTAATGTAGTTCTGCGCCACAGTGCCTTACTCTACTCACTCTCTTTGGCTAATCATGTCAAATTATGCAAGATTTTTCAGGAATAAGCAAAAAGCAACCAAGAATTAGACATATATCATAATTAGACAGTAAATCAAGTGATTTGGTTCAATGCCCAGCACTGCAGTTCAGCAAATGACTCAACTATCCTGCCTCCATCCCCACTTATAAAATGAAGTTAACCACACTTTGCCAGCCCTGCTTGTTTTGACTGTAAGTGCTTGGAGTGAAAACTGCCATTAATTTTGAGCTTTTACAGTGTTTAGCAATATCGGGCTTGAAATCTGACTGAGGATTCTGGGAACCTTTTGCAATACACAAAAAATAAAAAAATAGCCAACATCCTGGCAGCTGTACATAAAGCGAGCAGGCAATCCACAGAAATGCAGGCCTTTAAAAACAGGAAAAAACAGCCTCAAATTTGCTGGGGCATAAATACTTATTTGCTGGGGCATATCTGAATGTCTGATTTACCAGGTTTGATCTGTTCATGTGCCCATTACTTTAGTTCATCTTCAGAAAATAACCTGGCCTGCCAAGAGGGCTCTTCTGTATGTAATTCATCTCAGACAGGAGCGAGATCTTTCATCCTGGCCGAAGACCTAGTGGATACATTCCAACCACCACAAAGCTGGCAGTTTGGGAGGAGGGAGGATATTTTCCTTGTTTTTGCTTTAAGCAGTGGAATTGAGTCAATAGAGCTGTACCAATTAATGCAGGCTGAGGAGCTGCACAACAAATACCATCTTTGATACTTCCTCGACTTCTTCTCAAGGAAGGTCTCTCCTAAAATGCCACAGTAGACAACTTCCCTTGAGGTCACTCTAAAGTCTGTCTCTTCTCTTTYACCTTCTCCTTCAAGTGAAGCTCCTCCATGTGGCATATATGCACTCAGCCATGCCTATGCCTCTTTAAAAAGCCAGCAAACTAATGCAGCTGCTATTAAGTATGMTTTTTTTTAATAACTCCCTGCTTTTCGCTCTAATTGTAGTTATTCCAAATCCTACCACATAATTAAAGAGGTCTTTTTAAAAAGGAAAGGCATGCAGTCTCTTTTACTCTTGGAGGGAAAAGAACCTTACAGACCTATCAGTATTCTTCTACTCAGTACAACTAAATTAACAAGGAGAATTAAATGCAGAGCCAATTACAACATTAAGAAAAAAAATAAAACGTCCTTTATTCTCTTGCCTACATTGAACCAAAAAAGAAATCCCTGTGAAATCAGATTGTAGGTGTTTTTATGAGTTTCCTGGACATTATGTGAAAGTTTCACTTCTGCACAATTTCTCATTTTAACAACACAAAATTAGCCCCTCTGGTTAATAAAAACCAAAGAAAGAGCATCCATGCTCTGTTCTCTAAAATGGCCACAGCCTTGCCTAGCACATCTGATACTAGTGTACACATCTGAGTAAATCACACCAGTAGAGACATATTGGAACACAAATTCAGAGGGAACAAGGTGTCAGGGAAGTCCTCAGTGAGCCAAGATCTGTGCATAGTCATCTTTAGACTCCCCACAGAGGTCTTATGTTTGTAAGCCCATCTGGAAGCAGGACTGTAGAGGTTTTGCAAGCCAGGGCGCTCCCTGCAGCAGGTTTCCCTGTTCACCAACAACTTCTCCAGGTGAAATCACTGCAGAGTAGCAACCCTCTTTGGGTGCTCCTTCTTAAGTTTCCATTCCAAAGTGCACAAGCACTCAACTGCAAAAGTGCTCCCAAGCAACAGCATGACTAAGTGAAAACATCCTGGGAATCTCCCAAGGCAAAGGGAGCCATGGGAGCTGCGGTCTCAGCACCAACAACATTGTTCTGAACTTCAGCAGAGACTTAAAAGGTTTGGGTGATTTGCACGAAGGAGCATTGCCTTCCATTTCACCCCCTCTGAACTTTCAGATCAGTGCAGCCATGCACACTTGTCTGCTGCCATGTGTGTCACCCTTATGCATACAGTATGGTTTTGCAAGGTGAAAAAATGTGCAGAGTCCCATGCACTCCTGCTCCAATTCAATTCCCAGGCAAGAATAGCCTGGTCACTGCCTTTCACTATGTCCTTGTACAATTCTTCGCTCAAGCCCTTGCATCTATAACAATGTTCTTATGGTTTAAAATTGAAATGTGTTTGGAATAGAGWGAGGGTGTGACGTGATTTGGCCCCATCCACCTTCACTCCATACAAAGCAAAAAGCAGATCCAAGTCCTATTAATTAGTCAGATGATGAGTTCAGCCATGTACTTCCCTTGGGAATGGCACATTGAATCCTGGGCTCTGGCCGAGCAGACAGGGAGACAGCTGGGGATATTGAGAGTGGTGCTTGCCCAAACTCATGCAGCTCTCACCTGCTACCTGGCTCCTCCACTAACACTGTGACCCAGTCACAACAAGCTCTCCCGAGCTGGGAATGTGTGTGCTGCTTTTACCCTAAGAAAGAACTTCTTTGAACCTCGCATTGCCTTCCCTTGGTTAAGTTCCCATTCATCAAATACATCCCACTTATCTTTCCTTTTCTTGATTAAATGGTTTGCCTGATAAAATTTGGCAACTGCTTTTCTCTAAAAACATTCCAAGTAAAAGAACAATAGACAAATGAAGAGCAGTGTTTCTTCCTTAATGCCCCAAGTGTTACTCGTGTTCCAAGAATACTGCTTTTAAGGCAGCTAAAAAAAAAAAAAGAAACCCAAAACACTTTAGGTTAAAAAGAAACTGTGGTATTCTTTAGATGCTGAATTTCTTATAAAGCAACTTCTCAATGCTGTGTGTGGGTGGAAAAGCTATAAATAACCACATTTGTGCATGTTCCTTCTGTGCAAGACATAGAAAATGTGGTCTGCATCAGCACATAAAGATGCTGCTGTGCTCTGCACGAAGGCTCAAGGCTGGTGGGTACTTTTTCTTTTGCAGTTCTGCTGCTCGTGTTGCTGTTTGTGACTCTYTTCCCCTACGCCCAGAAACGCTCTCTGATACTTAGCTGTGGTGTTGGGAATTAGCAGCACAGCTGATCAGACCTGTKAGCCTTCTGTCAAGGCTGGATGGCATTCAGAATTGCACAGGTGTCTTCTTACCAGAGGCAATAAGATTTTGGTAGGTGCCATCCATGACGCCTGTTAAAACAATGATTTTGTTCCTCCCGGGGTTTTTCTTCTGCAGGTCTCCCTTTCCTATCCCACATTTGTCCTTCCAGAGCAGTTTTACAGGATACTGGACCAGGTCAGTCAGGCTGGATGCAAGTGCAGTCTCAGCTCTGGTTTCCTCATGTAGGCTGCTTTCCTGGACATACTAAGAGTTTTCTGAAGGAATATTCTGCAAGTCTCACAGGGTGAGAGGGCAGAAAAAGTGGGCTGTGAAGTCCCAGGCAGCAGAGCAGAGGAAGCCTGAAACACTCCTCGTTATTGACTCCAGCCAAGCATCTGCTCCCTTTTTCTCCTCCTCTTGTTTCCACCACTTACGTATGTGCTCTGGAGCTCTTGGGAGGAGAGAGCACCTAAACATGCTCAGTGTGATGCCCAACGCCAGGCTCTTCCTCACCTGGGCTGGAGCAGGGTCTGCAGAGCCCATGAGCTCATTATCTAAGCTCAGTTACACCTGCAAGGGGAGATYCCTGGGGTCTAAGCAAGAACTAGCAGCACAGACACAGAAATCACAGATTTCATGATGATCACAAACCCTCCCAGTGTAGACAYAGCCCCACAAACCTCAAGTCTTTCTGTGCATCAAGCCAAAGGGAGGCAGTGACCTAGCAGATCTGTATAGGAGAGAAGCTCTGAAGGGAGCTCGGGGCACTCTGCAAATTTTGAGTTTTACCTACAGATTTTCCAAGCCAGAAACTACAGTTAGACCACCTTATCTGACCTTCCAATGGTATCCTCAATTCCTGTCAGTACCAGATGAAATCTGGCATTCTGAGATTAGAAATCTCCTCTATGTTGAGTTAACAGAGCTGACAGCCTGTTATGACCAATTGTATCAGAGGCCTTTTTCTTCCTCTAATAGTTATCTAACACCCGGACATCCACCTAGCTCAAGTAGCTCTGTATTTGACTGCTCTGGCATCACACCCAAGGAAAAGTGGCATTCACAGCCTTGATAATAAGTCAAGATACCAAAAGGACTCAGCTTAGTGGAGTTTGATAGGAAGCACTGATTTAGACCCAGAAGGTGTTGACAGAACTTATTAATGACAACTGTGGTGGCTGCTAATTGCTCAGTTTGTTTTCATGTCTGTGAGAGAAGGTGTCTCTTCTTTCAGAGAAATTTGTGCATTTGAAAGCATGGTCCTGTGTGCTTGAGTTGTACTTTCCTCGCACACATTTGCTTCCTTATTCCTCCCTTAAGTGAGACTATGAAGTATAAAAGGTTCCTAAGATATACAACAAATACACAAAAGGGACCAAAGGAGCTACTTGGATTCTTTGATAACTACATTAATGACAAGTGTGTAACTGGAGCAACTGGGTTTAAGATTCCTGTAACTATAGGCCTCAGAAGAGAAGTGCCACAAGGCTAAAATAGTACTGGATAAGGACTTATGGAAAAAGGACTCTTCATCCTAGTTTAAACCCTCATCTGCTTGATGGCATCTTTCAGTGCCTCAATTTCCTTGCCTCTGAAACACAAAATGAATTTCTTCTCTCTACAGCAGTTTGAAATCAACTGATGATTTTCAATCAGTCATGCTGGTCAGACTTAAACAATATTATTACTTCTCCACTAAATGTTCAGTGGTAGCCACTAAGCACTCAGAACAAAACAAAATAAAAGCCTGAACACATTTACTGGAGATTTTTCAGCTCCAGCTGTAACTACAGCACAATTACATTAGTGTAGGCAGGAGAATTCCTGGTGAGCAGGGTAGGCCCCTAGCTGTGGTAACGACTCCTCATCCCCGCAGTGGGAAAAGAGCAACTTACAGTCGGAAACAACTGACTTGAGGTATCTATTCATTTGGCTCCTAATTTCAGTGCTCTTAGTAACCTTCTGGAACTGCTCTAAACAAAATAACCTGTGAAACTGCACTCCTAATTTAGGCATAAATTAAGACAGTACCATCTATGCTTTGATGCTCTCAACCCACTAGAATTGTTAACTAGTTTAAATGAGATGTTAAAGAGGCAATTAAAAATAGAAATGACTAATAAAGCAAGGATATGTTTTACAACAAAGTGGCCTTTAATGCCAGCGCTGTGCTGCAGGCCCTGCACTGTCACTCCCCACTGCGCTGACTTTGCTTCACCATGGAGAAAACCACTGATAGACCAGAATATTAAATAACCTGCTGCTTTAGGTTGCTGTGGGGAGAAGAAGATTTAATCACCATGGTTTAACAAGTCTTATAATCACAGCACACACCAAAGATGCGTTTAGTAAGAGCTCAAAAAACAACTAGGAGAAAGGCCTCAGTACAAAGTCTCCTATCCGTAGCGTAAGAGCTAAGCTGGATGGTTCAGTGTCGCAGTAGAGGCAAACACTCCTGCCAGGGCCAGGGCCCCTGTGGACTAAGCAACACAGGAGCACCTGGGAAAACTAGGTCACCCAGAGGAGTGAGAGTCCTGGGCAGAGGCAGTTGGAACTTCCTCTAAGAGCACCTTTCTTCAGGAAAAAAAGAGTTTCCATGAAACAAATGGAAGCTGGGAAAACTCCCTTTTATCCTTTTCATTCTTTTCTCCTAGCTTCAGGGCTTCTCAGAACATGGCATCCCCTCATCGTGAGCAGGGTTCCCGCTCACCGCTGGTTTCCTTACACCTCTTTCAGTAAAAAATCTGGGGAAATAAGCAGGCAGGGAGCAATACACTCCCCAAAATACATTTGGATTTTTCTAAAGTTCTTGTTGATGCAGGGAGGGGTAAATAACTTTTTTTTTTCTTTTGAGTTTGTGTTTTTTATTTTCATCCTGATTTGGGAAGGAAATTGTCTCAAGGTCAAAATGTTTTGTATGTGGCTGAAGCCAAAAATAAAAGCAATTCCCTCCCTCTACACACATCCCATCCAAAAAATCCAAAGAGCAGGGAAGAAGAAACAAGGAAAGAACTAGCAGAGCAAAGGGAGGAGAAATGTAAAAAATCAACAGACAGGCCTGAACTATGTTTGTTTTTCATGTTATTACATTTGAAGGACATTTTTGTTAAAAGGGAGTAAAAGCATAACATGAAAGAAAGTTTATAGCTGTAATAGTATACAGGAGTTTGGGCCAACCAGCTCTGTCTAAATGTGCCTGGGGGTCACCCCAGCCCAGGCAACAGCTTCCAGAACTGCAATCCGAAGATATTAACTTTAAAAAACAAGGAAGAAACTTGGTGCAAGAGTTTCTGTTGAGGGACAGGAACAAAAGAAGTTGCCTAAAACTGGCTGGTACGCTAAAAAACCTGTGTTCAGTCCTAATTAGTGCACAGACTCTCTTTCAAGGGCCAGTAGACCAATGATCATTAGCCTAGCTGGTTAGCTAGAGCAGCTCCTACACGAGGTGCAGCCACAGGGAGATGCCAACACGGAGCAAGCAGGTCGGGGTAGAGCTCATGAAGGTAGTTAGTGGAGGGGAGTAAGGCAGAACTGCTGGAGACAGGTTTGGGAGCTAGTGAGAACCACTAGCAACTGGCAAGAGCTGCTCATGATGCCAGATCAGCTCAGCCTAAATTGGGCCTTGCTACCCGGTAAGACATCTCAGACTGTGGGTGCAACTCACTGCCAGAGGGGGGAAAGGAACCAGCTGGCTGAGCAGCTGCTCCATACAGGAAAACATAGAGAAATTGTTACGGTTCTGCCTGAGGAACTAGCTATCCTTGCCCTCTTCATTATCCGGCTAGTTTTCTCTCACTTTAATGAAAATACCTTTTGTTAGCCATCTGTCAGAAAAGGACTGATCACTCTGAGTGACAGGTGGGATCATCAGTAAGCTGGCAGGCCATGTGAGAAGATAATTGGGAGGAAAGATCACAGGAAAAGAATGGAGAAGAAAAGAATGATTGCTTTGGCCCCTAAGCAAATGCCTAAAATATCACTCTATTTCTTAGCATAACAGATAACTCTTATTAGATTTTTACATATCCCAATATATCCTATAAGACCTTCTCACAGGGGGTAAACCTGAAGTAGCAATGACTTTGGGAGCTTAGAGCAGGGATTTGTGAATCAGACATCCTTGCATGAAGACTTCTTGCCATGCAGTTTTCAGTGACCTTTGGCAAGTTGCTTAACATCACCCTGTCAGAAAACACATAATCCTGAGATGAAAGAAACCGCAATAAGGAAGAAGTGCTATTGTTATTGGTACTTCTTACATTAACAAAGGAGAAAACCTTCTGGCATTCCAGACTATATTTATTCAAATATCTTATTTTCCTCCCTATCTTCAGAGATAATCATTCATTCTAGAACTTGTTTTAAAAATATAAATACATATACATATATATATATATATATGCATTTCTGGAGAAAGTTTTACATTATTTTTCTTCCTCCTCTACAGCAACCCTACTATTTTTGTAGGCTTAATCAGTAACAGACAAGCCTGATTCTAACTCCTCCTTTGCCATGACAATGAGAGCCAATGATGCCTTTCGAAAGCAATAAAATAAACATCATTATTTTTGGGATGYTGACATGCAAATAATCCTGAGATAGAAACAAGACAACGAGGCAGTGCTATATGGGGAGGATGATTCTGCTCAAGCGTAACAGCAGCAAATTTTAGCAGTTTGCTGCAAAACAAATCCTGAATTAGAAGGACACTGAGTGACATTCCCTGACACGAGGGCTGAGGTGCTCAGCACCCTGCGGGACTGGGCTCTTGGATCCGGAGGCATCTCACCCACATTAGGTAATTAACTGAAGGAGGTGTCTCAAGAGCCTACCCTCTCATGGTCTCCCTTGACAGGCAGCAGTAAGAAATGGAAATAGGGTGAAATTTAAATCTTGGACAGACTGAGTCATTTTCTGAAGATGCCAGTGTCTCTCCACTGACTATAAAAGGAGACTTTGCATTAAGCTCTTGACTTGGATGATTCAGTTACACTCCTAAAGTTAGGCAGGATAAATTCAGACCAAGGATAGTTGCCTCTACCTACAGAGAATTCAATGTGTTTCCATACCAACTTCTCCATTTTTCTATGCAATGAATCACATCAGCTTTACCCACTCTGAGATAGATCCAACGCCTAGAGGAGCTAATAGGATTTCAAAGGCCTTTGGAAAGGCCTTTTAGAGGTTCCTAAACTCTCAGCAAGAAAGCAAACGTTTCCAGTTCAGCAAAGAGCAAAACAGACCATCAGAAAGGACTAGGTCTTGAAGGACAGACAATGCCCTGAACAAGAAAAACATGTTTTTGGGTGCAAAGGATTTTTCAGTCCTTCTTCTTACTTCAGTAAGTTCAGAGATCAAGCTGGTTGGTTCAGATTTCTTCAGATCCTGTTTCTCCAGACAGCTGTGGAGATCATCAAAGCATTCTCTGTTGCTCTTACATCAATGCTAAGTAAACTTCAGCTGGTAACTGAAGCTGGCCCCTGAAGTTTGATAYCCCTAACACTGCTGCTCTGTGTAGAAATTAGGAAGTGATCGCTATTATGCTTTAATCAGTGCCTCTTTAAAAGCACAAAGAACAATTGTCTGCTTGGATTAACAGTGATATAGAGGAAAAGAGATAGATCGGTTGATTCCAGATAATTTCAAGTTATACTTTATATCAAATTATGCAGAGGATAGAGTATTGTAAACCAATGAACCTTATGGAATTTCCTGAACAAATATCATTAAATGAAAATGTAATTATTTAAACCTGTAGTTCTTTGTGAAGAATTTGGCAGAACAAATACAAGCTAATATTGGTCTATACTTAAGAAGCATTGTCAGAAGTTCAGAAGAGCCTCCTCTCGCTCATAARGGTATTTAAAGCAATTAACTTCCTAGGCTGACAGCCTTAGACTCCCTGACATGTTCTCACAGCAGACACCCATCACTGGTCACCGAGTGCGAAGTGCAGCTGCCTGGGCAGAAACACAGAGGCCAGATCTTTTGACAGCCATTGAACATGCTCAAATATCACCGTGCCAAGTACTTACACTCTTGGGAAGTGAAAGATGGCCCTTTGAAAAGACAGACAGATATATATGCCAGAGTCACTGTGTCCCCTCTAGGACCCTGTCCTCTTTGGTTAGGACAACCTTGAGCATGCTCTCTGTATATGCTTCGTGCCTTTACAGGCTGAAGTTCCTCCCTGAAACTACAGAGGTATCTGTATGAAATCACCAAAACTGAAGAAATATGTGGGCAATATTCTCTCATCTGTCATGGCTGCCTTGTGCTGCAAATCCAGCACAATCTGGTCATGGAGCTACAGGAACGGTGCAGCAGCACAGAAGGCTCTTACTTTACCTCTCTATCTGCTCCTACAATAGAAACACGCATAGCCAGGAGAAATCACCACCTGAAACTGCTGCCTRATCTCATGCCAGTGTGATTTTAAATTAAGGAATGACAGTTCTCTTTTTGACAGTTCAAAATAAATAAGTCACTCAGTAACACTTGCCTTATTTAAGTCACCATGTGATCCTTAATTCATTTCATAATATCTGCAGGATACTCATCCTGCATGCTACTTTCAAATTGCTTTCAGTGTTAGTTGCTGGTCAGGCATCTTCAGAAGATGAGTGGGGCCACACATCTCTCCACTGCCTAATCTTGCACTAACATTGGTTGAAAAGGTGCCAGTTCGTTTGGCAGGAAGGAAAGGAATGGAATGCAAATTGCTCTTAACAAACTGTTGCCAGCATGTTTTATTTCATGGTCTGGGACAAAGAGAGGATGGAAACAAACAAACTAATCCTTTTACTATAGACTTACTCTACTGCATAAATAACGAAGTGTGCTTATTTCACACTGGGCAAGTACTAAGGAACAGGCTGTTGGGGACAGAGATTGGGTTTGGGAGTGTGTGCACATCCTATTGAATTTCCTCCTTAAGAGCTACATAGGGAAAAGCTGCACTGTGATCTATCAGAACTGTGTGGTATGAGGTATCAGATGATAAATCAGGCGTCGGCACTCCAGCCTCAACAATTGCTGAAGGCCAGTGTTAGTGAACACAGAGGTACTGATCTCTCACTCATGGATAACAAAAAGATTGTTTGCTCTCTTCTTACTTCCCACTGGGCAAAGGTTGCCAAGCAGTTTTACCACTCCTGATTCCTGATTTTTTTCCATTCATTTGTAGGACAATATAAGTTAGAACCTCTATTCACTAGTAAGCAGCACTTCAGTCTTCTGGGTGGTCACATCATGGATAAAGTCTAAGTCTGAAAGCGGCTTAGAGAGGCACCTAGCACAAATAGCTCAAATAGTTAAGCATGTGAGAAACACTAAGTGTATCTCATTACTTGATAAATTTACCAAAGGGGCCGTGAAAATTTGCTAGGATACTTTGAATTTTAATGTTTCAATTACTGATGTGCCAGTGGTAGCTTCCTATGGGCTAAGTCTGCTCGGATGACGTATACAGCATGTAATGCCAGATCAGGGCAGTAAATACAATCTTTATTTGATTGCAATGTGCTTTTTTTCTTAGTTCCAGCTTGCAAATAAATCTCTTGTTTTAAAAGAGCCAGTGAAGACAACTGCTGTAAATAAAGCCTTAAAGGACACATATAGCTTACTTGTTTCTCTGTTTGAAGCAAGCTATGACCAAGATGGAAAACTACAGAATTTTGTAGAACTCTTCACTGCCTTATGAGCAAAACAACTGAGTACATGTGTGCATGCGTGGGGGGATGTACAAACCTAATCCTCTAAAATCTTATGTGAAAGCCAAATGAATCATGAACTGCCTCAGATATCCTAGCATTCTTCTGCAAATGGACTACGTAGATCTCGTGCCTCACATGAAGTGCACAGTGTGCTCAAACGGAGACAGATAGATGCTGGCAGGACATTTTTTCTCCTTACAAGTGATGTCAGCAACAGGGCATGATCTGGTTTCTTGTCCAGAAAAAGCCAGACATGTTACAAGTTGAAGTGCTTGGTTATGAAGAGCAACAGCCTTTCTTCTAAAATACTTTGCAGTCTCCAGCACTTCTAGCAGCTGGTAACTGTAATGATATCAGCAGGGCCACATGGCCTCTTTATTCATCACCAGAGGCAGATAACCATGCACAGAGACCGAAGCGGTGCCTGTTAATGTAGCTGGGCATGAAGCCAACAGGACACAAATTCACAAATTCAGAGAAATCCAGGTGACCCTGACAAAGGTCCAGCTTGAATTTTTAATAACAAGGACTTGACACATCAGTACAGCTGGCACAGCAACACTGCTGGTTTGCTTAGCAAGTGGCTGCCCAGGTGTCAAAAAGTGGCAATTACTGAGTGATATCTTGCTCTTCACTACGCTTCACCTGGCACGAGAGGCCTGCTCCATTTTGCCAAGTAGATGCTAGGTGCCAATGCTCCATTTTGCCACCCCAGGGAGCAAAGGGCTTCACACAATGCTGAGAAACTCTTCCAGCACAGACAGTACCACAATATCCACCTATTTCTAGCTCTTCCTTTACAGGCAGCTATCACAACTACATGAARAAAAGAAGGAAGTGGCACTGGCAGTGACCTCTGAGAGAATCAAATTACTCTGAGGAGAAGAAGGCTGTTTGTGTCAGTCTGTGTGTTGGTGTGTGTCTCTATACATGGATGGATGAAACACTGAGAATTTCCATGAGAAGGGACACAGGCTGCATGATAAGAGTAGCAATCTGACGATTCTGCCACAGAAGTGCTTTAAAATGCCAAGTCCAAAACTTGCACAGACCATTTAATAATGCATCCGATGGGTCTCCACTTTCCTTCTGCTTTAATGGGTGTGCTTCAGGCTTCACAGCTTCACTTGAACTGGTTTATGAAGTGACAGAATTCAGATAAACTTACTGCCCCTATGAAGAAAAAGGTGATGGGGGAGACCATGGTGTAAAGAACAACATTATAAACTTACTTCAGCTATTTCTAAGGCTGCTCAACAACATCTGTTCATGGTATAACTCTCATGCTGCTCTGGCTGTTTCACTGTGTTACTGTTCACAAGGGCAAAGGGAACATAATAAAGAGGGCAGAGGCAGGCAGGGTAAGTCAGGAAGTAGCAGGCAAATGTAGGCAATATTGGGAGACAACATGAGAATAATTCCAAATTTCTATTTAAATTGAAATTGATCACATTGGCTAGTGGATAATCTGCAGAGGGGAAAGACCCAGGGGCAAAAAGGGAAAGCTACCAAAAATGAATTAAAGGAACTGTAGCAATTATAAAATAGGAGTATGAAAGTTAAAGGGATTTTTCTCTTCTCTGCAGGATAGGATTGCAGCACCTCCTCCCACAGCTGTGTTCTTAAGGCATCAAGCAGCAAAGCTCTTCCCTATCTAAAATGACACACGGAATCTCTAAGAGACAACTGAACCAAAGATGTATTTACAGGCTCAACAAACCAGTATTTTTATAATGATGCTAAAAACTTATGGTGTTAAAAGAACCCCTTGTCAGTGTGTGTATGTGCAACAGGATTTGTTCTCCCACAAGTTTTTCATTTTAGATTCAAACCAGGAGATGGGAGAAGTAGTTAATGGTTAGTAAAATGTGACAGGACAGAAGATGGTAATAGCTACATGGTACTTATGCTGAGTGACAGCATATCGATGGACAGCTTCACCTGCTCAGTGATGTGCACTTAACAAAATAATCATAATAGGAATTGCACGACAGATACACGAGATGATTATTTTGCAAAACTCATACCCAAATATCTTCCTTCTCCCAATGGAATCTACACTTCACATTTCTATTTAGTTGATAATTTATGAGTTGCAAGATATTTATCTTGAATAGTACAGATGTTTAGTGAACAGAATGACTCATCTCTTCCTCTCTACTTTCTAAGCAGGACAAAGAGATGCCGCCAGCAAGTGCGTGCTGGGGCAGAAACATGCTTGTCATTAAGCTGTTGCTTCCCAGATAATAACTACCCACTAAAAGAAAGATTTGGAAAGATTGCTGCCAACAGAACTCACACCAAGAATAATACTCTTCAAAGCAACTGTTATCCTGTGACTCTTCTTGCTTATATTTTTCTCTTTCCCATCAGTCTCAGTACACACCAAAGACTAGCTGCCTTTGGAAGCAGTGACAGGTTCTCATCACCATGCATAAATGAGAAGTAGGAGTTTCATCCATAATGCTCATAAGCACTTGCACCAATTTCAGAAAATGTAAAGGAGAATTTTTGGACCAGAGGGATTGAAAAAAAGTGTAGATCATCCTAACAGATGAAGAATRCCCATGTTAATGTGGATTCCTATTAACATGATGTACTGGAATTGGAGAAAGTATAAAACCATCAGAATTTATAACTCTTGATTTTTGAAGTTGTAACTGAAAGACTGTTAGTATAATACTTCAAAGTTCATACTTTGCAGAAAGTGTTCTAACTGCATTTCAAGTACATGCTTTGTTTAATATATGGTTTACAAATTTCATTACTATGCAGTACATTTGCTGACATRTAATGAAAGTGAAGTTGCTTAAATTAAGCATCTATTACATTCAAACCCTGTTTTCATTATATATATCRCATGAATATTTGTGTGGTTTTATAGGAAAAACCTAGCAGGTAAATTTATGGCAAACTTTTCAAGTCTGCCGAAGACACRGTCCAGTTTATTTGCAAAGGATTTCTACTGCAGCGGGTCAGTTTTACTAGTGCCCTTCTCCTACAGTCCTCCCAGGAGCACAATTTTCCAGCTTGCGTAGGAGTTGTCTGTCACCTGTCATCGCTGGTTCATGTCTGTTTTGCTCAGGTCAGTTTTGTCACTCAGTGTCCACCTCGTACTTTACAGAGAGGAAGGCAACGACCGAAAGAAACCCAGACCCATCAAAACCCTCCATAAACACAGACCATTCAGCCTCCTCCTTTACAGCAAGTGCCATGCTGCTGCCAACATTGGTTTGGGCCTGTAGCTGGGCCCTTAAACAAACCCCACCATCCTGAGTGAGCAGGGCCCTATAACATCCGATGTTCATCCTTATGTAGCGAGCAGCTACAGGCATGACATCTCACACTTACTGTCATTTACACTATTGGAGGGGGATTCAAGTGGATTCCTTTGGAAGAAGAGGGTTTTTTACCCACAAGCTCATCTCCAATAGCTCAGATTGTACACTGTGAACTGTACTGTTGTGAGGTGGGTTCTTCACAGTGGGTTGTGCTGTTGATTTGAGCCAGTAAATCCTTATTTTTACACTTGAATGCCCCCCTCCTTTTTTTTCTCCTCCTACACAGTAGAGTACTTATAGCTAATTTCTCATTTACTGAAAATTAACAACTAAGTACCACATTTCTGTGCAGATCTGTGGACTGATTTATGACTTCATGTGAAATTGAGAGGTAGTGAAAGGTGCAACAGACATTATCATACACCAAGCACAGATCATGCTGACTTTATCTTRGTTGTGCCACTGTCCTGCAGAAAAGTCAGCAAATAAACAGAATGACTGCAAAGAGAGGGCCATTCCCTTCCTCCCCTCCTTTAGCAGTGTCACTACCTGTTGCACATCCTGCTGGAAAACGCAGAGCTGCAGCCGTTGATGCAGCCGGACCTTTCTGTGTTGCCAGATGCTCTCCAGGCGCCGCTGGTGATGCAGGACCTCGTGCACCACATCCAGCACCTGGTGCACGGCCTTGGAGTAGTTGGCAGTAGCAGTGAGGGATTCAGAATTCCCAGGGCTCAGGGGACGCTGCAGGACATCCAGCAAAGCTTTTCCATCCTGGCTCACCTGAGACAAGAAATAAGTTTATCAGCACTGTGCTGATACATCTAACAGCTGACAAAAAAAAAGCCTGATTCTTTTCACTGTATCTTTTTTTCCTTATTTCAGTGGAAAAGGCAATTTGTGAGCAGTAACACAGATYTGTGAATCCTGTAACATCCGTAGATTCTGCTGGATTTATACTTACACATTTATCACTTGCCTTAGCTTCCTATTGGGCCTCCTGTGCCACTGTGCAGGTGCACAGAACTGCTGGGGCTGAATGGAGTCAGAGACCCCTTACACTATGTTATGGGCTGACACTTGGGCACTGAGTCTCCACATGTACTGGGATATGACAGGTGGCATTTGCAATAGCAGGTCTATTTTTGTGGAAGGTGGCATTTTAAGAAAGCCACAGATGGCAGAGTCGCTCCTGTATGATAAGGGAGAAGCCTTTCTTTGTAGGATTACTAAGTATGAATATACATTCAGAAGTGTGACATGCAGATTCTATATTTCATTCAGTGACAGTGAAAAAATAAATTGGTCTCTTTTCTTCTCCAGGAATAAATCAGAGGGATCTGAAACCTCCATTTCCAATGGACCTGCAAGGTTTACTTGCAAATGCAAAACCATCTGCACACATACAAGCTTTTTCTGTGCATACTAAAATAACACTTGCAGATGCAAAAATATTGGACATTAAAAAAAAAAAGGTTTTTTTGAATCTATCCTGAACATTTTTATATTGCAGGGGAAAGATGAAAAATAAACCATAAAACCCAAGATGCCAACAAACATTAACAAGTGCCTGCATGCACTTGTCCTCTGAAAATGGCTTTGTGAAATATGTTGCAATTGCAAATTGAAAATTTAAAATATCCCTTCCAACAGAAATGTTAGATGAGGATAGTATCAGATTCCTTCTGCTCTTCACTCCTTCCCTGCCAAACACAATGCAGCAAAAGTGACAAAATTTGTGAAAAGAGTTTCTATTTCTAGGCTATCAGAGACCTTGCTAGAGAATGGTTCATTGATTTTTTTTTCACCCAATGTGAATATAGAGCATTATCAGTGCAACTGAAAACATTTCTCGARGATCTCCATGTATAATTTATCTCTGTATCATAAACTGCTTGTTCAAACAAAGCAAATATCCTCTAATTCCAGACCTGTGCCTTTTGGCAAGCCATGTCACATCCCAATCTGTTATAGCAACGTCTATCTGGTGCGACTCCAAAAAAATCAGCAGAACCATTGAGATTTACACTGGCAAAGCCAGAAGTCAAATGTGATCCTATTAGACGGGGCTAGGCAGGTCACTGAGATTAAAAAAAAAAAAAAAAACAGGACAATTTGGAATTAAGTTAGGAGGTGACTGGGGAGCCTCTGGGGAATGGCTTTCCTTATTCAAAACTYAGTTGCTGCCGAGGACCAGCAGGAGCAATTTGCACTTGCTGAAGAGTCACTTGCTGGGTCGCAGAGGGAACGGCTGCACTGGCCAACAGAGGTACCCAACGGTGAAACAGAGGAGAATTGGAGAATTTCAGCAAGAAGACCAGGGCATGGGTATTACCGTGGCAATATTATGGAGATGGCAAGAGCTGCTGGGCAGGGTAGAGGCAGAGGAGGTGATAAGACCTACTACATCATATTTTAGGTGTGAGAAGATAATCAGCACAGGCTAATCACTGGGAAGAGGAAGCCAAGGCCATGCAGTTCATTAAACCAGAATGATTTCCCGCTGGCTGGACTCATGCACACAGTCAGGCTACTGGTCTTGGGGTCTCTAACTGGTCTGATGCTGTCCCAGGCTGGTGCTACAATAGCTGTAGTGCAGTCCCTGCTGATTTACACCTGCAGTAATGAGTGCTGGACCAAGAATACCCCTAAAGGTTCAGAAGTCTACCAGGAAGGGACTGGCGATTGTTTAGACAACACAACTGACACGCTTCACTCAGGAGAACTTTCTGCAAGCCTTTTGCCATAATATAGGCCTGTTTATACCTACATCTGCTCCAAAGTGTGGCCCCTCATGTCAGGTTTTTTTTTTTTTGCATTCCTCTACCACAGATGGAATCTTGTGATCTTCCAATTTGGGGGTCAGATCCTCACATACACTGAGGTAAACTGAATGCTGGCTGTTTATCAGCAGCTTTTATCTCATGCTGCAGACCAGACAAGTCTTGAGAGCAAAAAGTACGTGAGGAATCTTTACAAGTTTTTTGACAAAAAGTCATAGGGCAATTTTTCAGTCTCAGCATCCCTGACATGCAGTTTTAAAGGAAAAGAACACACCCTTTCTAGGTGTTGAATGAGAAGTATATCCAAAGCAGCCTTTTACAGCCTTCACTATACTGAGGACCTGGCATCTCTGTGACTTCATATATTTAGGGAAAATCTTTTCATCCTGTTTCCATTAGCACATTCCACCTGTGCTAGAGCCAGGATTCATTCCCAGCAGGAAAGGAACATGATTAAAACTACCACCATCTGAAAGGGGTTTCCTGTTCTGCAGAGGCAGTGAAACAGCTCTTCTTCAGAGCACCAACGCTAGCTCCACAGTCCATTTCTGTATAGTGCTTATCCTCCAGATTTGCCCTAGCAAGAGGATGGACTGAGCACAGACTAAATCCCGCAGTCTAGGATTGACCCCTTCTATGAGAAGTTGCAGTGACAGAAAGCAAATCTATCTTCTTTAGGAAAGCTAAATGACCCCCAAATATAGTCAAGTGTCTCCTATCCCACAGCAGCTGTTCAGGTTCTCCTCCAGGAGGCACCTACCTCTGTGTAGGCCTGTGTTACTTGCTCATACAGAGACTGATGATGATGGATGGCCAGTTCCAGGTCTTGCATTTCTGAGGGGAGGCCTCCTTCACTGCACATTTTGCACCAGGCATCCACACCTGAAAGGAACTGAAACAATTCCAGAAACAATGAGCAACGCCAACCCAGAGCAATGTCTCATGACCATCTCCTTCAGGAAAAGCTGCTTACAGATGACTGCAATTTGGACCAAGGGAAATAGCCCCAAAAGAACCTTTTGGGCCCTCTCAAACAGGACRTTCCTGGGCCCTCCTCAGAGCCTGAGGAACACCTAGATTCAAATGAAGAGTTTATATTTCTTTTGACATAAGCAAATGCTCCTTTAAGCAGAGCTACAAACCACACATTCTAAGAGTCTTCGCATACCAGGCAGAGATACTGCAAGAGCTTTAGAAAAAAACATAAGCACAAAGCACAGAAGGCCATGGCTATTTTGTACCAGCCATATTTGGCAATTTCTCACGTATTAGTCTTCTATTGCTTACCTGTCCTTAACATCACTGATTTAAGCAATAGAAAACTCCCATTACACCCAATGCTGGCATCCACTTTGGTGAAATGCAGACAGTCTGTCCTGAAGCAGCTCCCGAGCCAGGGCCAGCTCAGTGGGATTCCTAATTGGAGACCAAGGCTTTAACCTCTGGGTCACCCATTTGATTCTGGCCCGAGTCAGCAGTGATCAGATACCGTGACCATCTGATGGCTGCAGAGCAGCCAATGTGAAATGAGTTGCTGGTCTCAGGCCAGTTCCTGGTAGGCAGACATCCACAAAAAAGGGGAAAAAAATTCATTGCTGCTGCAATTGTTATGGATTAGCACCTTGGTTGGAAGCCTTAGAGGCAGCCAGAAAAGGAACAGACTTAGGGAGCAGAGGGATGGAAAGAAATATCTTTCCACTCTTAAAAGCCTCCAGAGCAGGATTGATGCATTTTGGCACGGCAAATTGGGGAAGCTCTCCAAGGTGCTGGCTGTTTTGTARAAGAAAATAGGCATTTAGTCTCTAGTGTTCCCATCATGTGTTTCCTTTAAGCAGAGCCTACTTCAGTGACACAGTGCTTAACATACTCCCTTTCTGACCATACTTATATTCTTAATTGCTTCTCATTAGTATTTTCTCTTTCTCCATCATTCTGTTAAACCAGCCTTCCATATGTAGGGATTTTAGAAGAAAAAAAAAAAAAAAAGGTAGCTGACTATATAAAGAGATGCAGTGCCCTGTAGGATGGATGTATATTGCAATAATACCACCCCCATGATCACAGCTTTACCCATGCCTGAAGTGTTCACCTGTGCCTTGTTAGTAAAGCACTCAGAGCAGGAAGGGTTGGGATATTCAAATCAAAGAATTTCAGTTCAACTCTGGCATCAGCATCTCTTTTTTTTTTTTATTATTATTATTAGCAGAGTAAAGCTATTTGCCATGCTGCTGTGTAATCAAGGGGATAAAGTGTTTGCACTGTAAACACTTCTTTTCAGTGCACAGAGATCCAGTATCAAAGATGAATTCCTAAGCATTTGTGTTCTACAAGGTGCCAATTTCCCTGGGAAAACTGTGTTTCCCAGAAGATTAGTGGCCRGGATGGCAGGAGCTGTTGGGCTGATTTGACTCTTGATCTGTTGAACCTCCCTATATGGAATTCCCAAACAGCCCTGCATAAAGCTGAACTCGTATTTTGTTCTGAGCTAATGGAATTCACATTTCCTATTCAGTTTTAACAGTATGGAACTGAGAGCAAAACCTTCTGGGGCTGTTACAAGAACCTCTTGGATGAAACAGTGAGCAAAATACTGTTACACCTTGAAGACTGCTGTTGCTGCTGCGGGGATCAGCTATAGCTCATATCCAAACGGCTCCATTCCACAGGGTTCAGAACAGGCTCCTGCAGCCAGGTTCCCTATACACTGCCACATCCCCAGAGTGGGACTGGCACGGTAGGTGCACAAGAGATCCTGTGCACGGAACTGCATTTCTACACCTCACCTCTATTTTTTTCTCCTTTCTCAGCAGTGTTATGAGGATATTCCCACATCTGCCAAAAAATTTAGAGGATTTTTTTTTGTAATGCACTGGCTTTGTGCATGTAAGTGAATTTGTGTTGTTGATACTTCACCAGCACGCTCTTTAGCTTGCATGACAAGCACCTGTGATGTACGGTCCTGAAATGTTCAGGGCAATGACCTTTACCAAGGGGTTTTCACTGGCTTCAGCATCGTAGATCATGACTTAGAGATAGAAGACACTATACAAGCATAGAATTTATCTATGAAAATTTGAACAATAATCCCAGAAACCATCATAATCAGGATGCTAAGGAACCTCTACATGAGCTGGTAATGGGGCTTGTGGCTTCCTGTGTACAGACTGAGTCACTCCATCAGCAACTTCACTGCTACCACCAGCAGGAGCAGTTATCAGTTAATCAACAGTGTTTTACTCTGATACTGTGTGTTGGTCTGAACTGCATGTGTATATGCACATGGGAGAAAACAACTGTTTTTTAGAGATACTTGAAAGTATTAATTCATACCATACAACTATTAATTTGGAGATCTTGGAAGAATTTGTCTGTGTCACACTGTATTGGACACAAGAAACATGCATGTTCATGAAACAAAATCACTGTTTCATGAGTTAAAAGAAAAACATATTTAAAATTGTAAATAGTTGTTAGGTAGGAACAGGAGCTGTTACTGTCTACTGACTACTCAGTACATTAGTTGCCTAAATTAGTTGCCTAAATTTCTGTTTAACCCATAGACTGCAATAACTCCTATTGGGAACATAAAAGCTGCTTAAATATTATTTGAAATGACAGACTCCAATAATTGTATATGCTTTTCAAGATTTCAAGAAATATTAAGGGACTCACTTCTCAAAAGTAAAAACGTCCCTAAGGTACCCAAGGAACTTTAAAGTAATGATTCACACTCAGTCCCAGCTCACAACCTATTCACTGAGGTTGCAAATTCCGTATTAGGTCAGGTAATGGCTTCTCACACCGTTTCCTGCTAACCTTCCTCCGTGACTGCTGCTCAGGGTCACAGGGCTGCTCTGAAACACAGCTCTGGCATTTCCCACCATCTGTTTCTTTGCATTTTCACTCAGTCCTTGCTTGCTGCTTGCAAGGCAATTGCATGGAATATGCACAACAACCAGGATGCTTCCCCTAAACCCCAGAGAAAATAAAGGCTCGCTCCAGTTTTCTCACCGTTTCTCAGTGGCCTAAAGCCATTCTAAATGGYGTGTATTTTTGTGTGCATGAGGCTTACTGCGTACATTCTGATCTTGTTTCTAGCATTTCYTCCCCTTTTCTAATCCAGAAGTTATTTGTTCATATTCCTGCAACTCATGAGTTTCAGCTGTATTTTCTTGTCCTCTCTTTCCTCAAATTCTTCCTCTCTTTCCATTTTCTTTCCTCAGGAGGGCATTCCAGGATGTGCTTGCAGGGATCTAGGCAGAGACCTGATGAGAACAGTAGCCTTCCTGTTTGGGAATAAGGAAAGAACTGCCAGGTAACTTTTCGGAGCAGCAGCACGAATATGTCATCTAGTGTATGCAGATGATTCCTACTTCTTGGACCAGTAATTTTGCTTGTGCACTTCTTTGGGCAGATTGTGACCCAGAATCATTGGTTGAGATCTCCACGCTGATTGAGGACGTTAATTTGATCATTCTGACAGGACTTCCAGAGCGAGCATCACAGGAATACTTAGGCACTCTTCTAGAGACTGCTGCCAGGAAAGGAAGGACACACAGTATGTCTCCTTCCCCAGCCTGGTAGGGAGGTGGCTAGAGTCTCATCCGCTGTAAATCAGAGAAGTTTTCTTGAAAACAAAGTGAGATAAGGCTCATTCTCCTATCTTCTCCTGCAACTAGCCTCAGTCATACCAAAAAATGGAGAAATAGATTGCCTTCCAAACYGGAATATATCCACATTGTTATGAGGAATTAAAAAAAAAGAAAAATAAAAGGATTGTAGCTGTCTGAATTAATAGACATTTGGGATACACGTCCATGGAATGTCCTTAGAGTTGTACCTTGACCTGGAGATACTGGAGATCTGGGGATTTTCAGCTTAGTGTACTGGCTTCTCATCAAACATTTGTGCCGAAGACGGCCTGGCTGGAGGCTAAGTTGGCAGGATTTGGATATTCTTTTTCTTTTTTTCCCCCTTTGTTTTTTTTTCTTTGGTCTTTTTTTGATGATAGCTTGGTATTTGTAAACTGTATTTAAAAAAAAATAAGGAAGACAGACACACACTTGCATGTGCACATGCACACACCAAGAAAAAGGAAGAAAAAGCAAAAACTGAGCCTTGAAGCAAGAGCTCCTTCAGCCTCGCGCAGTTCAACATGCCACATGTATCTGCAGGAACAGCCAGGAGAGCAACGTGATTCTGAGGCACGTGAAGACAGATGTGAGGTTCAATTCCCAGCAGGGCTGACTCAGCCTTTTATCCTTCTAAGCCAGACAAATGGTATCCTATGCAGTTTGCTGTGTGGGGTCTTCTGTGTGGGGAAAAAGACCTTGAAAAACAAGTTGTTTCCTGCTCGGCTTGCCTATTGTGGAGCTCATAGCAATTTTTCACAAGTCTCTGCTCCAAGCCAATAACTTCCTTGCAGATTGTAGCGTGCCTAACGCTGAAAGATCACGTCCCATTAGACTTGCTTCCTGTTGGCATCCCAGGGAACTTCCATCAGTAGGAAGGAATGAACAAAGCGACTGGAGCGGCTCCTTGCTCGAAGGAAAGACAATCTGCGTATCCGACTGGGAGGAGGGAAGCGGGGGCACGTGTGGGGAGACAGGGCTGGAGACTCCTGTTGCTGCCAGAACAAAGGCAGCAGAAAAGCCTTGGTCTGGGCGAGAGGAAACAGTAGGTTTTTCCCCAGATCTTTGCTGATATGTGCGTTAGAGAGCTAAACCTTACAATAAAATGAGAAATTTCATTGAGTAATTGAGAAATTCCTTTGAGTAAAAGCCTGGGTGATGCCAAATAACAGAGAACTGAACCTGSAATTAATGTTTGACAGATCACAGGCTCAGGCACAGACCAATTTCCAGCCACCTCACTTTTCACAGCACACCAAGGTGTTTATGACTAAACTATTAGCATGCAAGTCATTGGTTTACCCTACCAGAGTGACTGAAGCAAAGTCTTCAACCAATTCTGGCTAATGGCCACAATGTCTCCCACATTTCTTTCTTCCAGTTGAGTTTACAGGTTTCACATCAGCACCTCCCATCTCCCTGAGCTGTCTGTCATTGCAAGTGAGCGGTAACTGCTATTCAGAATTAGCAAATTTTCTTTTCTCCATAGTACTGAGAGCCAAACCTCGGCCAGGCAACACAAAATTAAGTTCTTTTCAAAGAGCTGACAAGAGAGGACTGAGTTTTCCAGATCCATTGAATCAATTGTAAAGAAAAACGAACTAAAGTTGAAAGTGTCATCACTGAAGCTTTTTTCCAAGTTAAGGCTGAGGCAAAACATCCACTTTGGGAGTATACAAAGTGAATGACAACAAAAAAATCATTTCTAGCTGATAGACAACTAACTACAGCTTTCTGTCTCGTTGCTTTTCAGATGATAAAATATCTTAGCAGCGCCACATAAATTGCTAACAAAACTGACAATTCAAAAAAAGAGATTAATTTGTAAAGCCCCCCAATGATGATGTCATAAATCAAATTTCAATCATTCTGAGTCTACAGACTGCATATCAATTCTTTTTGATTTTTCATTATGAACAGTGACAGATGATTATTAATATGAAGACTATGACAAACATTACGGTGTTGAGATGGAAGCACCTTTGCTGGGCACCTCCTGGTATAGTTGTCCCATGACAGCTCATGAGTAAACACCCACTAAAGGGAATATTTATTCTTGACTATGGCCAGATGTCAGTAGAAAATACGGAAAAATAAAATTAAAGAAAACTACTATTTTAATTCTGGTCAGAAACAACAAGGAAAATCTTTATTGTTCTGGCTAGACTTTTCCATACMTGTATCTTGGCTCATGAGACAAAGTTTCTGGCTCATCACTTGTAATTTCTTCTTCAACCATCTGAAGTGCAGGTCATAATATAAACATAACATACACCCTCRTGGTGGCTTTTAGAAAAACAAGTGTACAACGGCAGTGAAGAAAGAGCCCCGAAACAGTGCTTGCCATCAGAGAATGAATGTAATCAACTTAGGTTCATCATTGAATCCTGACTTGTAAGACAGAGTAGATCCTCTACCAGTCACATGTGCAACTCACCTGCTCAGCCTTCTGGTGGAAGACAGCAGACATGGCCAAGATGGTGCTGCGCTCATCCAAGGCTGCAGCAAAACTCTTCCACTCTTGATCCAGCTGCGTAGAAATTTGTTTAATCTGCTGGGAAGCATAATGGCCTGCCTCAGAAAGCCTGGATGCAACCGACATGATCCGATTGATGTTGACATAGGCGTTCTGGAAATTAAAAAGCACACGTAAATGAAGAGAAGGAAGCACCGTGACCACCCTCTGCCTTCATTACACACTCCAAACACCAGCAGCTGGAGTAAAGCCAAGTAGTTCACTGAAAGCAATCAAGCACCTGTTTAAATATGCATGAACAGCAGCCATTCTTCCTTCCACTCTAAAAAAAACAGCCCCCAGGAATCTTTTTGCACATCTACACCATTATCCTCCCTCCCTGAATTTACTTATTTCTGAATTTATTTAGGTAAAATCATTCTAGGTGAGGTGCTCTGTTTTAGTTATTCACTTCCCTGGTAAGGTCTACTCATTGCTTTTGATATTTCTGCTGCATTACTTCATGTTTTCTAGATACTACTTTCACATATTCCGAAATAAAATATTTGTGTTCTGTCCTCCAGGAACTCTCTGACAGTTCTTAACAGATGTGCAGAAAAACGCAAAACTTAAAAATTTAAGTACACTCGTAAGGATATTCTACAGAAATAAGAGTTTCCATAGAAATGGCTATTAAATTACATTCTTCCTTGAAAATGTTATCTTTTCTGTAGGTTATTTTAAGCTGTTCTCCAGCAGAGATATCATTTAACTACATTTTGAATTTAGAAGAACTCAAAAGACTACTAAAAGGAAGATATTTTCTATTCTTTCATCAGAATTTTTCATAATGGTTTATATTCAGCCCTGAAGCCATGACAGCATTGTTCTTTCTCCAGTTGAACTGTGGACAGCATTATAAAACCCCAATTCTGCAGACAAACATAAGCCTCAAATAAATAGTTATCATAACAGTGTCACACCGAGATGCACAATGAAAACACAAACGACAGCTATTTGTGTTTCTCTAACTTCATTTGCTGTAAACATTTCTCCTTCTTCCCCTGCTCTCACTGCAGGGAGAACGGCCAGCACTTGAGAGGCTTTGCTAGTGTTGACTCCCTGCTCTCTTGTCGCATTAAAATGTTGCAGGGAGAGCTTCAGGAATTCCAGAGAGCAGAATCCTTAGGAGCCTTATGCACAAGGACACACAGAGCCCTGATGATTTTAACAGTATTCCTCCAGGACAAATAATAAATCCGAAGTGGAAGTGTTTGCTGGAGCCGGAACTCATCGCAGCTACTCGGAGCACCATGTGCAAAGGTAGCTGCCAACCCAAATATGAAAGCCAGCAGAGCACGGCAGGGATGGGCCCAGCGCCAGGCTGGGCTGCAAAGCAGGGCAGAGCGGGGCTGCACAGTGCGCTGGGCAGCTGCACCACGTCCATAGGGGCTACAGGGAAAAGGCTGGAGCTACAGCCCTTCCAGCCMTTCTGCTCTCCCTGGTGAAACAAGACTGTGATGGCAGGCACATAAATAAGATAAGCCTCCAATTTAGATTGTTTCTTTATCCTATAGCAAGTTCTGGGGAATTTCATTTGGCTTAAAAATGTTAGATTAATTCTAAAGAGAAAAAAGATTTTGGGGTTTTTTTTTCCTTATAATTAAAACTGATCAAAATTGTTCCGGATTTAAAAGTGTCTTAACAAAAGTAATTATCTGGAATTTTGACCACTATTGACACTGTCAAGCACCTCTTTAAGTTCCTCCAAGTTAGAGACTGTAATTTAGACTAATAAATATTTAAGCCTGTCTCCCAAAGAAGTCTCCATGGCCGAGCCTCAGCCAAGGTTAGGTTTTACCATTGCAGCTCAGCTCTTCTGGTGGAGAGCAGCATAGGATTGCTACGGCTGTAAGAGTTTGGATGAGTTGTACCAGTTTAAGATCTGGAAACCAGTTTAAGATCTGGAACTTGGATCTGGAATTTGAAGGAAATGTTGCTAAAGTTTCAATTTCACATAAAAGATGGTCAGTTTCTTCTTGGTTTTATGACTTTTTCCCCTGCAGAATAATCTCAGTATTTGTAATGTAATGAGCATGATTCAGTGAGAGGAGAACAACCGTGAATTCTCTGGTTCCCTGTTGCTAGTATGTAAGTGTATTATATAGCAGAAGTAAAGGTAGGTTCAGTTGAAATATAGCAGATGTTTCTAGAGTCTGTTTTTTAAGTTAGGGAGATTTATATATTGTTATGTCTGTTTGTTAAATTTTTATATAGAAAAGAGGATTTTCATGGATGAAATTTCCTTTTCCTAGTTGACGATTTTTCATGGAAGGATACCAATCTGTCCTGTAGCCAACCCACTTACTCCATAGCTCTTCCAACGAAAAGCAAGGAGCTGTTCYGGAGCCACCTGCTCCTAGCTTCTTCCACAGAGCACCGAGTGGAGCTGGCTCAGGAAAAGAGTCTGTGGAGCTTCCCCTGCTGCTTCCTGCCTGACGACCAGCAGGCAAGGAGCGAGGAGCAGCAGGGATTCAAGTGCACACGTGGGATGTCCTCTTCTGTGCAGCTCTCATTGCAATGCCCAGCCCTTCATCTCACTTCACCTCAGAGAGCCCCAACTGAGACTTGGGCACAGGAGACTTTGGAGAGGGTTTCATGGAAAACCAAGCCAGAGCAAGGACTTGAATATGAAACTCAGAACAGCACACGGTCTAATTACCCTGCACCATATCAGACGCTAAACATTTTACAGGACTTTTACTCAGTGTCACTTTTACTGAGGAAGGTAGGGTCAGGGGAACATTATTTGGATCTCCAATGTGAACTGAGGTAAAATGACACATGGCTTCAAAGCTCCCCAGAATTTAGTTTGGGAAGGAAGGAAAAGTAAGTACTTGACCAGGATCCACAAAAACAAGACATTTGTTTTTCACCTTCAGGTAAAATAAAGCTGTAAGACAGTTTCTTCCACCTTTATCTTCTGATGTGTAACACTCAGTAAAATGGAACAAAGATCTATGTTGCCAAGATTCAACCATCAATGTTTTGCAAAATTAAACCTTCCTTTCCCTCTGGTTTTGCTCATCACTAGAACAGAATGATTTGAGACTTTTCTGTATTATTATTATATAGACCTTTTGATCCCCAAAGGAAGTAAATTAAAAAGAGCAACTGACGAGACTTTTATTTTTCCTTTAGGCTGAAAAATCTACTACTAGCAGGTCCACACACGGCTCATTTTATATAATACCTGAGGCCCTCATTGTTTTCAGACCAGGTCTCCCCAAAGAGGATTGCGAAGCTGCACTGATTTATGGCTATACAGGAGAACAATAGATCAAACAGTGAGAAAAACATATATTAATGTCTAAAAGTAAGGTCAAAGGCACTGTAGGGAAAAACCTGTATTTTATATAGATTTGCAGCCTTTCCAGAAGCAGTCCCTTTGTAAGAGTTATTTTTTGTTGACTTTCTCCTTAAAGTTTTTGACTATTCAGGCAAAACCAAGTTTTTTTTGCCTCCCAGGGATCACTAGACAGTTGGGGGAATGAGAGGGGGAGGAAAGGCTCTGTGTATCATGATATGCAATAATTTCTCATGTCAATTTAGGAAATACTTGTGCAATGCCATTCAAGTGCAGAATAGCTGATGTCATACGAGCAAATCCACCATTTCACAACCTGCTTCTGCCTAAACAAGGCCTCAATTCCCACCTTCATTAGCAGCAACCTAACTGTTCCTTCCAGTAGATGTGATCACGGCTAGAGTCCCTCACACGTGTTAAGGCAACAGCCTTAAGTCTCAGCAAAAAAGCACTGACAGGAGCAGAGTTTCAGCTATGGAATGATCTCCCACAGGGAAATACATGAATTCAATCCTGATCATCTTGCAGGCATGCTGTGAGACCTTCCCTCTTAATTAAACCTTCCCACTCTAGCTGGAGACTTTCTTCTCACGCACACATAAAAAGAATACCTTACATTTAGGAAGGAAAAGTAAGAAACATGAAATCTGCAAGGAACTTGGCTGTGTTGGTCTCATTTCCTAGAGAACTAGTTGGGATATTGGCATGGCAAACAGTGAAGGTGGGCCACAAGAGCAGAGTTTGACAGATTCATTAATTAAAGGTGAAATTTGACTGTTTAGTAGCTCTTAAAAAATAACCAACTCACACTGTTACTCAGAGAGTTCAGAAACCATCTGTGAAATGAACACAGCACATAAATCCCAAGCAGAACGTTTCAGTGACAATATTCCCATGAGATATCTTCAAGGCCTTTAAGTTTCTATAACAAGGCTAATTACATGTAGCCTGTTGCCGAATAGCGTCGGATGGCATTTTAGCTCAGCCTACATAGAGAAAAATACAGTTCGCTTGTGATAAACATTGCAAGTCTTAAAGACATCTTAGCCTTTACTAGACAACTCCGATGCGTCTGAAATGCCCTGGGGCTTCACCACAATCTGCACCTTTATTCAGTGTCAGGCAATGAACTGCCTGGCAGCAGGATGGGCAGCAGTTCCTGCCCTGATCACTGCCCAGCATGTTACGGTCCACAAAAACTGAACACTCATTTTTTAAGAACATTAACAAGGCATAGAATGGTCCTGGCAAAGGAAATATGAGGAGCTTCAGCTAGAATAAACAGCAGGTTCTACCATCCAGCTAGTGCAGAGYTCCCCTCAGTATCATTTGTGTCATATTGAAACACTGTAGTTTCTTCTAGTAATTTAACTAGATTAATGAGATTACTCACAAAATGGTGTAGCTAAATATTTATGATCGTGAAATGTATTATTGCTTCAGTATAAAAATACCACCGTGATAAAGGCTAAATATAATCTCTTGTTTTGAAAATTAAGTAAAAACAAACTATGGCTTGAACCACAAAAGAAAAAATCTACGGTCATTATCTGAAAGAATAACACTGGACTACAGCTTATTACCTGAAATATACATATTCTCTCCCCCTTTCACATGCCACATTGTTCAATTTTAATGAACAATTATTACAGTAAAAAACAGAGTAAGAAATTGTTTTTTTTTTTCAAGAATGAGCTTTGATCACAGCATGCTATAGGAATGTACAGGGAAGCGTATGAGACAAAGGCATGAACATTAGACATCCAGACAATGTAATTTCCAAAAGAATTGAAAAGAATACTGTAATTATTATTAGTAATGCCATGACTAAAGTACATTAGACATGCCATAAAAATAAAAAATAAAGAAATTGCTTAAACATCCAGGATCTGATCCAACTTCCATTGGTGTCAATAGGGCTTTTCCTGCAAAACCTACAATGGCTGGAGCTGCATTGTCCTTCATATCTTTGCTTCAAATATGTTTGTAATGTATTGGGGAGAGGGAACACACAAAACCAAAAGGAGTGCTTCCAGTTTATTACTCAGATCCATGAGRGCTGAATCATTCTCAGTCAAGCAGTTGCTGGGACTAACATACTGCATAAAAAAACTAGCTAAATTATTACACCAATTTTTAGCAAAAATATAAATGCAATTTCTAGATAAAAAGTTAACAGAATGATCTAGTTGCACCTTCGGGACTTAGAGACCAAAAGATATATTAAGAAAGATACAGTGCAATTTAGCTGGGTTTTAAATGTTAGCGGCAATCTCTGTATCTTGAGCCTGATACTTGGTAGCTAAATAAATGAGTTTGGTAATCAGCATGAGACAGCTTGAAGGCTTGTCTGATCTGAATGCTTATGTGTATCAAAATTAACCAGAATGTTAAGTTTTAAGACGTGGGCATGTCACAATCCTCCATCCAGGACAGCAAACAGATCTGAGGCTGGCAGTCCCCTATTCTCTTTTGGGGGAGAGGGACAGCAAAGGCTTCCTAACGTTTCCCTTCTGAGCTCATGGCATGACATGAAAAGGCTGGGAAACAGTCAGTTAGTAAATGTAAATTATAGTAAATACATTTATAGTATATAGTAAATACAACAAAGTACATATCTAGCAGCAAATTCATTTCAACTATAGATTTCTGGTTTTTACTTCTGTATTACATTACTTAATCTCAATCTTTAATCCCACAAATATTTTTTAGCAGATAACTTCGAATAAAAAGTCTAAATGAGACTCCAGATGTGCAAAGGTAAGTCACATCCATAAATACTGTAAGAGCAAAGCCTTTGGCAACGGACTCTGCAGGGCAAAACATTTCTTCCTTCTAAATGTACTGCACCTAGGATAGTGACCTAGACGTTACGACAGTATCTCTTAGTATTATTATAGTAGTAAGTATTATCAAACAACACACATACATCCACCAGCCATTTTCACAGTCTCCAGCAGAAATCAAACAGCAACATGAACAATTGAACTAAGGTATCACTGTTTAAAAATAAGGCGACAAAGTGAAGATGCTGTTGTGTGTACCTCTCTTGTGACTCTGTGTTTGCAAATTTATTGCCTATAATATTTCTTAGACAATTATACTGCAGAAAAAGGGCAACCAAGCAGCCTGTGCATTAAAAAAACTCATAAAGTATACAGACCACAACCTTTGTATATCTTGCCCCAAAAAACTACAGCTAGCTGTGATAGTATTTGCCACTAATATCTCTGTCCCCAGAAAAACTCTCCATCACTTGTATGTTGTTAGAGGTTAAGCAGACCTGACCTGTATTTCCAGCCTCACTYTCCCAGCAATCCAAGTATGCCTCAAATTGCTGTGCAGTCCTGGGGCAAATAACATCCTGCCACTATGCTCAAATGCTTCAGATTCCCAACCATCTTTCTCCAAACTCGCCTAATTCGAGGAAGTCAATTTGTCCCCAGGCCACCCTTGCCCATCACTGGCTCTTGTGCTGACCAAAGGCTTCAGCCTCTCTATGCAGGGTTTCCACCACACTCCCACAGAGCTCCGGCACTCACCAGCTCACAAACCCACATCTAGCACAGGAGTCAGGAAAGGGGCATTTTCATTTCAGTCTCCTCCTGCTGCTGCTTTTCCTGCATGCTCTGCACAGCTGCAGTGACTAGTATGCAGCCCGACACCCTTATGCAGCAAGCTGATGTGTCCTGCATGCTAACACCCATGTGTTTGTATTACCAGTTTCTGGAGACACTAGGAAGCACTCGACATTTTTCTTAAAAAATCTACTTCAAGACCATCAGTGGTAACTACAGCACTATATGGATATGAGCACAGTGTAGTCACATACATGCATACACAGGTAGTTTAAATAGCCTGGAGTTTAAGATTACCAGCCCTTTTCCACCAGTTTCCAAACCTCTTTTCACACAGCAACACCCACGTCTGCCACTCCACAAACAGGATGCCGAAGCTTTCTGGGCTCCATTACAAGGTAGAAGTTCTGTTCAGTTCCCAGTGGGAAACCCCAGGACCAACCTCACTAAGCTGTAAAACTGACATCCATGACCAAACTGTGCGATCCTGACATTAAAATCCTCCCTTGTAAGACCGTTATGAAGAAAATCAATCCAAATAAAGATCTTCRGCAATCAGGAGAGTTCTGAGAAACTTTTCTGATCATGAGGAATTTCCAGCATGCATGAAATGCTGATATGTTTTATAAAGATCACTGAGACTCATTACAGTCCTGAGTTGCACCTATATCCTGAAACATTTCTGAAGTCTTTCCCCATCCCCACATGGACCTACTATCAATGATGACATCTCAATTCTTTATGTTAACCTCTGACAGTTGAAATGTATCTGAAATGAATCTAAATGAAATATATAACAGGTTTCTTCACACAGCCATACATTTGAGCCCAATTAATTAGTGCAGAACTGAGTGTCACCTCCCACCATACTTACAGGTTGGAAGTTAAAAATTCCCCCTCACCATGCTCATCCACATAGCTAGATCCTCTGTGCTAAGAGATAGAGGACACGACCCTCCCTTCTGTATCAGCCCTGCTGACCATATGGTCCAWATGACTATATGTGTGTCATATGTCAATGCGTAGGGGTTGTACCAGAGTCGGAGCAAAATGGGAGACACATCATCCACCCCAGACTATTCCCCCTAGCAGAACAGGTCTCTCCTGGGCAGCTCTGGCAGCCAGGAGTTGGGCAGCAGGGAGGTGGCCATGGCCTCAGAAGGTCTCCCAAGTTCCTTGCAAATGTCTCAGGGCTTTACTCATTCCCAAGAGTTCACTCGGGGACAGAGGAATGAAGGAAATTAACTTTTCTTCCATTAGGTGGCACCCTCCCCGCCACTCATTAATTTTCTATTAAAGCAATTATCTCTTTTCAAGTTCAGTTCCTAGTTATTTTAACAACATAACACAAGACTACCACAGAAAGGATAAAGGATAGAGGCAGGTACTTCAGCTTGACTCTTCTGACAATGTTTTCTAAAGCATTATGACTGACTTTGCATCTCTCATAATCCAAGTGACTTTTTATGCATTAACCTCCAGGACACATTTTTGGATAATGTAAACAGCACATTATCAAATTCTGCAAACAGGAATGATATATAGGGGATGTGYTACCTTGTATTATGCTAGATAGTATTTTCTGATTCTAAATTTAACAATCATTTGCCTAGAGCCTATTTTTCAGTGCTCAAATAAATTAAAAATACAATAATTATATTAATTTACATGATAAACCTTTGTCAACTTCCACTGTTATGTATCACCCTAGTGAGTGCAGACAGCTTTCCTAAGGAATTGCTAGGTATGTTGAAGCAGCAGGCGGAATTTAGGTCAGAAAATTTAATTACTTGTGCTGGAATTTGGCCAGGACATCAGCGTTAGCACTTGTAATCTTATAAAAGTGGTGCACAGTCTACAATGGCCTTAAGTGGTCTGGACCTCTGTTTCACATTTCATCAGAGGGCTGCTCTGAAGTACCCTGCCCCTTGGCAGTGCCCTAGGGTGTATTTCTCTAGTGCCTTAAACCCCAAACTTAAATGCCAATAACTTTTGAGGTCCCAGCACCCCTGCGAACGTAGCCTGACCACACACAGCACAAAGGGGCCCATCTATAGGAGCCAGGTGACTGGGGGGATTTTTTTGTGTGCATTTAACAGCACTCAGAGGGAGCTGCTCTTTATGATGTGCAGCTTCAACAGAGAAAACATGAACGTTTTTCTAAGTGCAACAATCCAAACATGGATACATTCTGTCCCAATTTCTGTACTGAAAGCCCAGCAGTTTCCAGACTCAAACACCTTATACCAGGACAGAATGAGAATTTTTTTTTGCACCCCAAGTAAGTCAACTCACATTGAAAAGCACTGACCGATCAGCTTTTGAAAAATTTGAAAAAGCCAAAACCCACCACAGCTTTGAAATTCTTCTCATGTCAGAATAATGTCAAAAACTTTAAAAATACTGTATTTGTTCTCCAAAATGACAACAAACTGTACAGGCCTCTGCTGGTCTTAAATGAAGGAAATAACTGTCTATCAGTATGTCTACGGACTGAGCAAGACCCTGTGCTTCCCTGAACAAAGGCTGCTGCCTGCAAAGCCTGGTCTGGTCTTCCTTACGTTCCTCACAAGGGTCCAGAGCTCCCTCTGGACAGGAGATGGTCTCACATGCCTGCCCCTTCCTCAGTCACACCCCCYGCCCGGCGCAGCGCGTCCCGAGCTCACCATGGAATTCATGGCAAAGTGGTTGTGCTGCGTCTGCAGGTCAAGGGCATGTTGGTAGCTCACGCCGATCTCCGTGTGACTCTGCAGGAACAGCTCCTTGTTGTGGCTGATCCAGTCGAACATCTAGAAATAGTCACACAGGACACACAAAGAGAGACAGCGTTAGTGAAGGACGAAAAAAAMCAGGGCAAGTGCAAAACACAGGAGGCCGTAGTTCTGAGACAGATTTATATGTGACACAGACAAAAAATCTAATCCATGTTGCCTCAGAAATGTTTCTTATCAAAATAAACTGTTGTGTAGGAGTGGCAGCATTCAAGTTATCACCATCTTTTGTTATAAGCAGAATAATAGGTCAGGAAACATAAATCATAACTATGTTTCTTGGTAAGTTGACACCACAGTCCTTTTCTGTAATAGGAATTTCACATATAGAAAGATGGCAGCAGAGGTACCTAAATCAGAGGTTACTTTATTGACTGGAGAGCTAGTGGTTCATAAAGCACCCTCAGAAATGGTCCCAAAATTCCATGAATATTACTGAGGAGATTTTCTTCCTCCTGCCTTTTTTCTTTTTAGTCTATATATAAAGTTTCCAAATGCTATATCCAAACAGCCAGTTGACTTCCTACACTTACATTTCCTAGATCTTTCCTACTCTGCAGCCAAAACCTAGTCTATCTTCTACTTGTTATTTTTGGGATGAAGAACAAAAAAAGTGTATTTTATTAATATCTATAAATTGTACACATTTAGACTTCTCCCACTTCCAAAGGTATTTCCAAGAGAAATGAACAGTTCAGTACCTCAGCCACAGTTACAAATACAGTGAACAAACCTGATGCAACTCATTCCCTTTTCTGTAGCATGTTAATGCAACACTTAAACCTGGAACATGTTCATTTATTACAAACTGTCAGGAGTGAGCWAGGAGGAAGGTGTGTTTATGTTTTGGCTTGTTCTGTGTTGTGTTACAGACTGCAGGCTTTGAAAATGGGAACCGGCTACAGCTGGGCAGGCAAATTACAAGCTCAGATTTCTTTTCTGCAAACACTTCTGTTACAGAATCCTTTCCAACTTTCTTCACGCATGTTGTCTCTATCCCTGCAGCAGATCTGGGACCTCCTTGTTGATCATAAAAAAAAAAAAAACTTATTAATTCATTAAAAGAAAAGCAAATTATAGAGACAGCGGAGGTTAGGTCAGAACAGTCCCTTTCCTGGAAGAGAACATTTAAGGAGGAAAAGGCAAATGCTGTTGCTTCAAAGAAGCCACCTCACTCAGGAGGGATTAGTCTAAATCTTTATTAAACAACTCATATGTCCTTAGCAGTTTTGTTCTTCAGCACTGAATCAGGAGGTTTGGGGTCTATGAGAGCTGAAAAACGGACAGGGCCCAGGGTTCAAGCACTGTATGTTGCAGCTGACGAGTGTTGCCAGGATAAGGTTAGTGTCTTCCAACAGTACCACAGCCAAGCAGACTGCAGCAACAAACTATAACCTGAGGAGCAATCTAAAGCTCTCTCACTGGATTTCTTTTTTTCTCATTTTATTAAGAATTAGTAAGCAATATAAGCACAAAATAATTTGTCACACTTGAAACTTAAAGAAAAACAATACCATAAAGCCAAGAGAGAAAAATTCTAYAATGGCAAAGTTCACATCTCAACAAAAAGATTTTACATCTCCATTTAGAATCCAATACAGATTAGTCATAAGTAGATATATGTTCAATGTGAAGTTTTTAAAATATTTTAAACAAACGTAAGGCATTTAGGGAGAAGAAAGTTGGCAGCAATCCACTGAAAATAAACAGTAAATCTAATATTTTATGATTATGATCAGAATCTGTTTAAAATGAGTCATTTGAACAGTATCAACTGTTCTGTGGATAGGAAGMATTTCTCCCATCTTCTCTATAGCTGCATTATTGGATGAGCATTTAAGTTAAGTTAAGCCATGGTTATGCCTTTAAAAACATAATAATTGATATTAGGGAGAAAAAAAATAAGAGACAAATCTTTTTATCTTATTTAATCAGTTGAAACACGCAATAGCAGTTGAAAGGGTGACCTCCAGGAATTTTTAGCGACATATGACGAGGCCTGTGATGAGACACATGATGAAAACAGTGTATTTTTAAACCTTTATTCACAGACAATAGATTTAGGAAGAGACTTGGACTTTTGTTTTAGATTTTGAATCTTTCTATGGTATTCTTCATAAAAAATATTTTTTCTCAAATTGTCTATAGTTGTGGCAAATTATCTCCCATCAACATGGTCTGAAGTCTCTCACTTCACCTTCTGCAAACTTCTATAGCTTGAAAGCTCAGAAGTTGTCTCCAGTTTCATGTGCTTTGGAGGAGGGAAAAAATGAAGCAAGACGCCAGAGAGGAGAGATGCAGACTCATTACAGCCTGAAAGAGGGTTAATGATGAACTTTGCTCAGTAAAAATATTCCTTGTGTTTGGTTTAGTAACAGGCAGCACTTGGGCATCACTCTTGCTTTGTCACAGCGGCCACGGCTCTCCAAAATAGCAGGTATGTCACATTGTGCAATGCATCCCTATATCTGAATTACTCCACGCAGTTCTAGCTGAGTGGTACCTCTACATCGCACAGTCCAGGGCTGCATGGATATACTGGCCAGAGCCTGAAGAGCAGCACAGCCTGGGCACAGGGCTGCTTTGGTTTGTGTGCACTGCTTTTGTTTGCAAGGCTGGGTCCCTCACTGCCCTCTCAGGCAGCTCTGCCTCGTGCTCACTGACCCCACACRCCGCAGACGCCTCTCACAGAGATCCTGTTTTGTTCACCGAACAACTCTGCTGATGTGGAGAACTCTCTAGTTTCACCCTCCTAATGGAGGATGCACATGAGTGATACATATCACCCAAACCCCACCGCTCGCTAGTCCTATCACAATAATCACCGGATTTCAAAAGGAACATGTGGGTTCATTTTCTTTGCTTTTGAGACCTAGAGGATTGTGTTTTCAAACTTTTTTCTTTCAGCCACAAAGCCTATGAACAGACTTCTTATTTGCTTATAATAACATGAGTTTGGAAGTGAGGTTTGATGAAAATACCAGATGCTGGGCAAGTTGTGATGATGCTGTGAGGGCCAGCAATGGGTGGCCAGGGGGTTCAGCACAAAGCCCTGTCAACATTGTTTGGCCTGGCCCATATTACCAGCAATATTTGCTGAAAGCTTTCAAGCAAAACTTGTTTTCCACATGAGAAACACCGATGCTTCCTGTATTCCTGAAATAAGCACACTGCTTAGCTTGCTTAATTARAACACACTAATGGTTGTGATGTGAGTATGGCAATGACCCAACCATGCTATTTTACTCAACCGCACAAAGAGAGCTCCGGTATCAAAGGGTTCACTTGGACTCCCGGAAAAGCTGTTAAACATCCTTTAATTAGTTAGTTCCCCTGTCAAAGAAGTGAAGGTTTTTAGTGCAGTAAATCACAGAGGCTGCCCTGCTAGATCGGCTTAGATAAGGGGTGTCATCTAACTCTCTTTTTCCTGTTCTTACACAGCACTTTATCAAGGGATCTCATCCCATTCATGAAAAACGCCACCCTAACAAAACTAGCATAGTGATCATGATAAAACTAATGCTAATAGTTCTGTAATTTTCTTCTGTCTTTTTTTTTTTAATTTGAGTAGTTAGTGCTGGCTGCTGTGCTGTTAATTCTTCTCTTATGTCTGCTAATCACTCGTGCAGTCTTGAATGCACACTAAATGAGAGTGCAGAATAATTAAGGAYGGACATTGTATAGCTTAAAACATAAGAAGCAAAAGGCCTCAATGTCTCCCAGACTGGTACTTCTCAGCACTGCTCCGGAAGACTCGGGCACTGATTATGCAGTTAGAATTTGCAATGACTGATTAGGGGAGGAGATGGGAAGGCCCCATGGCTGTAGGGAAGAGGTTAAGCTCGCTGGAAACATTCAAGGCGATTATTTCTTGTAGTCCCTGTCTCTAGCAATACATAAAGGAAAGCAAATTTAGAAGCTGAAGGATATTAAGTGCAAGAATATTTACATTTAATTAATGGAATTAGTCCATTACAAGAGAATCATGAGAGCCAAGAAGATTCCAAAGGGTCTCCTCCCAAAGCTTTGCTTCAGCATCTACCCCAACCATCATTAATAACATGCATGCAGAAAAAAACAAGTATATGGGCATGACGTCATTTGTCTTTGCTTGCAAGACAGGAAATTGAATTGTGCCTCTCACAACCTTGTTACAACTGGCAACTGTGAAGCCCACTTAGCGTCCTTCAAGGCGCTTCTAAAACCTTGTTTTGTTGTCATAGTTGATGAGTTACCAAGAAAATCTGGGTTAAGCCTTAGACCAAACAGCAGGTCTCAAGTCCTTCATGAAAAAGTCTTATGGAGGGAGAAAGGGGCTCCACATTTTCCTTATATTTGTAGCATCTGGCAAAGTAGTGAGAAAGATAGAAGAACAGCTGTTTGAAAACAGAGAAGAAACATACGGATATGGAACAGCATGGATGCAGACTGTGCGTGCAGGCCGGCCTTACCTCCGATAAAATGAGATTTATAACATCATGTCAAATAGCAATCTCTGCCCTCTGGCTTTTGTCAGTGCTCACTGAGAAGTGGTGGTGTGGGATCCAGGAGCAGTGACTATAAGCACCACGGGATGACGTTCCTGTCACTTGGCTGGCAACAAACCCTCTACCAAGTGGCAGTGATGGCTGCATTACAGTCCTCATGTTTAAAGCACTTCAGCAGCAAGTGAGCTAATTTATTTATTAATGAATTTGTTCATACATGATAAAAAAATCCCCAAATAATAATTCCCAAATCTATCAGTATCCTAGGACTGGAAAAAATTATGAATTTGTTTGTAGCTAATCATCTTTTCCATAATTTTGGGCCACAAATATCAAGCTCATACTCGTAAGTAAGAGGAGAATGACAACAGTTAYAGCCACACAATCTTGAACAATATCAGATGCATATCAAGAAAAGAGGTCCCAAAGGGATGTTCAGGTTGAGTCCAGTCACTGCTACTGGCAGCCAAGCACAGCATACAATTCCTTTCAGAAAGTCATGAAGCTGCATCTGAAAACTAGTCAAATATTGCAGCTCAGCTCCTCCTGTGAAATAGTTCCAGAAACCTTCTGCTCTTATTGTTGAACTCTTCATATCTCTCTGACTTAACTCAGATTTACAGTCAGTTTATACACATTTGCTCTTTTATTAACATTGTCCTTTCACATAAGAGCTCTCCTCCTTCCCAGGTGTTTCCCCTTTCTGGTGTGCATAGGGAAGCACTCATGTCCTCTCCTGCTGGTTTTCACTAGGCTGAGCGAGCCCAACTCTTTCTGCTTTTCCACATAGGAAGATAAAAGAATGAGAGCAACAACTACTGAATCAACACCTGTATTTCCTGTGCTACTTCTTTGCTATCTTTTTTCTTGATAACATCCTGCAAAAACAGTGACAAAGACCAATAGTGTTCAGTGATTTGCTCTGCCAAACACAACTCAAACTACGTTCTTAGTAACAAGTGCAAACTCAAGAGTGCGTATGAGGGAAGGTTTCACGATAAACTGATAGGTCTTTACAGAATCACACTGATGTTACACAATACACCAGCCATAAATACACTCTCCCACTCTGTCTCCATATACTGCTATGGAGAAAAGCACAGATAAGCAGTTACACAACCTGACTGAAATTAAATAATATAGCCCGTTACTTGAATGCTTTTTAAACTTTTGCAATTTATGGACTCCGCAAAGTTTTTTCAAGGCAAGTATATAACAAATTATTGTCTATGGACAATAAATCTGCTTTGCTGATCACTTTTCAACTCAGTAACCATGGTGCACGGGTTGGAAATCACTGTAGGTAAATGCATTGCTGCAAAGCCCATGTAAAAGTGCATGCATGTCCTGGATTGTCAGAACCATCCAACCCACATTAAATTGGTTAATGTACACCAGAAAGTGGAAAGTTTCACTCTGAGGCCATGAACAAGTTCATTTTAATATATTTCCACAATATAAACAAAATAATAACATACACAAAGGAGTAACTGCCAGAGTCACTCTCTTGAGGCTCACAAAGTTTCCAACTACAAGGTCTATTCCTATCTCATCAAGTGAATTTGAAATATTCCCCAAAATTCAATTAAAGATAAATCAAGCCATATTCCTTGCATCTCTTACAACTGTGTGTTGCCAATATTTCAACAAAAAGAATACCACACAGCATATTTGTGGTACGTAGAGTCTCTTGTCAGATGTGAAAGGCTCTGACCCTGGAAAGATTTACATGTCACAATCACCTTTAAAAAAATCAGTTAATCAAAAATCTCTTAATGCCTCCAGACAAAAATCCTAAGTGCAGGTCAACTGGAACAGGCCATACTTTGGTCTCCCATATACCTGGATAGGGCTAATGGAATCGGAATGCAGCACCGCCGAAGAGGAGCATACAAGAACCAAGTGTCTTCCAGCAGTCTAATAAATCCAGACATTCACCTGGCACACACAAAATCCGCATGCTCAAGTGTCTGAGGTCAACCRAGCAGTCCAGAGGGCTGGTGCGGGCTGTCAGAGCTCAGCCAGGGCCTTCTGCTCCCTAAGGGACAGGGAGCCGAGCAACGGGACAGAGTCCATGGTCGATCCCAGAGTGAGGGAGCAGGGCAAGCAGGCCTGGGCTGAAGTGAGACTCTGGGCAGAGTTAAGGTGAGACCTCAGGAAAGGGAGGTCTAGGCTGTTAGGGCTTATTAGTGCACTCAGGATCCTGTTACACTCAGTACAGTTGGCTGTTCTGAGACAGGACTATACTGGCTACAGAATATATCTGGGAGGTAAAGAAAACTTCAGTAACTCATTTCCCTTTTTCATGAACCAACACTATTGATGAAAACTGCTTCAATATAATAATCTCAAACCACTGTAACTCTGTTACCATTCTATAAATACAGCCTTAATTAAATCAAAGTACTGTACTTGTAGTTTTAAGTGAGAACTCAGTTCACATTTTAACACTTCGCTAAGTCAGGGGCTTGTTTATCTGTCCCTTGTTTACAGATGGTGATGGACAAGATGCTGCTTCTGCCAGATCTTTCCCTTTCACATGTGTTCAGCAGAGTCCATGGCCAGGGTGAACTGGTGTCRTTCCAATGAGGCGAATTTACACCAGCTGAAGATTCAGGCCCACAGCTGTATTTGGATAACCTCAGCACTGCATGAACACAGATTTTCCATTATAAATATCTGTGTATATGATTCATAGAGTACAGTGAGTTTAAACTATAGCACATTAAATTATTCCAGACAATGGGCCCAACTGTCAACCCGCTAGAAAATTAGTTAGATGTGTGGCGTGACAAATAGCATTGTATTAATGTCAGAGCACTGTTTCTAACATACTCACGCTGAATGTTCCTACTAAATGCCAGAGTAAGAGATCCATGTTTTTATCCTGACAGATACCAAGCCACAGTCATGCACAAAGCAAGGCATAAGATTCCTGTAACGCTGAATAGAGAAGCAATAATTCTACTCCTGAAGGTGGGAGAAAATTACAGATAGTCAACACATAAATATGACTAATAATACTGGGGCATATTTTATGCATCCATGTATTTACTTCACCCTTTTTTCTTTCTTTTTGAAATATTGTACCTTTCCACTAGACTTAGTGACATCAAACACTCAGGCATTCTTGGAAAGGATTTTCTTTTCCTTAGAAAATGGAAACTGCCTTTCCTGAGCATATATCATCTGCAGAAAACTGCTTGCTATCTAAGTGCAAATTAATTCATTGGCTGGATAGGAAATGTAATACTAAGAGAGATAAATAGAGCATAGTTTCATGAATGGAAAGAAAGAAAATCTGAAGAGAACASACTGATTCCCCTAAATGAGGAATTTTGCTCTCACTTTTCAGCATCTGTGACATTTATAATAAATTTCATTAAGCTGAAAATACTGCATGAGTTCGGTGACTTTATAGACTTTGATTCTATTCCCAGCATAATGTGTGACATTCCAGTGACTCAAAATAGCTGCCATTAAAAACAAAACAGCCAGACAAATGTTGACTGCTTTATATCAGACGTGTGGAATTTCCCCTACCAAAATTACAGGGGCCTGGGGCCCCGAGATACAACTGTAGATTAAAGGCCGGTTTTCAACTGTGACATCTCAAGAGGCATCCAGGCCAGCGCCGGGCTGCACGCACGGGCGCAGAGCCGCGGGCATTGCCTTTCCGTCGCCTTTCATGGTGGCTCTGGTGGATCCCAGGGCAGGGGACGGTCAATCATTTCCTACCCCACAGGGTGATACCTTGAGGATGACAACGTAAGTTTCCTGGGACACTGCATAAACCAGCTGGATCAGCGTTTTCCCTGAGCGCTTCTCTCCTTCCCACACACAGCAGGGATGGAGGCGCCATGGGGCACAACAGAACTCAACACTTCCTGCACAACCTCCACACCATCCTCGTGGGGCTGCCTTGGCGGCTACCTCGGTAAGCAACTTGGTTGATAAAAAGATTAAAATCCATAAAATAAAACCCAGCTCACCCATCACAGCAAATTCTGACCCTGCGGCGTGGAAGGATATTCAGGGCCCATTTGGCAGGGGRTGAGGGTTTCCAAGAGCAGCACCAGGTCCAGCACCGCTGGCCACGTTTGGCTTTGTGGGAACCAAGAGGCGGTGGCCACAGAGCGGCCTAAGTCAGTACTAGCCGGTACCAGCTGGTTCTGAACTGGGCASTGGGGCGCTTGTGGGGGGGTGTTTATGTAACTGGTTGATCATTCGCTTTTATTTATCCCAGTTCCCAAATCAGCAGTGGGAAGTTTGTGTTGACTGGCGATAAATTAACCTAAATTCCTCTACCTGGGACCATTTTGCTCAGGACACCTTTCCAATTACTGCCTAAGGAGCAAGGCGCCTGGCTTAGGCATCAGGTAACATGGAGAGGCCTCGCAATGCACAAAGGTTTGAGAAAACACTTCTGAAGTAGTTTTCCTGGTGCGTATAATGTGATGTGTGAGAAGAAAAGGCAGAGCGAGATGGCTTTGAATCGTTTACAAATGACATTGATGGCTCTCGGAGCGATCCCGGGACTGTGCTCCCTGTTTCCCCTTTTCCCCATTGCAGGCTCCGGGGGAGGCAACTGCTCGACCACACACCCACCATCGTGCACTCCCTATAAACAGATATAAAGGCTCATTTACTGTATACTTTTAAGACCCCGAGTTCTGCCAAGTGTGGGTCATTTAAAGCATTTCATCCAAGCCAGGAAGACATTCATTTAGAGGCAATAATCACATAGTTACATCTGAAAGATGCAGAGCAATAAATCTAAACCACGTGCGCAGTTTAATTGCCTGGTTTCCTGACAACTAGGCTCTTATCACCTAACCTTCCCCAGGATCAAAGCAATAAATATAAAAGCCACTTTTTTTTCCTCGCTTTTACTGTAGGCTTGTCCTGTAGAGGATTTGGGCCCCCTTGTCTTCATTAGCTAAACAAACCTCTTGGTTGTAAAAAGCCATATTCATCCTTAAAAATAAGTTTCAAGTCTGTATTCCCATGCCAAAACACTTTCTTTTGCCACAGTGATTAGGAGAGCATTCCTGTACCTCGCACCAATGCCAAGTTGGAGAAGCTGAAACAGCCTTGAGACACTATCAAAATTGGCAACAAAAACAGAGAGGAAATTTGTTCAAATGCAAAAATATTCCACCAGAACATAGTGCCTGACAATTATTTTTGGATCCATTCTAACRTGCAAGGAGGAAGCAGGAGGAATAGTAACTACGCCTGTGATGGTGGCGGCAGGAAACTGCAAATAGTCCAGCACACAGCGTTCCCATTGGGGCCGCGGCAGGCGCGTTCCGGGCGGGCTCCCGCTTCCTCACAGCTCGGAAAGGGCAGGCTGGGAAACCTCGGGCAGGACCTGCGTCGTTCTTGGCTCACACGCTGCCCTCTGGCACCGCAAGGTTGTGAGTGTGATGGATGCAAATCCGATGGCAAGCGGCCCCGGATGGCCCGGACTGTGCTCCAGGGATCGCCGAGCGTGGAGGAAACGCGCAGGCCTTCCGTGCCCCTGCTTGTAGCAGCGGAGCAAGGATTTGTTATTGTGTTTGCGTTCCCATCACAAGGATCGGGTTCCGTTCCACATGAGGCGCAGGCAGCATACTTAGCTGCCTAAAAGAAAAAAACAGATTTGGCAGCACCCAGCAGGATGGATGGATTAAGAAAGGTGGAAAGCACACCATTTTACATATCAGATGAGGACTCCTACGACTCCTGCTTCGGGACTGGCTTCCCGTGTGGCAGGAGGCAAGGCAGTTAACCCCCATGGCTTTTAATTCCCCCATTTTTCACTTTGAACCTAGAATCCTTTGTGCTTTCATTTTACTGCAGCAGTCCAGCTCAAAAGCAATCAGTCTCTGGCAGATGGTTACTCTTCCTGAGGGACGGCTGCCCTTATCTTAAAAATCAATGCCACTAATATCGTCRGGGAGATTCTTATGTATTTTGCCCACTGAGTGTAAACTCAGGTCCCAGTGTTAGGGAAGGAAGGTTGCACCACAGAAACATCAACAGCAACAGAGTCACTGCGTCAGCWGCAGCAATACCAGCAGTAGGCTCCAAAAGAGGTCCTGATGGTCCTCCTCCATGGCTAAGGAAATGATGGTTGCAACAAGGGTTAGGTGACATTCACTGCCCCAATAATACCCACCAGGAAGAAGATTTCTGATGTGTATTTCTCCAGTTCCYGCTGCTGCTCTGCTCAGCAGGCCAGGAAATCCCACACTTCCTCTAACCAGATGRCAAATCTGGTTTGTAGCTGCCATCGGCTGGAGGAGCAGCACAAAGCAGTGGGCGTGTACTTGTGAATTTGTCCTGTTGTTACTAGGTTTGTTCTGAAACTTTCTACTGGTGGATGGAAAGGCRGAAAAGCAAATGTTCGCAATTCTAGTGGTACACAGGAGAAGACCCCCTGTGGCCTTGACTGATAAATAAGAAAGTAGCAGGATACAAGGTTCACAYTGTAAAAAAGCTGGAAGCTCCTCTAAAGCATTACTAATAAAAAGGACATTTTCATTTTACAGTCCAATTAGCAGAAATGAGCTCTGTTTGTGCTCTGAGAGAAGTGAAAAACTTCGATAATGATCTCCTGATCTTGCAAAATCTGTTCTTTCCTACAGATACTATGAACGGGATCTTATTAAGGATGACCAGTAGTGGTCAAAGTAATGAACATCTCCCACAGAGCCCCCCAGGATCACTTCCCGCTCTGGCAACGCTTCTGTTTTGACTGGGGGCAGCAAATTGAAGATGGCATCAGCAACCTGTCAGACGCCTACTCCACATTAAACAGAGCTGGTATCAGCAATCTGCATCTTTAATTCACATCCACTGCCTGCAAGACTTCAAGTCCCAGCATGCAGGTTCCTGGACTGAAGCCTACAGACTACATAGGATTCATCTTTCTATTCAGGATGCAAGTGAGGCAGAAGATTTTACACACACACAGAATCACAGAAWCATTAAGGTTGGAAGGGACCTCTAGAGATCATCCAGTCCAACTCCCCTGCTCCAGCAGGGACACCCAGAGCACATGGCACAGGGTGGCATCCAGACGGGTTTGAAGACCTCCAGAGAAGGAGACTCCACAGCCTCCCTGGGCAGCCTGTTCCAGGGCTCTGTCACCCTCATAGTAAAGAAGTTCTTCCTTACATGCATATGAAACTTTCTGTGTTTCAACTTGCATTCATTGCCTCTTGTTCTGTTACTGGCCACCACTGAGAAGAGTTTGGCCCCATCCTGCCTACATTCTCCCCTCAGGTCCTTATACATGTTGATCAGATCTGCTCTTAGTCTTCTCTTCTCCAGGCTAAACAAGCCCAGCTCACTTARTCTTTCCTCATACAAAAGATGCTTCAGTTCCTTAATCATCTTGGTTGCTCTCTGCTGGACATTCTCTAGAGGCTCCACATCCCTCTTGTGCTGGACAGCCCAGAACTGCACACAATATTCCAGGTGCAGCCTCCCCAGAGCTGAGTGCATGGGRACGATCACCTCCCTTGACCTGCTGGCAACATCCTCCTGATGCAGCCAGGACCCCATTGGCCTTCTTGTCCATGAGGACACACTGCTGGTTCATGGTTAACTTGGTGTCAACCAGGACTCCCTGGTCCCTCTCTGCAGAGCTCTYTCCAGCAGGTCAGCCCCTCATCTGTATTGATGCCTGGGGTTATTTGTGCCAGGTGCAGGACTCTGCAATAAGGACTTGTCCTTATTGAACCTCATGAGGTTCCTCTCTGCCCAACTCTCCAGCCTGTCCAGGTCCATCTGAATGGTAGCACAGCCCTCTGGAGTGCTGGCCCCTCCACCCAGCTTGGTATCATCCACARAGTTGCTCAGGATGCCCTCCGTGCCCTCGTCCAAGTCATTGATGAACAGGTTGAACAGCACCGGGCCCAGTATTGACGCCCAAGGGACACCACTGGCCACAGGCCTCCAACTGGACTTGGCCCCATTTATCACTACCCTCTGAGCTCTGCCATCCAGACAGTTCTCAATCCACTTCACTGTCCACCTGTCCAGTCCACACTTCTGGAGCTTTCTTATGAGGATATTATGGCAGATGATGTCAAAAGCCTTGCTGTTTTTAAGTCAAGGTAGACAACATCCATGGCTCTCTCCTCGCCCATCCTGCCTGTCATCCCATCATAGAAGGCTATTAGGTTCATCAAACATGACTTCCCCTTGGTGAATCCATGCTGACTACTCCTGACCACCTTCTTTGCCTTGGCATGTGTAGAGATGGTCTCTGGGATGAGCTGCTCCATCATCTTTCTCAGGATGGAGGTGAGGCTGACCAGCCTGTAGTTTCCCAGGTCCGCCCTCTTGCCCTTTTTCAAAACTGGAGTGACTTATCCCATACTTTCCTAGTAATTTTTTCCTGTTCATAGCCTGGTGGAAGGGACTGCAGATTTTAGCTGCCCCCCTCACAGTCTTCTAAAGTCAAAGGTGCTGGTCCCACTCTCACAAATGTCTTTGGCACTTGGTAACCCAGTAATTTGGGGAGTCTATAACCATTAAGTCCTGTTCTGCTGCCACTGATTTTCATTAAAAAAAGTGAGAAAAGTGGCATTTGGAACATCATAATGTTTGTTCAGCTGCATCAGAACATCTAATAGTGGCACAKCCACGAGAAAGAGCACTGATGCACTTCAAGAGAAAGCAGTAGCTCTACTCAGCATCAAGAATTCAATTATTTTTAAATGCAAAAAAAAAAAAGGTAGCACATAAATAAAAACACACTGAAAATTAATGGAAAACTGTGCTGTCACAATAGTGTCATTGCTACATGCTTTCAATTCTCACCTGTCTTATTAGAGCCTACTTTATTCTAAGACGTGTGAAGTAATTAAATAAAAGTAATTAGAGCTTGCATGCAGGTGCATTTGGGGAAATACACTTTTTTTTAGGAATAGATACACAATTTATCTCTATGATAGGATTTTCCTCTGTTGGTCCTTTGTCCTACTTTGACCAATGCTGCTGCAAAGGCTTTCACAGAAAACATCAGGTAGAAGAAGATTTCAGTACCTCACTATGCTACATGCCATACAGAAATGCAGTTAGAAGTTGCTCATGCTCCCAGCTGAGGTGAAGTCTCCTTTCCATACCCGCTGTGAAATTATCTTTCCAACACTTTAGGGCCTGATGCAGTAAGATGGTGTTTGGTAACACAACAATTTGGGGAACCTATATGCACTCATCTTCTTCTTCAGTTTGCTGTTAGCATCTCTGAGTGAGAGCAAAAGCTTCATTTTGAATATGAAGCTTGTCGTCTGCTTTGTTTTTACTTTAGGAGTGGGCTTAAGTACAAAGGATAGCACAGGAATGACTGTGGGCGGTGGTTAGGAACCATGATCAAACAGCAGTTTCTTCAGACTAATTGCTGACTTCCCTTCCCGGTGCTGGTATCCCAAGTCTGATGTTACAAAGGGTGAAAAACAATCATCGCTAYAGAGAACCTCTATACCAAAAGAAAGCACCATATGCCATGGGAAACTTCAGATTATAAAAAAAGAATTTGTCCCGAACAGTATGAGAGAGAAGACCCCAGATATAGAAACAGGGTTTCTGCTCTGAACAGGCACTCTGTGCAAGATCCATATGCATGAGAAAAGACAGAGAAAAAGAAGCAGAAAGAACTTAAAATACTCTGACTAAATGTTGGTCTTGAGCAGTGTCTATTCATTTAGTTATGTTTATTCCTTTTCATATCCATAAATATGGAGATCTTTTTTTATGTCTTCTGTAGATTAAAAATAAAGAACAATTGTGCCAGGAACATTTTCAAAGCCTCTTCTTCATGTACTTGGAGTCTTACAAGTCCTGGCAAATCAGGGTGCCTATAACATTATGAATGTTATGGCCTACATGACAAGAGTGTTTTGGAGGACTCCGATGGAGGTGGCTGAAAGTGAGATGCCATTTCTGTAACGGGGGCACAAAGTCTCTAATCCCTCCTCCAGTCAGGCTGGAGCCAAACATGGGGCTACACACGAGGGCTACACAGTCCACAGGGACCTTCAGAAACAYGTGGGTCCTGCATGTCGACCTCTAGCAACAGTCACTTGCTGAACGTCCATCGGGGTAATTTTTAAAGAGACTATGAGAGTCTAGAGTAATTTCTGGAAAAGTTGAGTCTCTCACTGCTTGACAGACCAGGCCTCCGTGTTTTGTAAGACACCTCTAGCAGCAAAATGGAGTCAAGAGATCCAACTAAAACCAGCAGGAAAGGGAGTGACCTTGTGCCATGAAGGGGGATGCAGGTGCTTTGGGCCAAGAGGACTAGGCAACTTGTACAGATCAAGTCCCTGTGCTCTCTAAGAACGCCTTCTGTAGCAGCAGGGTGAGGAACACAGTCTTGCTTAGCTCAGTTGTACAAAGCAGCGTGCAAACACATGTGTGCTCACACACACAGACCCAGCTCGGCACCTCTCCCAGTCCAGAGGCAGGATCTCTACTGCTGCTGTCCCCTCGTGCCTGGGCTGTACCATGCTCAGAGGAGCCTAACAGAGGCCTTCAGACCACATCTCTGCAGAAAACACTAAGCTGTTGGCTTTTTTTTTAATTGAGGATGTCTTATGGAGCTTACCTCAGGCCTAACAACACCTGCTGTGTTTGAAAGCTCTGGGAAAGCTCCTTACTGCGCCACGCTCTCGCTGTGCTGTTGTGATACCCACGGTGTAAGCACTTACACAGAAAATCCAGGGCACGCTGAGCTCTGTATGCCAACGTGGCGTTCATGTAACTTCAGCAAAATCTAAGTCCTACACAAAAATCCACTTCTAATCCATGCTCATTATGCCACTATGATTATTGCAGTTAACGGTTTAACGCAGAAATTCATTAACAAATCCTTCCCCAGTGAGACAGCACAGGCGGCATTTATATTTCTCCTTGGTGCAAGACTAAGGATATGCTCTCATTATTATCCACATTCGGGTTCTTTCTCTTCCTCCCTCCTCCCCGATTCTAATTAAGCACCTGGCGCTCCCCAGAACTCCCCCACTTTTTACATTCATTTCAAAAACGACAGCTCTTCCCATCAGCTCCTCAGCACTTTTCTATACAGTTTCCCAAACTCATCGCTTGAGACACATCCCCCTTCCAGTAATTTCTGAGTCAAATTTTCACACAAAATCTGGGAGGCAAATGTATAAATCACACATAGAACAGATCAAAGAAAAGGAGCACTTCTAGCRGCAGTGAAATAAGAGTGGGGAAATGGCTTAGTATTGAGTGGACTTTATCTCAGTCTGAGGAGCCTCTCCAGCAGGTTAGTGTAGCAGGAAGTTCCCTGATGCCTTTGGCATTGCACAAATCCTTAAGGGTTAATATGACAAGAGCTAAATGGGAAAACTCTGCCATCTACCTAAAAGAGATGAACAAAGTGAAGAGGAAGTGAAGATGTTGCTGATCTTTCCAATCTTTCTTATCCTGCCATTCCGCAAAGTCAGCTGAGACCCATTTCTAGGAAATGCTTCCCCACACAGCGTCACTTGACTAAAGGAACAGTTACTACGACTGTACTTAATGGACTGTAATAAAATAAACTGCCCCCTATTAGCAAGAAGCATCATATCATCAAATTTGTAATGCATTTTATTACAGTACATACAGCATCAGAATTTTTAAGTGCAGTGTAAAGGGAACTAATGCTTGAAACAATTGATGCGGATATGCATCATAATCTTGGTCATAAATGCACTCATAGTCCCCTTTCTCTCAAACAGCAAAATACCAATGTTTCTTTCTGCATTTTTTTTTCTTAAAGCAAAGGACGAATTTCCACACTTTGCTGTTTGCTCTTACACCAAAGTTATTCTGCGTGTTTTTAGCCAAAGGATGCACATCGCTCCTCCTTTCTGAGGAACATAGACCTTTGCCAGGTGTAATACTGCAGTAAGAGTGTGGTAAGCATGGTTTAAATCCTCCATTTACATACTTACTGGGTAACTTCCTCTGCCACTGACTCCACTGTACTCAAGTTCTTTGTAATCTTTCCAGATTGTGTAAAACATCAAGCTGGATTCTAGGCCAGGAACTCCTAAATTTTGTCTGGCACTTGTGAATAGGTGCAAATGGGCATAATGTGCTCCTGCCAAAAATCAGTAGGAGTTTTCCCAGGACTTTCATTGGGAAGAGGAATAGGGCACTGGACAGGAGTCCAGTASAGCTGGTTTATCTGTGAGCTCCCTCTTGCAGAGGCCAAAGGCTCCCTTATTTATGTGACTAAATGGACACTAACTCTCGCACAGTCTGTCTAGTAGAATAACACTCACCAGTTCCCTTATTTAAGGAGACCAGACTAAGGAAAAGCCCTAAACCAGGGCTGTGTGTGGGGAGGGAGGGATGCAGCACGTGCTCTGCACAGCCACAGCCTCAGTGCCCACACCTGGTCGTGCTGGGACACAGGAGGACCGGTACACCCGGAATTCCACCCTGACCCCCTCAGCCTCTTCTTGCCTAATCTTCCCCCCAAATTTATCTTTTACCACAAGAACTAAGTATTGTTCTTCCATTCAGATCACTCATGCACTCATCAAAATCTTGCTATGACCCCATCCTGGTCACACAGTTTGGGAACTAGGAGGAACGGCCATTGCAGGGTATGACCTGGGCACCATCCAGCAGCCCCTGGCATCGGGCACAGCCTCCCCCATCCCACTCCATGGACAAACCCCCAGGCAGAGGTATGTTTGCCAAGGCAAAGCTTTGAAAAGCAAGAAGCTTTGGCTACAAGCTGGCTACTTCACTGTCCCTTGCAAACTAACTGTGGGCTTTGGCTCACCACTGAACTTTTTGCAAAAAAGTTGGCTGAATGTGAACAAGAAATTCCTCTCACCACAACCTTCAAGCGAAGCTCACTCACTGTATTTTTGAACCATGGTTACCATTTTTGGAGTTGGCTTTTGCACTGTGATATGACTTTGGAAAAGCAGAAAGTGGAAGGTGGAGATGGGGAAAAATGGGTCTGTCTCCTGTCAGTGACTGCTGATGTTTTAGCAGCCTGCTCCTTCTTTGCTCTGGTGCTGCTGGTTCACAGCAGAGATCCTCGGTTCAGTCAAGCCAATGACTACATTGCTTGAATTTAACTGCTGATTACATCATGATAACTGTTTTCCATTCTGATACATGTAGGGAGAATAGAACTGATACAGGAATTTCCCCAGAATGATGGGGAAATTCCTACAAAAAATCAAGGTGGGTGCCAGTTACAGATGATTTCCAGAATGCTGGAAAAGTGTAGAGTAGAACAACTTGTTGTCTCTTCTTGGTATTTACTCAAGTGCAAAGCATGTAGACTCTTTCCTGAACTCTTATCCCTGTCCACATTTCAACCAACCAATTAACATTGCTCAGATTGTTCTAATAGTTGGATCTACGCTGACTGTGGGTTTTTGGTTTAAACAATATTCAACTTAAACCAAGCTACATTCTTCATGTTGCTGATGGCTAAAAATATTTTCCCTGTTATCCAGGAAAAACACAGAGGACTCGGTTCTGGTTTCAGAGTCATGTACACACACACACATAGGCATATGTAAAACCGTGTATTACTTGGTGAGGGTGAAATGYGTTACTCATCAGCAGCTCGTTGCAGTCATCACCGTGTGTGTGAACTTCCCCACAGCCCCTGCCAAGGCAGCCCTGGGGCCGACCTGCCTGAGGGTCCATCTGCTGCCGGGGGCTCAAGGAGCTGCCAGTTTTATATCCAGGGATCCAGCCCTCCCACACAGCTTGTGCCTGAGCAGTGGCCCACGTTGGTTCTCCCTCTGTGTCAGCACAAGAAAATAAATTCCCCAAAGACCTAACATGAAGTTTCTCTACAGACAGATGTGCTCTCTCCTGCCAACTCCAGCGGGAGAAGCTCTGTGTGGGACTAGCAACCCACCTTTTTCATACCCCAGATGTGTGAGTTGCTCAGCAGACAACTCTGCAGAGTGTCCAGCCCCGGCCTGGAACCGCTAGTCACTCCAAGGGGGTAGGGGGAGATCAAGAGCCCACAGCCCTAGTTCTTATCAGGATCCAGGCCGATTTTCCAAACGGGGAAAAGAGCTTGGTCTGGTTGACCTGGTCTCAGCAGGACTAATATCCCAGCCCAGAAGCTGTGGTCTGGTTGTTTGAAAGGAGACTTTTACAGCTCTGGGATGGAGTGCCCTGGGAAGCAAGATATAATCTGAATGTCTGGCCAGCAACTGCCACTTACACATTTTTGGATAGAGGGGTCTACAGGAAAAAAAGTGTCAAGTGCTTTGCTTGGAACACCTAAATATTATGAGAGCAAGGAGTTCAGAAGTCATCTCCCTTAAAATACTGCATTTTTCCTTCTAGTGTCCCCTTTTTTTTCTATTCCTCCTTTAAGAATTTTCAGGCAATGAGGACACCTGAAATTTTTAAAATAAGAGGTGTCTGGAAAATGCCAAGTCCTTGTCCATTTTCTCATTATTATAACAGTTTCCAAAAATATCACCCAACAACTATACAGAAATATTTTTAAAAGGCCTTAAAACCTTATTTATATTCAGAATTGTACGTTGGTGTTTGACCTTTTACAGGGTATTAGAGCTGTCATTTGATAAGCACTAAATGACATRTCCAGGTTATAAAGAGTTGTTCATYCCCCCCAGGAGATGAAGACCATCCTGTCTCTGCTCCTACACCTAATGCTAGAARGTAGAGWTCTAYTGAGCAAATAGAGGTATCAGGAAACTTTAAAATTCAATATACAGACATACTGTGGTGAGTATTTATACAGCACAGACAGTACTCAGTGGACTTAGTTCTGAACTTGTTATGAAACAAGTATTTTCCAGCATGAGATGGCTGGGCAATTTCAGAGAGACCTGCAAAAGGGAAGAAAAGAAACAAAGCTGTGCTATTCCATATTCTTGACTGACTCTGTAACGATTCTCATTTTACAGATCCATGTGAATTCACCACTCATGTGAATTCATTCATTTTGCCAATAAAAGGATTGATTATATAATGATGGAGCCCTTTCAGTCACAGCCCTCCTTAGAGTTACTTAGTATATGCACTGAAAACCAATGTGTTGGTTCACATTACAGAAGATTGTGTTTGTTTCCGCAATGTGTGTTCTCCTGACACTTTAAAAATAAATATTAATTTGCTCCTGGTAAACATATGACTTTCAACAGGTTCCCTCTTCAGATGAATTCTGCATTTCTTCCCTCTCTCCTGAGTCCATGCAAGCACATTAGTAAAACAACTGTGTTGTACATGGAGGCTTTTGATGGATATACACAGACTAGGTAAGCACGAGCCTGAGAGCTCGGTACCTTCCCCTGAGAATACCCTACTTCTGCGGCCCACAATTTAAATGCACAGTGAGGACTTCTCAGAAAACTGTCTCATCAGACTTGAAACCCTTCTGCATAAAGAAGGTGACTGCCAAGTCTCAGTACAGTTTTCTAACAGAAAATCACCAACATCRGTACCTGCCAATGCTTCCAGAGGCAGACTGCAACAGAATAGCATAAGAAACCTAATTTATTATGTATTACTGACATGTACAGGCACTGTTGTATATGAAACCTTGGTAGAGGACACGGCTGGTTTTAGCCAGCACTTTCAGCTCTCATGACAAGGTGCTTCACTTTCAGGACACTTCCCTATCTAGCACAGGTTCCCAAGYGAGCATCTTCTGAAGAGCGTAGGAATAAGGATATGACTGCAGCTATATTACACACTTCTTGTTATAGTCTGGAACTAGAGCTTCATAAAACCATGTTACTTAGCAATGTTTCTGTTACCCTACATTCTTTTGTATACTGCCGTTCATTTTAAGACATACTATTTGTTTTTCAGGCCGATACGCTACATCACAAATGTCTAAGAAATAGGAAGTTGCAATGCAATCTCTCTATGGAGTAATTTAATGTTAAATATTTCTCAAATCTGATCTTATGTTGGTGAATAGGAATCTTGGCCCCTGATTCACTGTCAGGTATGAAGTCAAATGCCATCCTTATGTGCAGTTTAATGCAAACCAGTCCCAGTGAGTTTTGCATACTGCTGTCATGTGAAAATACCTTCTCTTATGTGTTTGTTTAAGCTTGAATCTAAACAYACTCTGAGATCTCAAGCTATGAGAACTAAGTGGTCATGTCCTTGGCATTCAGTTCCCTGACCAGAGATCCTGCCTGTTGCAGATCCGGTTGCAATTTCCTACGAAAGGTGAACTGAACATATGGATTAGGATAACAATTASGGAGAATTTAGCTACAGAGTTCCCATATACTCATGAAAAGTGCAAACATTTGTCATAGTATATCAAACACTAAAACTATTCTTCTTTAGCTCCTATGACATGCAGAAAAATATGTTCATAAGGTTTGTAGAAAAAACATGAATAAAGTCTGATTCTCATGGTAATATTTACTCATTATGACATGAAAAAGCAGAAAAAGTTTCACCAAAAATGACACAAGTAGGTTGCTCTGAGTATCATTATGCCTGCCACATCCAACAATTAGTTCAGAGAATTTGACTTATGAGTCACATAAAGTACATCTGCTGGCATCATGAGATTTATACCTGCAATTAATATTTCATGTTGCTTATTGTAGAAAGAAAAAATGTCCAAGGTGCCCTTGTGATAAAGCCTTAGTAAAAGTATAAAAGGAGTAGATTATTCCCTACCTTCTCAGCATCTTGTTCAAAAAGTCGGAGTTGAAAGCACTGGTCCAATTTCAACTTGCGGACATGCCACATCTGATGCAAGTGTTGCCGGGTAGAATGCAGCTTGTCTAAAAGGCTGGTGATCTTTGGCACAAGACTTTGAAAATCTGCACTTCCAGGAATGCAGTTCCTACCGGAAAAGCCATCGCTGCATCTTATGCATTGTAATAACCTCTGACCCTCACGATCCAGTTCTTCCACAGGAGCTTTAATCACTTTCTTCTTAAGCTGCGTGTGCTCATCAATGAGCCTTCTTGAGCCCTCAACATCAACGGGAAATTCCTTCCTCGCCAACATTTCCTGGAGATCCTCCAGCCTTGATAATAAATGAACAGCACTGTTGAAAAACTCTTCCAAGGAGACGCGCAACTCTATCCATTCATCATGGTTGTAATCCAAAGATCCTTCAAACTCATCTGTCAGTTGAGAAGGATCCACGAGTTTTGCCAGGCCTTCAACAGAGACCATACTTGTCTAGGGAAGTGAAAGTGAGAGCATTTCATCAGTGACCGTGCAACCAGAAATAATAGTGCAATCCATAAGTGGCAGGAAGGGATTACTTTCTTCATCAATACATAATTGAAGGACTATTGTAAAAGATGTTGAGAACTGTATTTAAGTTTAAGTTATATATTTAAGTATGAGTTATAATCAATATGATTAATATGAATTAATCATATTGAAAATCTGTTAATGGCACTGACTTTATTTTAAGGCATGCTAGTTACTGCAATAATGCCTATCTTCTTAGGCGAGACAATCAAAAACACACCCAGAGAAGGCCCCTGCTGTGGATTCTAGGATTGCTTTAACCAGCTGTACACAGWCGCCTCTTACAGAGGCTGCTGATGGTGTGGACGTGATTATTCACTAAATGGCATATGGTATTACAGGGATTTGATTTCTTGCACTACATTCAGGCTAGTTGCTGTATATCAGCAAAAGTTTTAAGCAAAGGAAGCAGGTATTCTAACCCGCCAAAATATACAATATGTCATTTTTTTTCCTTTAGATTAATTCAGTTTTCTTTTGCCACAGGCAGCGCTCTTTCATATTAGCATTTTCTAATGTGATTAAGCCAAAATCAATGTAAAAATTAAATGTCACAGGAGTATTAACAATTAGAATTTATTGCTAACAGAACCATTCATGAATCATATACGATGAATTAAAGATGGATTTAATTCATTCAGATTTTACTAAAAAAAAAAAAAGTAATCACTGATACAGAAATGCCCTGGGTGCCTRTAAGCACCTTAAAGCTAAAGGACTCAACAGCTGAAGTCTATTCCCATTCATTTTAGACAAATTATTTTTACTGAAATCTGAGCACAGGCTTCCAAATATTACTAGAGATTTTCAGTGGTCATGTTAATATGCAGGGTGGCAGCCTTTAAAGGTTGGTGATGTCCAGAAAGCCCTGCACAAGTATCCCCTAAAAATCAGGCCTCTAAAGAATGTCAGAGTTCGTGCTCTTACAAAATAGGGGCACTCATAATCACAACAATCTTGAAAAAGTCATCTATAAAGAAAAATACCTCAAGTCCCATCCATTATCCTGAACTATGTCCAAAAAGGAGGCTGCCCACTGGTTTAAAGTTAATAACAGGTTTTTCTTCCAATATTTTTTTTTATCCATCTAAAAATATCAGGCATTCTGTAATGTATTAAAATGGGATTCTATAGAGCATATGCTCAGCAGAAAGATCACTTTAAAACTCTTTTGCAGTGTTCCTTTGAGAAAAGGCTTTATGGTATAGGAGAAGGGCAGGGGAAAGAGCCAACAAACACCAGGAAGGTGCAGCTTCAAAGCAGCACTTCAGAATTCTAAACCTCTTGGCCTGGACACTGACCCCTTCAAAGTATTTAATTAGAATTTAGCTGCCTGTCAAGAAAAGCCTTGTCCTTACTGTTAATACCTGGGCACTCAGCCTGCACTATGTCAAGCTACTGCAAGCACTGATGTTTCATTCAGAATTTGACATGATGATCCAGCCACAAGGCTAATATGAAAACCACCTTATTTGGGCGAGTATATAGTGACACCAAGTAATTGTTTCCCAGATATCATTCTTTTCTTGCTCTTTTCTTTTCTTGCTCTTTTCTTTTCTTGCTCTTTTCTTTTCTTTTCTTTTCTTTTCTTTTCTTTTCTTTTCTTTTCTTTTCTTTTCTTTCACTCTAAGAAGCAGTGCTCACTATTTAAACCCTTTTGGCAGGAGAAAGAAAATAATTTTGAAAGCAGCTCTGAATTAATGCTAATCCTGGTCTATCCCTCAAAGTGGCAGGAAGTCGTGGAGTCTGCATTAGTTGATCAGAGCCTTTTCCCAAACACGTGGAGCGATACACTTTGTGCACTGCAACACAGAACTGTTCTCTCAGAAAATGTCATGATAAAAACCATGATCATTAACGTTCACTAAGGGTTAAATTCTGCCCGGGCATACCTAGGCTGCTTCCATTAAGTTCAGTAGCAGAATCTGGCCCTAAAACTGACGCTAGTAACTACTGTATTTGTAGATGGGTTAAATCAATATAGATTTCCACTGCCTTCCCCTGCAACATCTACATTCCTATGAGCATCTTGCATTTAATCACAGATGTGGGAGGTCCCCATGATGGTTCAATGCAGAGAGGATGCACATGTGCTGCCGCCATAAATCTAATAAATGTAAGGAGTTTAATAGATCTGGGATGACTATCTGATATCCCCAGTTCTGTTCAGAGCTCGACTGGCACTACAGTTTGAGTTTACCAATAAGCAGCAGCAACCACAGGAATCCTTTAAAACAGAGATTCCTGGATTGTGGCCTAACATTGCAGTGGGTCTATGGGAACCTCTTAAAAATCCTAAAATTGAAGGACTCAGCAGTTCTGTGTGCCTGTAGGTGGTCCAAGAGGGAGCAGGAGAGCTGCCATTACTCTCTTTGGCCAAAAGTTTGGGCCAGTGTAGGCACCCACATGGCAGCCTGGCAGAGAGACCAGGCTCACAGGCCCACATCCAGAATGAACTGCCCTTCATGTGAGACACTGTGTACAGGAATGAGTGAAGAGTTTTTAGCACAATACAGCCTCAGAGCTCTAACTCTGAAGAATAGCTTGCCCACAGTTTACTCTTCCCTATCATCACACCAGCTTCACACAGTGAAAAAATGAAGTCTCCGGAGCACTAATGTATTTTAAAACAACCAAATGTTCCAAACAATATATATGTATTTGAGGACTGATACTTTACTTCTAGATTTTGAAGCTTTTGGGAGACATTGATTTTGTTTATTAAACCTCTGTAGGATTGAAACTCAGGCCTGGATGAACATTCATAAGATCTCTTGGGCCTGTTAAGTGTCCCTGCTTAAGTGAAACAGAGATTTTCACACAGGCCATGAGCTATGGTGTCCCCACTGCTAGCGCCCACACAAGCCCCTCCTGCTCCATGTTTTTCTTTCTCTTTCCTGCCCTTTCTCCCTGCCCTGACCCCTTTCTGTCCCCATACACAGCGATGCCAATCTCACTGCACTGGAGTGGCAGCCAGGCCCCTTCTGCCAGGGATTTCAATAAGGAGGGATCTGTGGAGGTGACACAGGCACCTGAGGACAGCCTTGCTCTCAAAGGCTCGCAGGACACAGCCGTAGTCATGGAAGGTAGGAAGGAGGTTGAAAATAAACACATATTTACACCACACTGATTTCAAAAGATCTGTGAATACATACTTAAATATGCCCTTCCATTTCAGTCACCACTGAGAACTGGAGCAAATTCTACTCTAATTTACAAAGGTGCAAATTCAGAGTATGTTTCTAAAATTAATGGACTAGTAAATAAGTAAAGTACAAAACACTATCCCAGCAAAGAACAAGAAAAAATCAAGACTAAGTCATGACTGAGCCCATACTGATAGATGCAAGAGCACATCATGCCCCTAAGCTTTGCTTCTGTTTGGGTGAGAAGCTGAAATTCCCAGAAGCTAAGAAACAATAAAACAATATAGCTGGTTTATTTTCATGAATGACAAAAGTTAGTAAAATTTTCTTTAATTATGCTGTGTTGCATATTGGTTACCATTCCATGAATTGCCCAAGGCACTGTATTGTTAACATGAATTGTTGTTGTTAACTTCGAATATTAAATTTCAATTAAAACACTGACAATATGTAGATAAATTTAATCTAAATGCTTTTTATTAAAAAGAGCCATTAAGTGAACCTGGAGAAAAGATAATGTCTTAGTATCTAGAGAACGTTAGTATTTTGACTGATTTAGGGGTTATTATTTTATTCAAAGAAAGGGAAGAAAGACTGAACGCAACACCAAAAAAAAAGAGAGAGAGAGAGAAGACACACACACACAAAACCCCAAAGCGAACCATAGATATGAACCTCTAGGATGAAACGTGCATCCCATTCCACAAGTTTACTCAGAAGGCATCTCACACCTTGGCACCAACTCACCCTGGTAAACAGTGCTCCAATGCCTTTTTCTGCCAGCACAGAGCATAGAAATGTTTTTTACCTGAATAAAATTGCTTAGCAGGGATACTACATTACCAAACATCTCACCTCAAAGATGAACTTGGAACTGCCGAAGTTTGTTTTCTGCTTCTGCCAGAAATTATCGGGCTTTATTATCAGGGCAACGTGAATCTCGGCAGGAAAGGCTTCTTGAAGGGTCTTTAGGAGAGGTTTGATCAAATCCCACTTGGATCCCCGCATATCGATAATAACAGTGAATCCTCGTTTACAGACGTCTTCACTGCAGGGATAAAAGCATGTCAGCATAATTAATGTAGTCCACAGTCACACTGAGACTTAGCTTTTGTGGCTAGCATTCACTGCTAAGCAAGGAATTTTATACTTAAAAATAAAAAGCAGAAAATAATGCAGCTTAAAGGCAATAAGAAATTTTAAGTTTCTAACTAAGTTTTTAATAAGCTAATTTACATGAATAGTCAGGTTAATATGTTGCAGTTTAATTTCTTATTTCCCAAATACATGYAGCTTGGATTTTTACTGAAAACATGCATGCTTTCACACAGTTGAAAACAGAAACAACTCTATATGGTAGTTACATATGCGTTCAGATCATGGATTTTGCTTTCCACTTCCTCGGTAAGCCACCACTGATGCCGCCAACCACAGTTCTCCATCTTAACCCTGCTGGCAGCCACCAATTTTGGGTACTTTCAGTTTCAGAGGTCCCCTCAAGGAATTTTTAAAAGTCTGATTTCCAAAAAAAARCCCTGGCAATCATTCTCTGAAAAGAAAGTCCCTGTGAATCAGCATGTGCACTGTTCAGACTGAGACCCTTATCCCTCCTGATTGATCTTCCAAATGTTCCAGGGTCTTTTTAAGGTGTCAGTCTCACTTTTCTGCCAGCCTCACACCTCCTTCTCAAATGTTAAATGCAGTGATGTGGCCTGGTCCTTTGCGAGGTGTGGAGACCACGAGCACTGCAAGCACTGGCTTGCAAACTGCCTTCCCAAGAACCGAAATAACAGTATAGAAGAGAAACATGGAAGAAGAACATAAGCATATTGGATATAAGACATGCTACAGTGAGGTACAGAATAAATGTAAATGAATATTCCACCCTTGACCTTTCTGCAAACCAGCCTGCAGCACAAAGAGCATCAATATTGTAGACAGAAAGGAATATAATCTAAGGTAATATAAAGGTAAGGTAATATAAAATAGCAGGCCAACCAACAGAAAAGTTGGTGTCGTTGCAATGATTTTGCTTTCTGAAGTATACTAGTTATTAAGCATGGTTGTAACACAGAAAAAAAAGTAAGAATTCATGTGTAGCCTCCACAGAAAGAGTCTCAGCGTGCACACTGGACATGCTGTAATGTGAGAATTAAGGTGCCTTAACGAGATCTAGAGCGGTTTATGCACAGACAGCAAGACCCCCATGACAAAGGGGACTTTGCCATGTTAAGAGCACTCCCTGACTTGAACGGGCACAACTTAATGCCAGGAAGGAGCAGTCAAAGCCACTGAGCGTGGTCCTCTGCCTTAGCATTACGAGCATATCCAGAGCCCTGCACAATCACTGCAAAGAATAACTAGGGAGACCAAGGGCTGCCAGAGACTGCCTGGAATATAGATGGTTTTATTCTCCTTTTACCTACTGCTGAAAGGTCAGACATCTGAATCCTTCTGAAGCAGATGCCAAAAACATGCTGTAAAAGAAGCTTTGTTGGTGGTGCTACCGCCTCTTGCCCTTTGGTACCACAGTTAAGACAAAGAATCAAATCAGACAGGRCTGAATAGAAGGAGTTTGTTTTTCTTTTTTTTTCTCCCTGTTCTTGCAAAGCTTTATAGGGTCTTCAATAACTTCTGCCAAGCTACTGTCCCCTGTTATACTGAACTGATTTTCCCAAGGATGGCTTTTGCTTAGACTACACGGACACACAAAGTACCCCACTAGCAAACAGCAACAGGTAAGTACAATATGTCTTTCATTATATAAATAGCTTAAAAAGTGCAACCACAGCGAGGCAGAACCAATATTAATTTCATTCCAACTCCCCATGGCTGGAGCCAGTTTGACAGTTTACCAAATCTGATCTAAAATGATAATAACTTAATATAATATTTACTGATGAATAACAGAAAAACCTGCCTTACGAAGCAGAACTGCAATGTCCTGAGGGACTGATATCTCCTGTTTATGAGCTTGAACCAAAGTCTTAGATCCAAACAGCCCCGAAATCAGCCCCAGCTCCAGCAGTATGATCTCATCCCAACACACGTGATCAGGCACCACCGTGACATCGAGTTCAGCATGCAGTGAGGTTGCTATTCCAGATAGGGAAGTGGGAGAGAAGTATAGGCTTGGTTTTGCATTTCCTGAGGTCCCTCTGCCAGCTGACCCCAGGCCCGAGGATGCACCAAGAAGAAATGGAGAAACAGAAGGTGCTGCCGTCCATTCCCATGCACAGAAGGTGCTGTCATCCACTCCCATCCACACCCTCTGCTGCAAAGCAGCACTAAATCCTTGCTTTCACATTTTGGGAGACTTCACAGTACACCTTCTGTGGAAGAAYAGAGGGAAGGATGCCAGGCAAGAGGTGGATAGCCTAATGCCAAACCTGAGCAGAGCCCTGGTTTTGGAAGCAGTGTCTGAATGGGCAAGATGGGATGTATCCTGAGGTGATACATCACGCACATACACAGTGCTTCCTATGCCTGTAAATACAGTAAAGATGTCTTGGAATAAGAATTAAGAAAAACACAGACAACAGCTAATGCTTAGGGGATTCTGCAGATTTTTTCCCTCACTCCTTTCCAAACCTTGGCCAATGCAGAGGGGCTTCCTGAGCTGGAGGTGTTGTTTGGACATTTAACAGCCCTCCGCAGATTTCTCTACCATTAGCTTGATCCTTCCTGCACTCATGTGAGCTTGCAGCACTGCAGCATCTGCTGGCAAGGACTTCCACAGCTTCAACCCTCCTTGTCTGCAGGGCGGCTATGGAAGTTGGCTTGCAAGCTGGTTGCTGACCTCTCTCCTGCTTGCTCCCTCTGATGCCTTCCAGTTTTAACACTGGGAGAGGCAACCGGTTGTCACTACCAGCGCTATCCACACTCCTTATAATTAGACCAAGCTGTCATCAAAATTGCTTATATTTTTCAAGCATGAGAACTGATGGGATGCGGAAGGAGAAAATAAAGAAAGAATAGAGTATACTTACAGATTTCCTTTGGTGAGATACAGCCTATCGACAAGAAACAACTATTTCACTATTAGTACAAAATTTCTTACTTATGAAGAAGAGAATCTCCCTACGTGATTGATCTTATAGGCAGGTACATTTATATAGCAAAATAATTGAAAGTCAGTGAAAGGTTGGGTGCCCCTTTTCACAGATAACATACATACATAAGGACCGTGTTTCTCACGTTGAGCAGCTAACTCTGTTTTGAGAACCTTGCTCGCAGACCTGCAGAATGGGCTCTGCTTGCAATCTTTAATGAGAAGAGTGGTGCTCGCTCATCACACGTGTGGGTCTGTGGTCACATCAGAGGGATCTAATCTCCCAGGCACAGTGATGTTTCTACACCTCCTTCTCCTCCTCTGTAGGCAAAACTAGCACCCAATTTCTAAACCTCCTTGTCAAAAAATGTTCTCCAACAGTGCTTAAGCTGCTGGAAGCCAGAACATTGTCTCCTTATTATTTCTGCTTGGCCTTGCTGAGAGTGCTCTGGAGAGGGGCCTTGGAGAGCTCTGGCACTGTGTGAGTGGGGGCCACATGCCAGTCAGCAGAGCCACCTAAGGAAAAGAGGAGAGAGATGAAAAGATTGTTCTAGTCTGTAAACTCTTCAGGGCAGGGCCTGTCTGCCATGCTGGGTTTGTCTAAGGAACTACCTTTGGTGGAGGTCTCCTCGTACCTATGTTCATCCTGCATAAAATAATAATAACCATAATATAATCAATGGGCTTTAAAATGCGACTGGACAACATATGTATGAAAATAAAAAAGGAATAAACAAATGTGGGGACATCTCACAGGCACTTTTTCTAAAAAATTACAAAGGCCAAAATGTAAGTGGCAGTGTTCAATTACTGACAGCCATGGACAGCGGGACAAAACAGGCGGCCTCCTTGCAGCCATAATGAAGCCTCACGAACTGTGCGAGTCAGGGACATCTGCCGACCTCCGTCCTCTTTGACAACCAGTCATTTGTCTTCAGGTACCTCAAGATGCATCGAGGAAATGGCTCTCAATTCCTTTTGAACAGTCTGGCTGTGCTTATTAAATTTGCAGTTTAAAAGAAACAACTCAAGCAATTGATCAGGAAAAGCAGGGACAGTAATAATCAAAATTCCTCCACAAARTCCGAGCAAAGCAGCCGTTATCCGACTGCCAAGAGGCTACATCAATCTTCATGCCTATTATGCACAAGTAATCATTTTAGGATGGCAACTAATGTCGGCTGTGGTGCCTAATTTTTTTCCGGTATTGATATTTGACCAGAAACTGGACAAAACACTCAAATCAAAGTATTTGGGCAATCTGTCAGATTTTGGCTCTTACTCATCTGGACTAGATTAGCAACACTGAGCACAWAACACTTGATAGTTGATATGTCCCTGCAGTTGCCACACTGCTTTTTAGAAGAGACTGGCTTCTGGGTTTAAAAAAAAAAAACTAAAATACTTGTGAAAACAATACTGAAGTTCTGCATKTAAAAAAAGAAGCGTTAAATTGAAACTCTGCAGCAGATGTGATAATTTTGTCAAAATAAATCTCTCTATTTTGGTTTCTGGGGCACTTCCATAAGGTTATTTTCTCAAATTTCCTCCTTAATTCAGGCATATTCTAAATCATATTTTCTTTGGCAAGAGCCGACTTGCTGGGTACCAAACCAGGCTAAGCACTCCATGCTTTCTGATTAATCTTTCAAATACCTATCATTGATTACATGTATTTTTCATCCTTACGTTTTGGCCAAAGCTGGTGGCACTTAGAAGCTTCAGCACTTGATTAGCTGAAATAACACAATATTTCCATTCCCATTGTGCAGTCAGGAGCAGATGACACAGGAGCACGTTTAGCTGGCCCGCTAAAAGCACGGATCTGACATACATGGAATCTCATTCAAAATATGACTTGTTAGCAATGAAAGCAAGATCTCCTCTCCGAAGGGTCAGTGTAACCTTGTCAGGAGACACTCTCAGCATAACAAGCAGCTCTATAAGCATCAATCTGCAAGCACAGAATCTGCAGGAACTTCATTATTTTGAGCTCGCTGTTCCTCTGACAGATGTGGCTGCAATCAGCCAATTGATTCACAAGCTGAGGGTGGATAAGGGAGAGGAGGAGGAGAAAAAAACGGGTCCACGAAAGCCTCCGAGCACACAGTGTCATCCCAAAGGCCTCATTTCTTTCTGGAAGCAAACTTCCTTGTCTGGTTTCCATATCRGAATTTTCCAAGGATCCCCTAAGTGACCCATGTGTTAATGGCTTTTATCTACTGCATTTCTTTATTCATCTTGTCCATGGTTTGTTTATTCAGCTTGAAAATTAAGCTGGGAGGTTTAAAATCAGTCGCACTTCCTTGCCCTCATATTTTGGCACTGCACGATGATGCTTGGCCTGAAGATCACTGTCTAAATAGAAACCCATCTCTATTTGTAATGTACTTGCCAACATGTTGGGGGGGACCAGATAAAGTCCCTTCTAATAGACTTAATTGTCAAGCACTCCTGAATCAGCATTATTCATTAAAATATATGCCTTCATTTAATCCATTTCAGCAAAACATTCCTAACTCTTTATCCCAGTTAGCACATGCATTACTGAAGTGTGACATGGTCACTCTCAGTTGTCACCCATGTCCCGGAAGGGCGATGATACCATTCAGAGTGGTGGGACTGTCCATCTTGCCAAAGATCCAGGGCCACCTCTGCCTCCTCATCCTCACAGGACGCTCCCTGTGCTACATGCTAGTAGCGCAGCCACCAGCTGAGGATCTCAGTGGTGCCCATCCAAGACACACCATTACTTCGCACCACCAAACCACTGAAAACTCCTACCAGATAATTGCAGCTATCTAAAAGGCTACATACAGACAAATTTCCTGCAGATTTTCCCAATGTTCTTTTTTTTCTTTGTAAAAGCAGCAGGCATTCAACCTCCATTTCCAATTAATCCKGTATTCTTCACTGTGACCTGAATTTGTTTCTTCTTTCCCAATACTGAAAAGGAGTCATTCATTCTCACTTTTCCAAAAAAAAAAAGAAAAAAAAAAGAGAAAGAAAGAAACCCAAGCCAGTTCCACCTTGGCTGCAGCAGGACATAAAGCAGTGATGCAGAGAAGTTTCAGTGACATGTTGTAAAAAGACTTGGAGCCAGTGAGGTCCTGCTGGAGACAAACCTGTCTCGGTTTCCAGCCATTGCTCTYTGGGGACACGAGGTGTGATTGCGAATGGCACAGGAATGTTGATGCACGGCTGTACAATGTCCATATTCAGCCCCTGGCTCTGGCCACTTGTCAAYAGGAGGGAAAACAAAGACAGAAAAGAAACAACCAAATATTTGGCAGAGGCAAATTGGTGCCAGAACGGGTGCTCCTGTTAGTCTCAAACAAGTAGCTCATGTTGTTCCCAGGGTTTCCTTTAAAGAGAAGGGCYGTCAAGGCTGTTACACTGTCAAATGGTGGGAGCTAGGAAGGATTCAGATACCTGTCCTGGTATAAGATCCCTTCCCAGCCACGCAGGGGCCACGCAGGGCAGCCCACAGCCCTSTGAGATCATGGTGGTCCTTACATGGGCACCAGTCCTGCCTGGTACCTGCGCCGGGAGGGTCGGAGAGGGTTCAGCAGGGCTGTGCTCCACTGYCTCCTGCGCAGGGGACACCTTGGCACCCCAGTGACCCAGATCTCCACAGGCATTCATCCTCTTATTCCCTTGACCAAATAAACACTGTTTGAGAAGCTTTCTATCTTTATTCAAATAGCAAAGTTATAAACCACAGCTGTGTCCAAGAATGCATCATTGCAGCTGCTAAAGCCAAATCCAGAGGATGAGTATTATAATTTTTTCACATTCCTATTAAGTTTCTGCTGGTAAATCATGCCTTCATATAARCCATTTACCCTCTTCCCCTTTTGTTATTGCACATTTACTATATTTGGATCAATATCTGGCAGGTCTTCCTCGAAACAGCTGCTGAGATAAATATGAAATTAATCAAGGCTTTGTTTTTGTTGAAGCCRGGCTACATTTAAAGACTTGTTACTAAAACAAAGAAATATTTGAACAGTAAGTACCATTCAGCTCTCTCTTGAACATTTAGTGCCTTGTATTTGGGCTAATTTGGCAGAAACAGAAAACAAAAATGCTTTACTAAATGAAAATGATATGTTATTGGTGTTTGCTGGAAAAAATAAATATTAGCGTTGTGCTGAAATATAAACACATCATTCTTAATAAAGACTGGATGGGAAGGGACTACTTGGAAGTATGTTTTGAGAGTCACATTCACTGGAATTCTAGTGAGAAATAGTTTGGTGGTGTTTGGTGCACCCGAACTAGTAAGACAAAAGCAAAAAAGGAGGGGAGGAGGGCTGCATTTATCCTTATTTTAAGCATTTTTCATAGTTCAGGCAAGAGGACCATGAAGCCCATTTCACACGCAGTTACAACAAGAGCTAGACTGCATTCCACTGTCAGGTTTTCCCCTAAGGAAAAGGATGCTTCATGTGGGCAATGCCTGCTCAGGCTCCTAGTCCTGGGATCCTGATTTATCAATTCTAGGCATCAACCACCCAACAAAATAACGAAAAAGTGAGCAGTAAATTCCTCCAGGGATTCCCCTCCTCACACTAAAACACCAGTTACCCCAGAAAAGAGCCTCTAGACTGCACGTRTTTACAATGTTAAAACGTATTGCGGGAGGCAGAGTTATGCACAGCAGAAAGACCTTCTGTAGCACCAAGAAGCTTGCAAGTATGTTCTGCTCATGCACGTTTTTTTCTAAGAATGATTAATGTAGGTGTAAACAAGACAGCTGCTTCTGGTGAAATGCAATGTATGGCCAGAGAAGGACGCTCTACCAAATTCTGTGTGCCAGTCCTGTGATAAGCAGGTAGAACCACTCAAGGAATAACACACTTGATCCAGGCTCAAATATGAGGAAAAAATACTCTTCAAAGATGCTTCAATCGGTGCTTCTAAGTAGTATGGACATTTCCTGCAGTAGCTACTCATCAGTTATCATAAGGCACAACAAGCAGTACAGGAGAACCATGTACATCCGTGCACATAAGAGGTGTAATTAAAATACTAAACTAGGGAAAAAAGAGGAGAAAATGGACGTTAAGAGAAAATGATATATTTCAACAAAACTGCAGGCCATCATGAAAGTATTTGCAGAATTAAAAATTGAAAAGGATTTTATACCATCTAAACATTCTGTTTTGGCCTTTTTCAGATTAAATGCCTAGTGTTTTTTTCTTTTTCTTCCATTTATTTTTTAATAGAAAACACAAAATAAATAGAAAAAAAATAGAAAAAAGCTTCAAATGTTATTAAAACAACAACAAAAGAAAAMGACTGACAATATTTTAGAGGTATTTTTGCAAGAAATTGGAAGGTTTTTGTCTTTTTCCTCCCTTAAGCATCTGTACTTCAAAATAGCAGATTCTTCCACAAAAAGTAACCTAGCTTTACTGTTTCCAGCCCTGAGTGCTCAGCATAGTAGCTGCCTTGTTTATCTCCAAGCAGAAGCGATATAACCAGTGTGTGAGGCAGACAAGACCTTGGCTGGAGTCCTCACATTCAATCTACGTAAGGGCACATGCTGGATTCCAAAGCATCCCTTAGGAGGAAAGGTGAATGCAGAGACATTCTGCAGTCCCCACAGTGAGTTTATTTTGCTAAGAAGGCCTGTGAGAATTGGGAGTTCTCCGTAGAAATACCTGTGTTTAATGCTGATGCCTCCGTTTTCTCCATGGGCACTGACCAAGACTAATAAATCGAGGGATATCATTTTTTTGAGCTCCACCCGTATGCAAACAAAGCGAGCCTCCATAGTCACAATGACTTCTCCAAAATAGCCCACTTATCAGCTCTGTGCTTCCTGCCGTGCTTGAGGTTTTGCTCTCAAGCTGTATGATCAGCCTGTGCTCTAAGCCATGCTTGTAAAATCAAGTGCTGTGTATTCCCTTACCCAGCAGAAGTTACTCATTCCCTCAGATTACCTCCATAATGCCACTGAGAGGATTTTATTCTGTTCTTTTTACTGAGTCCTCAAGAAACAGAGGATGCCAGATTGCAATTCCCATTGCATTTTCAAACTGTSCAGCTCAGGCCAGTAATACTGCTCCTAGCAAGCCCAGGCTCTCTCACTCCTCCTAGTGAGGGGAACTGAACATTACTGATGAAACTGCTCATGTGAGGCACCCCTTATTATTTGCATGGTAATAGAAATGTGTGACAGATCAATACCACTGATGCTGAGTATAAACAAGTTGATCCCTCAGTATTGCTAAGCCACTCTTCATCATCTTGGAAAGGTCCTAGAGAACGGGGGAGGTGCCGGAGGACTGGAAGACAGTCAAGGTCACGCCAGCCTTCAAAATGGCAAGAAGGAGGACCTGGGAAACCACAGACCAGTCAGCCTCACCTCCATCCCTGGGAACGTGATGGAAGAGCTCATCCTGGCTGCTGTCTCCAAGCGCATGGAGGACAAGAAGGTGCTCAGGAGTAGCCAGCATGGATTCACCAACGGGAAATCATGCTTGACTAACCTGATCACCTTCTATGATGGAATGATTAGCTGGATGGATGAGGGCMGAGCAGTGGATGTCATCTATCTGTACTTCAGCAAGGCTTCTGACATTGTCCCTCACAGCATCCTCCTGGGCAAGCTCCAAAAGTGTGGGTTAGATGAGTCCCCACAGAAGTGTGGGACAGTGAGGTGGATTGAGAACTGGCTGCATGGCAGAGCTCAGAGGGTTGTGATCAGCAGCGCAGGGTCCAGCTGGAGGCCTGTAGTTAGTGGTGTCCTTGGTCCGATCCCTGTTCAATTTATTCATCAATGACCTGGATGAAGGGACAGAGTGCCCCCTCAGCAAGTTTGCTGAGGATACCAAACTGGGAGGAGTAGCTGATACCCAAGAGGGCTGCAACATCATGCAGAGGGACCAGGACAGACTGGAGGACTGGGCGGTGAGAAACCTCATGAGGTTCAACAGGGGCAAGTGCAGGGTCCGGCACTTGGGGAGGAATAACCCTGGACACCAGTACAGATTAGGGGTGGACCTGCTGGAGAGCAGTCCTGCAGAGAGGGACCTGGGTGTCATRGTGGACGACAAGTTGACCATGAGGCAGCAGTGTGCCCTGGTGGCCAAGAAGGCCAACGGGATCCTGGGGTGCATTAAGAAAAGCGTCTCCAGCAGGTCGAGGGAGKTGATCGTCCSCCTCYACTCAGCCCTGGTGAGGCCACATCTGGAGACTGTGTCCAGTTCTGGGCTCCCCAGTACAAGAGGGATGTGGAGCTACTGGAGAGAGTCCAGCGCAGGGCTACSAGGATGATCAGCAGCCTGAAACATCTGCCCTATGAGAAAAGACTGAGAGAGCTGGGCCTGTTCAGCCTGGAGAAGAGAAGGCTGAGGGGGGATCTGATCAGTGTCATCTGATCCAGGTCTGATCATTCCCTCAAGGGAATGCACAAACACTGTTTTAAGATTGCGCCATTCGAGTTTCTAGGAAAATGTCCTTTATTATCCTGAAATTCTTCCATAACTACTAATYATTTCAGTTCCATATCCCTGTCTTTTCTTACCAGTCACCACTAATTTGAAAACCCAGAACTGTTCTATCAAGCAAAGTGGGTTCAGATAAACAGTCTCCAGAAGTAATTGCTTCATTTCAAAAGTATGCTCCTTTTCCCCTATTAGCCTTATTGCTTCTCTATCAAAATCACAATAGATTTTTCTAGGCAAATCTGTAAATGCATGCTACATGTGAACATACATCATTCTATTCATCTCAAAAACTGCAAGCTTAATGTGATGCTTACCCTGCTGCCAGACCTGAAAATTATATTGAGAAACGTATGTAGGCCACACTAGGAATAATGGGAATCTGCTAGTCACAAAAGGTGCAATTAATGGTAGAAAGCAGCCAGGCTAGCTTAAGAAAAATCCCAGAGCAGAATGAAGAAGCCCCACACCTCAGATTTTTCGCCCTAATGCCGAGTGGCTCATTTGATGAAGAGGAGACACCAAGGTAYGTCGCCAACCGCATCTAGTCGCTTATGTGAGTTTCCTGCCTGTGTTAACCTAATGCAGTAGAGCATCCTGTGTAGACAGGGGCYTAATACAGCAGGTTTCTGCAGCAATTCACAGTTCTGGGCAATAACACGCAAGGAACAACAGGAGGCTTTTCACAGGCGCTCCACAAACCTCTTGCTGATGCTCAAAGTGAACACAGCACCCAGTACAAAAAAAGCCSTACTAAGTAAAGCCCCTGACATGAGATAACACAAATACTGTCAGCAGTTTCCTTTCATTTATGCTTTCATATATGTATTTTTAATCTGACTGAAGCACTGTGGTGCAGGGGATGAGACAGGAAGTCAGGGCACCTTGGCTCTTGAAAATTACTTGTCTCCTTCTTAAGTGTCTGCTACAACTAAACTCTACCACAGGTTTTTTTCATCTGCAAATGGATGGAAAATGGAAAGTACTTTTCTGTATTGAGTGTAACGAATCCATCAGAAGAATCTAGTATATTTACCATATTTTCAGACATAAATGTAATTTCAGGAGAATTATAAACCACAAATAGTCAGGGCTGCTACATGGTTAATTCACAAAGGCTTGGGAGGGAGAGATCACTTAATAATCTAAGCATGTGCTTATTTATGCATGCCTGGGCTATATTCTGGGTTACACACGTGCTGATTTTATATAGGGAGCATTTATTGCTCTATACATATGCTTATCTAATTGTACTGAATACACACGCTTTATTAAACTCATAAATGAGCACATTTATGGGCCTATGTGAAAGTAGGGCCCTTCATATTTTATTTATAAAGTGGGACAATAGAACTGCATTGACAGAGAACATCCATTTAATTCAGTGGATTTAGGGTCGTCCCACAGATTTTGCTTTTTTGCCAGAATCAAAGCTTTTGGKTTTTTTAATTAGATTTCCAGCCCATCTGCTTGCAAAGATAGCCTGGACAATATAAACTAATGCGCATTTGTCTTGCTGAGTCTGCAGCCAGTGGAAAGAAACAATGAGCCTAGGAGAACGGCGAACTTACACCCTTCATTTTAGCGGGGTGTTAACTAAAAAGCCTAATTCTGACTGCCTAAACACCAGGAGTCTTAACTATTTCACTGCTGTTCATTTTGCCAGCAAACCTGCAGATAAAGTGTTTGTCAAAGCCCTGAATTATTCCCATAGCCTTCTGTCCATTTTGATGCCTAGGCTGTACAACTTGGGCTTTCAATAAGGACCAGGCAAGTACCTGGCCAAAAATATATGCCTGCATTTATAATCAAGCGGTTTTACTCTTTCTTAAAATGTGGAATAAAAGCATTTATCACAGCATAATTGTACAGCTAATATTAAAAYGCCATAGTGGAACAGACTGTAAAACCACAACTATTTTAGATTCGATATAGAACCCACAGGAGCACTGGCCCAATGCATCATTATTAAGTGCGTTATGGTATAAGACTAAGGAAAATAGACTAAAATCTCTGTTGCTATGATGTGCTTTACAAACAGCATACAAAACATAGCATATATGGACTTAGATTTATGCCTGCCTGACACTTGCAAATAATAAGTATCCTGTCCTGGCCACTTCAGGGAGTGATGTTACACCAATTCAAACTGCTTTAATGCAGTTGTTAACTACCCCAAACTAACACCTCTGGAGAAAACTGAGAGTTCTTGCGCTTTCTGTAATTACTGATTCTAAACTTGAACAACTACCTCACCCCTCTTTGATGAAAGTTCTCTTAAAACCAGTCTCTTTATGTGTCTGTGTTCACCGAGCAAGCTCATGCAGGTTTTTGATATCAGAAAATAAAGAAGTCTGGCTGACATGGAGTTTATGACAGCAGATGCTGCCTAACTTACCATGTTGTGAGGACGGTGCATGGATACAATCTATCCCAACAGTGTGTTTTTCAGGGACAGCAGTGTTCCATGACCCTACTTGGACTGTRTGGCAAAAAAAATCTTCCATCTGATTCCTGTTTGCGTAGTTATGCCTCATAATGAACACCTTGATTCAGCAGTTAGGGTGGTGGGTRAAGTGCATGTTCACGCTTGCTGAACATGGAGGAACTCGCACACACTTTGGTCTGCTTTGCTGAGGGGGAGGGGAAGCAGCAGCCCCCATATCAGACGGATATCTTCCTGCTTTGGTGACCTCTTGCATCATTTTCTAAGCTTATTTTAGTAAATGTGTTAGTCCAACAGAGCATTGACATCCTCCTTTTATTTGTAACTAGGAGCAGACATGGTGAATGCACATTYCCGCCTTGATGGTTTCCTTCCTATGCCCCTGGTGATTTGCATAGTACATACGTGCCTTTGTTCTATAATGAGATGCTCTTTGAAGTGAGAGGGTTGTGCCGAAGTCCTAGGTATGGCCAACGGCTGTCTAGACAGACCCTCTATGTTCTCCTGTTTTACACAACTGGAGGCAGTCTGCTTAATTTCCTACATTGTCACAGCTTAAGGCAGAGACTGCTTCCCAGGCCAGGTTCAGCACAGCAACGCCTGTTTGCAGCTCTGCTGCAGCTTCCCAAGGTGAGGAGGAAACAGGAGTGCTGTCCTGAGCTGATCTGTGCTGTGACACATTACTTCACCTTAGAGGAGGCCGCRTGTGAAGACTGGTAGAGCCCAATGGCCCTCCCAGCACCGAGGGGCTGCGATCAGCTCTCAAAGGCCGAGTCCATCCAGTTTTACCTCTCCCACATTCAGGTTAGACTGGAAGCTCTCCAGGGAAGGCAGCCACAGTTCTGYTCTGCATTTGCATTGAGTACTCAGGATCTCGTAACCACTGCAGTGATAAAATACATGAGAAATAATCACAGCTTAAAATCAAGCAGTGATCAGATCCTGCTCTTTAGCTGACAGCTTTGGTGTCTAATGCAAGAAGTCAGAAGAGACGTATCACTTATTTAACAGTTAATGCAGCCCGGGAAAAATCTCCTCTAATGACTAAATTGTTTTAGTTGTGTTTGTGTTTCTTTGTTATGAGAACCCATTCAGCTAACATGCAGATTGTAAACCTGCAATAAAACATTGCATGCATCCTATACACAATCCCTAAGATTTTTTTAAAAATCCCTAAATCCTTACGATTTTTTTAACCATAGTGTCCAAAAGAAATACTTAAAATATAGCAATCACTGGGGTTAAAAAAGTACGGGGGAATGTTTTTAACTCACCCTGAATTGCAGGACACTCCTAGAACATTATTAAAATTATGTTTTTTTTTTTCTTCAGAACAGCAATCTGAAACCAGACTCATAGGGTAGCACTGATTTTTAAAATGCTTGTCTAAAGCTATTTGGTGGAAAAGTTCAATCAGAAAAGGACTAACATTTCCTCAGATATGATACCTGCCCATGTCTTAAGACTAGGGGACTATCATTTTAGTCCAAGTTTGGGTGACTTGTATCAGTCTGGTATTTTTTTCACCAGACATTGGAGACATTTTTTTAACTGGAGACATTTATTTTCAGAACAGATCTATATTTTTAATACATTTAGATTCTGTTGAAATCTTTTGTAGCTTGGAAGAACCAATTTATGAATCTCCCATTTTCCTGAAAGCACCATCAAAGGTAGGAAGAACAAACCACACAATGACCTGCAATATTAAATTCTTTCCAACTATTTGAAGAGCCACTAAAAAAAATCCTATTACAATATCTGGCGATAATTCTTCCTTTACTCTTCTCTTTGCTCCTTCTAACCTGTAGTTTATTATTGACTTTGTTTGTGGTACAGAAAATGTCACATACATTACTTTTAGCACTGGAAGAACAAACCTACCTTAATAACAATACTGGCATAACTTCTTGCCTCACCTTTCATCTTGAAGTTGCTTAAAGATCTTTGCCATGAGTAATTAGGTGTTAAATACAACAGGATTTAATACCATGCCTTAGAATATCCCATTCAACAAGAAAAAGGGAACCACCTTTTTATATGGGACTTAGACAAAGAACACAATACACCCCACAAGAGCTTTGACAGTCTTCTTTGAAACAAAACTTAATTCTTAGCCAAGAAAATAAGAAAAAATTAAAGGAAAAGCAAAGGCTGAAAAAAAAGCTTTGTGTGAAGAAATGTTCGCAGGTGCAGGAATTAGACATTTAACAGAATCCCTAATTACATATTTGATTTCTGGCATTTTTTCAAGGCAGCATGAACAGTTAAAGCCCTTCTGTGCATTCGTGGCCTCCCACAAAAGGCAAAAATGTGATTTCATTTGTAAAAACAATTGTAAGTCAATTACCTCTCAATGGGCAAAGTGAGTATGATATTGGCAAGATGGGCTTCGKCTTCTAAAAAAATACTGATTTGTTACCAATTTTAAACGCTCAGAAATGGAGAGCAATAAAACTGCACTGGTACTGTATCAGATACATTTATCTGATTTATGTCGTTCCACTTTTTGTATCTTACTCAAGTATGTCTGCCATGATTTTCCGAGGTCYGCTTCAAATGCACAAAATATACATTGTTTATTTTAACATGGAGGCAACTAGAAACTTGTTCAGTAAAACAAGTATTTTTTAGAGTGATATTGAAGTTTAAGCATTTGGATCCTCYGTGAGCGGCTTCCTTTTTCACAGGCAGTAAGTTGATTTTACCTAAGGAAAATGTGTGTCATTCAGACAATTGTTAGTGCCCAATAAGTGGTGAGAAGAGAGTTACCAAGACTAATACACCACAGATGCAATTTAACAGTCCATAAAACTGCAGAGATGAAATGCACTACAGAATTCTGAAAAACCCAGGAAACCTTCTTTTACTGATCCTATTTTCATGTTACTTTTCACATATTATCTGACATTGCTAAACTTGGGGGAGGCAGTTCTGGAACTGAAACTGAGATTTGCTGTGTGCCTGGTAAGAGCCCGTAACAGCTGAATTTTGTCTTGTGATGCAGTAAAAAGAAACCCTACAGAAAAAAGCACATATTGCCTGCGCACTTAATTCCTAGACTAACAGCTCATTAACAAAGCGCAGCTTCCAGACATTCTTCCTATGGGTAAGATTGTCCATTAGTTTCCTATGTACTTGATTTTTAATTAGATTTTGGATTGGAATCACAGCTCCTTTCCACAAGTCTCCAGTGGGAAGCAAAATCTAAAGTAATCTGTGACCCCAGAGATGTTTGCTTCTCCAGATGCAGTTTCTGGACTAAATTACAAATGTTGTAAAAATAGAAGGAAGAAATGAGAGGACTGAGCCACAGAATTGGATGCATTTAATCAGAGTTGTAAGAATTCAGTTCTGTCTTGAGAATGGAGTAAAGAGAGGTCTGGAAGAAGACACGTATATAGCCCATTCAATTAATTCCTGGACTAACAGTTTATTAACACGGTAGCACTTCCAGTCTTTCTTCCTATGCATTAAGAATCTTCATTAGTTTAACAGGTACCTGCTATTTATTTAAACATCGTTTTGCAATTAACAGCTCTTCTCCCTGCTGCCTTGATTCACTGAATGGCAAAATGCACCTCTGTAATGTGGAGCTTTTATCAAATGCATTTCCTAACATCAGGAGACCTTGCAGTACCTGGCCACCTGCTTAAGCAGTGCTCCTGAGACAAGTGCAGCTTTGAAGATGCTGTTTCCCTTAGAAATTAGAGGTCTAATCAGTGCATGCTATTAAAAGGACTGCTTCATGCAATATAACTCAATAATACTTAGGGGCTTCAAACGAGACGTAGAAATATGAGCTGATGGAGCTTCCCAAAACACTGTGTGGTAGATAGCATTATGTCCACTGTAGGGCCTGGGAAAATAAGCTTATAGAGCTAAGCCAAGGGGCAAGAGAAGCCAGGGTAAATTTCAGAACGAAAATTTTGCCTGGGTCTCTTCCCTGATGTTCTGGGAAGGCACCCAGCGAGGTCCACATGTGACCTAAGTGTGCAGCCTACATTAAATCTGAGGCTCCCATCTCGTTATCATCTATGAAGATCACAAAAGACACAAGCAGAGCTGTTAATAAACACACTTGCTGGTGGTGGTCTAAGCAGAGCTGCTAACAGCTGAGCAGGCGACTGAAAAGGAGCTACAATTTTAGCCTCAATTAGGCCTGACATACAGCAGAAAAACAATGGAAGGAAAAATTGGCATCGCTGCGTTCACAGAGGACTGTGGTCTCTGGGGCTGTCACGTGCTGATCACAGATGATTGAGCCAGAAGAGATGTAGTCAACCAGCCTAGCCTAGGACACTAGCACTTTGCTAAGAAAGAACGCTAACCAGCAGCACGAATGTCCCTTTCCTGCAGCTAATCTTTAACTGCCAGTAAATTCACAGGCGAATAAAGAGAAATGATAGGAAATTAATTTAGATCTCTATTTTATGCTAATGCAGATGGAACATGTATGGTGAGCCCACCTGGAGTTCCTGAAGGGAAAACTCTTGTTCCTGGTGGGAGTGCCTACTCTGTTTGAGAGGCAAACCAAGGCCTCTTTAGAAGCTGTTCAGTATCACAAGATGGAAACTTAGAAGACAGCATTTATCCTAGTGCTGAACAAAGTATCTTCAAGGCCTCAGAAACTGTTACCTTGCTTGGCAGGACATTACCCCTATGTCTGAAGTTCAAAATTACTGATGGGGGTTSCAAAGTATCACAGCCCCACACATTTTTCCACAACCAGCTTTTTCATTATGGAWCTTGCTAAAGTATAAATTGTTCATCTGGTCACTGGCATGTTTTACTATTTCACAGTAGGAACTACTGCCAACAGGTTGAATTTCATCCACTGAWATCAAATAGCTTTGCTCCAGGGTTAGTTTGGTCTGACGTATATTTAAAATACCATGAAGCTATTGCTGAGGATCACATCCATCTCCATATCCCTAAGCGGACAAATTAAGTAACTGTTTGCATCCTTGCCCCTGGTTTAGGGCAGGAAAGAGAAAGAAAGGGGTGAATTTTACCAAGCAAAATGTCTTTTTTTTTTTTTTTTTAAATGAGCAATTCTTTCCAATTGAATTTCAAAAAGTAATATTTATTTGATCCTCAATAACAGCATCAATTGCAGAAGCATCTGGCAAGCCAGATGCTACATAAATAAATTTCAGAAAATCAAGCTCAACTCATCTTTCTATTAAAAGACTAAGTGCTAAAATCACTTCCTACATATGGTATATTGTCAATTCTTCTTGTTTTCCCACRGGGAGCAGGGTGATGCAGAGGAGCTTCCACATCACATGAACATCAAATAAACACACATAAGTGGCACATAGCAAAGGTGTAAGAAAGTGACTGGAACTCAGCTGCAGAGGACCTCCGTTGTTGCTCTGCTTTGCAGAGATGTGCAACTGTTTAATGATGCTCCCCTACGATCGCAACTGAAGTGACTTTAACCACTCAGCAAAGATGTTAGCCATGGGAGACAATACCTCTAGCCAYAGTGAGGAAAGGAGAAGGACAAGGCAGTCTGGACTGGCTCGACTTAGATATCAGATATTACACCAAGCTTACAATAGATTCTGGAATTATTTTTCTTATTTATGATGTTATTTGGGGTTAAGATGTTTCCCTCTTTTCACTTTTTTGGTTGTTTGTTTGCTTGTATTTAAGTGGCCCAGCAGCCTCACACCACGTATCTACAATTACGCTGCACACAGCATTGCAAAACCCACAGGAACTCCACAGTGATGCCAGGATCCTCCGGAAAACATTAACCACCACAGACTGGCTTGGTTAGGAGCACTTTGTGGAAAACTAGAAATCATTGATGGGATTTGCAACTGCCTACCGTACTTGGATCTATTCCCTTTGGAAATAGCAGGGAATTCAGGATCCCACTCATGGACAAATTTTGCCAGTCCCAACCCATACATTCCAAGCTACTAGAACATCAGCCTGCTCAATACCACATGTTACCATGAACTGGTTGCTGTTATATTTCAATACGATTCATTTTTCCAATACCATAACTAGCACACAGTTTTATGAGCACTGGAGCAGATGAACTCTGGATTCCTAGGGTTGTACGTGTCATGTAGATTCTCTGATGTCTAACAAAGCATTTGCACCCTTTGAGCTCCTAAGTGTTTTGGAGATTCCCCGCTCCCACCACCACCAGTCTCTAAGATTGGGGAGCCCAGGCTGCCTGTCCTTTGGTGAGGGCACTAATTGAGTCTGTCTCCCAGTACAGCTGTCTATTCTCATTAAACCTGTAGGAATTCAATATTCTTAAGACTCTTATTTCTCTGTCAAATTTGGTTTAAACAAAGACTGACAGCACGATTGCATAAGCTTTGTATCACCTGGAGACAAGGCTAAAAATACATTCCTGAAAACAYATCTTCAGTTCTCCCCAAGCTGTGCACTTGGGAAGCCAAACTTTGGACTAGCATGAATGATACCTCTAGCCATGAGATGAGGATAAGGACGAGGCAGTTTGGACTGACATGACTTTGCATATTGACACACAGTGAAGATCTCATCCACCATCCCTGGGATGTTATGAGAGCTTCTCCACTGCTATGACACCACTGACAACATGCTCATCACAAAGCAGACTGCAAAGTACAGTAGCAGTTTTATTGCTCCTAAAGACATCCATAAAAAGTGTGGCATAAAATGCTTCCAAATTGATTTCTAAAAATGAAAAGGATGCAGCATACACTGGGGTTACAAATGAGGAAGGCAAGCACCCATGCTGAAAAAAAGACAAAACCCTTTTATAGTCTTTGTAAAGCTCTGGGGAAGAAAGCACTGCAAAGCCAAGTTAGCACTGGCTGAAGTGCTGCCTGTTCTGCCGACGGCCGCGGACGCCTTCAAAAGGAAACGCAGGCTGACAGCGCCTGTTGCCAGCAYGCTATTCCCACACAAGCTTTCTGTCTGCTAATTTTAGCTCTTGAATTACTGTGTGCATTAGAGCAAACCTGCCTTCCTCGTGGAAGTCCCTAGATCACCACTACCTGGATCTTTCTGAATACTGGAGAGCTACAAATCTGAAAGCTGAAAAGTCCTTGAGAACCCCGAAACAGGGATAAATGGGCACCAGAGTGGAACAGGCCAGTGAGGGCTGCCCACTGCAAGGGGCCACGGAGAAAGAGGATGGAGAGCAAACGTTCTGTATAAAATCTTACCACAGGCCCATGGGCTTCTTCTTACAGCTCAAACAGTTCAAAAAGCAGCCCCAGGGCACAGGGTGCATCCATGTTTAGGATGGGCCTTCTCCCCATTCACTCCCACCTCGGTTCCTTCTTCCAGGGAATAAAACCAAGGCAATCAACATGCAAAATCATTTAGTGAGAAGGAACAATACTGATCTAATCCCCAGATTGAGAGCTTGGATGGAGCTCAAGGACTCCAAAGGCAACGACGCGGCCCTACGTGCGGCCGCACAGGGAATGGGCGCTGGGCGTCTCCGCGGGGCCTCCTGACGCCTCGGCCGTCGCTTGGCCGCCGTCTCTCCCAGGCCGCACGGCACAGCAGAGCATTGGGAAGCTGCAGAGCGGCCCCTGAGCAGGGACACGTGCAGAGGGAGGTGTCGCCTGCACCGCGTTCAGAGGACTCCAAGGACCCACGCGCCGGCAGATCTGCTCCCCACAGCGAGCTCTGCACTCGCGCTTTTTTTGGATGGAGACGCATGTGGTGAGGAGATGTGTTTTGTTGTGTGCTCCATATTTCTTTGAAATTTGAGCCAGTTCTTCCCAGCCCTAAGTCCTTTGTTAGAAATGGAGCCAGTCACCACCTGAGACACTGCTAAGAAATGCTGCAATGGAGAGTATTTCCCGAGGTGCTGCGGGGCAGGAATCCATATTGTGCGCAACAGCCAGAGAATGACAGCCTTGTGCCCATGTAAGGGGCTGAGCAGTGTCTGAAGCTCCCACCAGAAGGCAGCTGGAGTTTTCCCTGAGCCTTGGCTTCAGCTAGATGCCTCTACCAGATCAACCAGATCTACTTGCCATCAACCCCCTGGGAAGCCCCTCTGAGGCCTTCAAGCAAGGTCACAGTCCTCACAGGGCTTGCATTGCCAGGTCTGCTCTCCTCAGTCCTGCTCATGCTGGTGTCTTGACTTCTGCTCAGGAGCTGTGTCACCAAGTTTGCGGAGCCTTCCAGCCCCTCCTTTCTTGGCAAGAAATGACCTCTTCCTGAGAAAGAGAAGCCGGACGTGAAGGTGCTATGGAGCTATGTCTCAGCAACAGGTAGAGATGCTTGCTCTGCTGCCCAGGAAATGGTCAAAGTCAAATCATCAACTATTATTTCATTAGGTCCGTTCCACCTTTGAGTGGTATCTGCTGACTTCACTGAAGAAGGTATGGCTGGACACTTAGGATGCTGGAAAAGGCAGCCTAGCTCTGCAAAAAGAATCTTCTCCTCCAGACTAGTGCATTTTCTTCATATATTAAATGTATGTTTCGGAGCCACCTATGCCATCTTAAGTTGTCAAAACCCACTGGAGGATCTTTTTAAAATAGATGTTACATGAATCACAAAGAACCCCATATGACTTTGAAATCTCTGTATGAGTTTTCATTACTGGCAGGGAAAAAAAAAGGATTTTTTTTCTCCCTTTAAGAAAAAAGAACAATTGCTTTGGAAATAATTCAGACACAATAAATCAAGTATTACTTTATTACAGATTTATAGTCTAAAATTAAGCAGATGTTGAGTGTTGAATAGAGTGTTTAAAAACATAAAGGCTAGTTGAAATCATAGTTTCTCTGCATGTGGCAATCAGTWATTTAATTTACTGGAATAACAATTAACATGTAATGAAACAGAGAAGCTACTATTTAAAAAATACAGAAATATTGAAGAACCTAAGGTACAAAATTAGTAATGGATTTGCAGATATTCCCAAATGGTATAGAATGGACAATTTACAAAGTGATTTTCTTTGTCTTTTAAGCAATTTCTTTTTAAAGAAAGAATCAAATCTTGAAATAACATTTTTTTTCCCTGAACTCATATTCCAAAATAAGAGAAGTCTCCATGGATTTGTCTCAATATTTATGTTTTGTCACTCTTACTTTCTGATTTATTTCACAAAATGTTGCCATCAGAAGGATGAGGGATGCTTCTCCTAGACCAAATGGAAGACATTTGATAACCTCTCATACAAGTGATACTCARAGCCCAGATGAATTCTGCAGTCTTTGGAAGAAAAAGACTACATGAGCTGTGCAGCTCACAGGACATCAGCTATGAAGCTCTGTGCCACACTAYTTGTGACATTTCATGACAAAACTAACCTGAAAAGAGGTGCACCATCATTCAGATGGAAGACAAAGCCAGGCTCAGCATCCARCAGTGCTAGATTGAATCCTTCAGAATAATCTGTGCTCTCAGACCCTACAGAGAGCAGACATGTTGCTTAAGTCCTGAGCTTTAAAAGAGCTGTCCTTACACTCTCCAGGAAAAGAGTAACAGTGAAAGCAGGAAGTAATTGGGAAATGGAAATGGAAAGTGCATTTTTCTCTCAGTTCCTACTCCCCAGGCCTCTGACTGCTCCTCTTGCTTTGCCTCCCTCCTAGGAAGCCTAAAAGCTCCTCTAGCTTTTGGTCACAATGAACCTCGTCAGASTGGCAGTTGTAGAGAGATACTGCAGAATTTTAACATGAATTAATAGACATTGTCCAATTCTCTTGAAATAAAGTATTAGTCCTGTTCTGGACAGGTTGCTATCACAGCTGGAAGGAAAATAGGGTTCCTGTTTTGAGGATTTTTTTCTATCAAGAGCCAAACATGTATTTTGGTCCCCATGCTGTCACTGAGGGACTGCAAAACACGAAACAGAATGACATGGTCAGAAGTCCTGTAACAACAGAGCCCACGATGAGACCCCTCCAGCCAGCTTCACGGAGTTCCCTCATTCACCAACACCTACGGATAAATAACATCATGTACCAACACCATAGCATTGCATGGAGGCTGGATTTGAGCTGGCTGAGGAGTGGTGATAGAGCCTTAAATCCACTAGCATTGCTGTCTGCTATATCCTCCTAATGAGCTTCTTTATCTGAAACACACTTGCCATTAAAAAAAAATAAACAAAAAAGTTATGTTTAAGGCAAGTACTAAACCTCCATTAGTCTCATTAGTTTCACTTCATTTATTAGCATTGTCTTTTGAGGCAAGTGTATGGCGGAATAATTATCTGACATGTGGCACCAGATATTTAGTTACTAAAATAAGCATGAAATCCCTGGTGTTGTTTTAAAAATATGTGGATATTTTTGTAGATCTACAAAAGCCTCCAGAAAAAGAAAAAAAAAATCCTAAAAAGCTCCTTTTGTGCTAAGATTATATAACCAAAAATTGAGCTCCAGGGTTTAATTTTTATCAATCAACAAGACRAGTTTCCCACTATTCCTGGCCAAAGAAGCTAATACATATAGTACCACAGGTCATCATAGAAGAGCTTAAAATAAAACTGAGAGAATGGTGAGCATTGCTACCTTTTGCCAGGTCCTTTTTTCGTTCTTTTAATTTTAAACATCCCCAATCACTGAACTAATTCTTTAAAGGCACTTAATTTGTTTTACTGATTGTAGCACCTTTAATCTTACTCAGACAGGCAGCTCTGACAAGCTGTTCAAACACACAGAGCTGTCCCTTGGAAACATTTTGCGACTGTTATGAGTCCTGGATGTCCCCCAGAACAGGGAAATATTTAAGCAGCTTTTTAAACAGAGGACAAATAAAAGTAGATGTCTTTAAAAATACAGGCCTCCAAGGCATCTCGGATTTCCCCCGCTGCAGAGAACAAGGAAGACTGCTTATCTTGGCTCCAAAACAGATTGATGTGTTCAGCAGGAAGATTCACTGTAGCTGACAGAGAACATTTTCTTCATCATATTGCTTCACCATGCGGGCAGATAACTCAGGCTAATAATATTCCATYTCCTTTTTATCCTCCTATAGCCTCTGCATAGCTTAATTCTTAATTCTGAAGGGCTCACAGAAAAGATTGCCCTGGTGCTAGTTTCATTTACACAYGTATAAATCAAAACTTACTCGACTGGAATAGATGGCCCTACACCAGGGTTTAAAAATAAAATCCTCAGTGAAGCCAGCAACCCCCACCCTGCAGTAGATTAGCTCAGCTCTGTGATCATAAACCTTCTGTTTTCCTACATTTGGTCACACCCTCCACATTTCTAAATATCTCATCCCAATTAAATTTACACATAAATGGCAGCCCTTCTAATTTACAAAAGATATAGTCTTACCTATCAGGAAAAGAASAGCACAAGTGCAAAGCTTGCAGAAAGTGGCAGGGTGGTAGGAACCTGGCATCAGTGGCAATTATCTTTACTTCTAACGAAGAGCATCTTAGTTTCTTAGTAATTAATTATGGGGGAACTCTTAGGAGCACTCTTAGGAGAAAAGCATCTCTCAATGCCTCCTAAAGGCATTGGAGAACAGCACAGAACCACAGCAACATTCTTCCCAAAGGTTAGATGCATCCCTGCCTCGTCCTTCTACTACCCAGGACTGCAGGACAAACCCTTGGCATCTCCCAGGACCCATAAGCCAACTACTCTTATGAACACACACCATGACCCTTCAGTTCATCATTTTGGAATAGGAACAAACCGCATTCCCAGTTCTGGTCCTAACTGCCCTGAAATGATCCTTACCCTCCCAAGGAGCCCCCTGGCTCACGCACCTCCCTGGCTGCCTCCCCTGGCAGCTTTCACGGGCTCTCTGCTCTGCTCTAATTCAAGCTGCTTTTCATACATTGCTGCTTTCAGGGAGCCCACATCAGATATTGTTCTGTTTTGAAATAGGAATTGCCAAAAGCTGAATCAGAAACTCTGAAAGCTGCTAGCAAGACCTTGGTTTCACTTACTATCTATCATCATATTTCATGACCAACCTTATACCTGCTCAAAGMTCTCAGCAACATGCCACCACTGCCCTTTCCATTAAGATATAAAAAGAGGGTTAAATGACAGATAGTATCGGTGTGGATAGCAATCTGTCTCACTCAGGAACCACTGCATTGGGAATAAGGAGAGAATTATTGTACTGATGTCTATATGACAAATTAAAGTCTTCTTTTCTGAAGCAAAATGTCTGGGTTTTCCACTAGCACTGAAAACACTGCCCTCTCTTCAACACTCTGAGCACGAATGTACTTTCTCCTCTCTTTTGATCCAAAATCTATACTAATAAAACTGTTTATTTTGGTAGAMTGCTACTGTACAGCACAGGAAGAAAAGTTTGCTTGTATAATTAGATATTGGCCTCTCAAAGGCTTCAGATATCAGATTCAGAACATGGCTTTGCCATGGGGACCACTCAAAAGAACACTTTGAAAAATGTCTCTGGGTAGACAAGCTGCTGGGTTTTGCATTAGCTCCTTTTTAGCAGGCACCKTTGCTCCCCTACGTTGGCATGACTAATTCACATGAAGGCAACCAAAAGCTACCCCAAAAACTGAGCTAGTCTCTTTACATGAGGGGAGGGTGAGGAAGGAACAGAAGGGATTTATCTCGGTGTTATCACCACCTCCACAAGGGAAGAGCTGTATTAATGAACACGTTAGAAGATGGGTTTAGCTTTGCAATTGTTTGCAATGCCAGTCTCTGATGGAAGAGCGGCTATGTCATATCTTCATAGTTATGAGCATGCAAGAGATGATAAGATCTAAGGGAGCAATTGTATTACTAGAGCAGCTGGAGGGGGATTGCCAAGCCCAGGACATGCACTGACACTGAATGACCTATTCAATGAGTTTCCCAACCCCACAGCATGTTCGTAATCTCTCACACAATGCAGCTGCAAATAGAGCTGACTACAGGAAAAGAAAAAAAGGAGGAGGARRAAAAAAAAAAGACTACAACTCAAACCAATTCAGCTGATTAGTAAAAGCTTGATGAGCAAAAGTCTGCTGCAGAAAAAAAGACACTGCCTGAGGCCTCCTGAAGTACTGTCAACAGGAAATGAACACTGGCACACATGGCACACACGGCTCTGCTTGCCCGAGACTCTCTGCAGCTGAGTGATGAGTCTCCAAACTGCCTTCAACTCTCTCATACACCAGGCAGGAGCTTTGTTCTCTGCACATCACACGTTAGCAGGAGCTCTGTGTGTGTTTCTGATATCCTTACCTCTTGACATCCTGATGCAGTCAATCCTTCTGTCTTTGTGATGTTAGCCCTGAGCTCTTCGCAAAAATACAAGCACTCTTTTATGGATTGTATCCTTGGTTTAAAAAAGAAGGCATTCCTGGATGGCCCAGGGTGTATTATATCTCAGTGACAGCCCTTTTCAGCACTTCACTTACCCTGCAGCACCAGAATAGACCCAGAGGTAAAATACCCAAATGCCCTTCACCTCAGTAACTGGTATAATGGTTCATGAGGATGATATTGGGGAAGCTTGAAAATAGGGGAAGGAAGTTGCACGAGGATGTATAGAGCTTTATACTTTCTGAGACACTAAACAATGGCTTGGGAAAAACATCTCCTAAAACTCTGTAAGGGAAATGGCCTTGGGCAATAGTTGCCCGGTGCAGACTTCTTCCATGTCCCCAAAAAAGGGACAGGGACCTACATGCTGAAGAAGGAACATAGGGACTAATGCAGGAAAAGTGCTTTCTAATGGAGCATTTAAAGCAGAAACATTTGAAGCATCTCTCACAGAAAACTGGTCCCTTATTCCATGCTCTTTCCTGGGGCTGCATAAAGCTCTGGGAGGTACCAGATCAGAAAGAGCTGCCTCCTCGTGCAGGACAGGCTCTTCTTTATCAGGAATTACTGCCCTTCCCTGGCTCTCCTGAAGCTCCTGCCMGGCACTAAAAGCTAAAGGCAGAAAAGGGGCTCTCTCCCTCTTGCTAAATATAACTCAGCAGACCTTAGTAGTGCTCTGTGCACTTTCCTCCCTTTTCATGGCTCCAGAATAGCCTCACAGAAACATCGGAAATGGGAGCTGCTCTTGGCTGYGCTCGTGAACTCAGTGCATGTGTCTGAAGCCTGCGTTTCCTCGCCCAGCTCCGCTCTCTCACGCTTGCGCGGCGCTGCTTGCCCGGTAAAAGCAATTAGAGCGTACACAGTAGGAGGAAGGGAACACTTTTGTTTCCTCGTCCCAAGAACTGAAGGTACTAAAGGTTAATACTTGGAAATCAGCAACTGCCAAGAACAAGCTCCCCACCCACCCATCCACCCAAGGCTTTGAAGTGTTTTCGTTCAAGCTTTACCTTGGCACRCTGGCCAAATAAGTCACAAGTTTCCGAAGGTCTTCCTGCCTTATTCTGTCGTGATTGCTGCGGGCTGGGAAGGTCAGGACAGGACCACCTCGTTTATCACGGCCACCTGCAGAAAATAAAGGATTGTTAGAAAATCAGGCAGGAAGCACACATCAAAAAAGCTATGTGCACTGAATTGATAAACAGAAATTACAGCAYATTTAAGAACCTGGGCTCTCATTGGAGGTTTCAGCCTTGGCTAATTGAGGAAGACGTGCCTGCATTTGCTGCAACTCCAACGAAAGAGGAAACACGAGGACACTGTTCACTAGCATTTCTTCTGTCTTTAAGCTAATGTCATCAAATCTCCAATGTAACAGCCGCTGCAAGCAGGCAATGCTAAGGAAATTCTGCTATGGGGAGAGTTTCAGACTGGACAATATGAGGAAGGTGGAAGTGTTTTTCACCACTGCTCAATACACATCGCATCTGTCATTGCCAGACAGGTTGCAATATACCATTACCCAGATGCAACGCGTCCCCATAACGTTTATGCAGGAAGACAGTCTAATCTGACTTCCAATTTTCATTAGAAACTAAATTTTGATTAAAAGTTCATGCCTCCTATGCTTTCTATTTAGAGAGCGCTGCTGGCAACTGAAATGATTTTTGGCTTGTTTTTATTTCCTGTAGCTTTCCTACCTTAAAATACACTCCTTTTGAACTGCCAGTGTCTGGYACTTTATGTTTTACAGCAGTTCTTAAAAGACTTAGCTATAAAAAGAATGACTGTACCCTGAATTATACAATCATAAATACAGAGGTGAATACAGCCTATTCTACAGGATGTTTTATTCTTCACCATGAATAAATTTTAATAAGCTTGAAACTCAAATCAAGTTCCTTGCTCAATCCTCAGTTCTTCCTTCATGTATTATCACAGGGTTTCTCTGAAATGGTGTGTTGTCAGATATATGTTCCCTAAGAAAAAAGTCATAGCAAAACTACAGTTCAGAAAGCTAGTACAGAACAGGACCTTGCAAAAAAGCAGTGAAAAAAAAGGGAGATGAATTTTGAGCTTTTCAGTGGAAACTATAATCCCTTTAACAGGAGCACACTTCTGAGAAAGGGGAATGAGATGTTTCTCTGAAGCAAAGCACGTGGCCAGCAGGAAGGAAGGGCGGTGCAAGGCGCTGGCACCTCAGCACCTATGTGCCACATTCTGTACTGCAGATCACAGGGCACCCTTGCTCTGAGGGGCTGATTTCTGTAGGGGTCCTAAACACCACCCTTGGACAGGATGCCTCCCAGAGGCTTTGCTACAAGACTAGAGCAAATGTGAGCTTGGAAAAACAGTGTCCTAGATGACCCTTGGACAAAGAACTGCTTTGAACAGATCCAAGGAGTTTATCTCATGTGACAGGAGTTCCCGGAGATGTATAAACCAGACACCAAACTGAAGAGATACACGCACACACCCCTGAGACACTGTTTTTCCAGCGGATCCTATTTACCAACCTCCGTCTAAATCTCTGTGTCTATGTTTGCCATGGGCTGCAGCCTGGTTCCTGGTCAGCGCTTTCTGAAGCCTTCAGAACGGTCTCTCCAAAGCCCCTTCCCCACACACGTGGACTGTCTACGCGTGACTGGACGGCAGCCTCGCAGCCGACCCTCTCCAGCAACGACAGAGGCTGGAAAGGCTGAAGGGATTTCAGGCTCACCTGGACTGATACAGCCCTCTGCCAAATGGCATGAGCCTCCTGGGTTCATGGGCACATCCTCGAACAAATGTTTCCAGGACTGAACTTATAAGGAAATAGGCCCATTTTTTATTGTCAGGCCAATATCTATTTTTTTTAAAATCCACATTTTAAGGACATTACCCCTTTGCTAGGATCATTTCATACACCATACCAATGCCAAAACCATTATCTCATGCATGATGTATCCAACAGGAAGGCAAGCCAGCCTATAGAACAGCACACTGATACAGTAACTAAAACTAGGTGGGAAATATGTTTTCAACACAAGAAACTTTTCAAGACTTTGAATATTTTCCCATCATATCAAGAGGCAAGCAAGGCTTTCAAAAGTTTCCAAGTATTGACTGAAGCAAAGCCTTGAACTTGAATTGCATCTCAGAAGCACAAGCTACCCACTACCCAGTCAGTCTCCCTTGTTCCCTCCCCCTCTCCTCCCACCTTTTCTCCCATTCCCAATTATTTACATATTTCTACAAAGTGGAAAAGTACTAGGAGAAGACATCAGGAGCCATCCAAACCCACATACATGTTTCCCTCCCAGGATGTGAGCAGCCCAGTGCTGACACTGCCCACTCATCTCCATTTGCTTATGATCAGTAGCGGTATTTTGAGCCTGGGACCCCTCTCCCACCCACACCTCCCCCAAAGCGAGCTCTGCAAAAACTCAAAAACATCAAAAACTTTGGCAGGCTGGGCTAAATCAGAAAATTCTCCAGCCTTTTGCTAACAGTAACACAAGAATTGTGGGCTACAGGAAGGGAAAGAGAGGCCAGGACATTTCTGTCCTGTCTCGGTGTTAGTACAAAAATTCCCCTTCAACAGCTCATGTAACCGTCCTCAGGAGAGCAGGATAAATACAGCTCTACCACAGGGTCAGAAGCTGTCAGGGCTGGCTGGAGAAAATGGGTTAATTCTCTTTGGAAGACGCAGATTACGTGATGACCCAGTTGAAGTTTTGTAGATGATGGAAGGATAAATAAGTATCTGGATCAAATCCTTCTACTGCYGAAGCACAGAGAAACAGGAGGCAAACCTTGAGAAACACAAGCCAAAGAAACAAATGTTTTTCATTCATGATAAAAATGACTACTCTATGCTTTGAGTGAAATCGTTATTAGAAGTGCATCGTATGTATTAAAATCCCCTGCTAGCCTTCCAAATTATTCACAAGGAATCTCTACTTTTTTAAAGAACATCTGAATTATTTACAATTTTACGAAGAGTCTGTATGAAGAAATGTTAGGTTTCTTCCAGAACAAACCAGAGTATATTTAATTCACCTTAGGACTTGCCCAGTTCAGGAACTGCGGTTGCTGTATTAAATACTAGTAATATATAGCTTCTCCACTGCACTTTCTTACTGCAAATGGCAGCTTTACTAGGCAGACTAAAGAGATATGCACACCATCTAGCTTTACTCACCTAACAGAGGCCTATCCTAGGCCTATAGAAAAAAAAAGTGAAGAAATTTGCACAAGATTTCTTAGCAGGTCACTTGAAGAACTAGCAGTATAAACCAGATTTTCTGACTCCTAATCCCTTGTGTTAGGGCTTAATAGTGCTTATACTAAAAGTCTGTAACAAATGTTATAGAAACTCCATCCCTGCTTGCAAGTAATCCCCCCATGAAGGCTAATCTTGCCCCAAGTCTGCTTTGATCTGAACACTGATTTTTCCATTCATCTCTTCAGAGATCTACTCCAAATATTGTTCTAAAAGGGAACAAAAATTGGAGCAGAGAGTCTCAATTGCTCTAATCAGTATGTCCCATCTCCTGCCTCTCTCTGGGCTCACAGACATGGGATGCAATAGTCAAACGTGTCATTAGGTCTGCTAATTACTGTTATTACATGCTAAAACAAACAGCTGATAATTTCTAATCATTTTGCAAGGTGGGCTTTCAAAGGGGTTGTCCTGATGCAGACRGGCAGACAGATGGCCTAGCTATTAGTGCTCTGGTAAAAGGAGTCACAAAAACACATGTTCTACAGGGCACCGAGTATACTGAAAACAAGTATTTAGCCATATATGTCTCACATTCCTCCTACAAAATCCTTTGCTGACTGCCTTGGCTCTCARTGCCTTACTTGAGAGTTCTTCCCATCTTACTTTCCTCCAGCCTATGCAGACACCACTGCTAAATTCAGCATTTGTTCCCAAAGGCAAGACCACATCATTTTTCTCCACATATTTCTTCTCCTGCCTCAAACTCTGTGTGCTCCTGTTTGCTCTCAGCACATTATTCTGCATGCCACAGAGTTCAGGGCAAGGGTCAAATGTGGTGAAAACAGATAACTGCTCCCTATATCCCTGCCCACCAGGAACACGGAGGCACACTGCAGCAGAGGCAGAAGGCACCATGGTGTGCACCRCTGCTGTATGTTAGAAGAGAACCTCAAAAAACCTCAAAACCTCTACAGAAGGGAGCGTCAGAAACAGGTAGCAGATGGCGTGGGCAATATGCGGCCTCGTGACGACAGTGGCCTCGTGACGACCACCTTTCTGGTTGTGGCTTTGACTGAGCAGAAAGGGACCCCGGCCACAAGGTCTCTGCCCCAGCAGCTGCTGGCGAAGTGACTGCCGGAAGGGAGATTTTGATTCCCGCCGTGGTGGCCCCGGACACCTCTGCCCAGTTGGGCTCCAGCTGCCCAACAGTAAGTGAAGATGTTGGCCAAGGTGGAGCATCAGCAACGCAAAGCACAGCTCTGGGCCTGTTCGTGGCCTGAGACAGGTCTGTCCCTGGTGTGGCAGAAAGAGATGGAATTTCAGCTTTGCGGAATCCTGTCCCTTCAGGACAAGAATTATCAGTTTTCTTTAATGTAGACTTCTTGCATACAACAGACTACGAACATCTTGAGCTCTATTTTGAAGCTGCATCAGTCCAATCCTATCTTCCATCTACTGTTCTGCCAGGATATTTTTCTGCTGGCTTTCAGCCTCCTGCTGCAGTTCAAATGAACACACTGCTTCATCGGATCCCTGCAGATCATAAGCTGATCCATCTTGATACTGTGACCATAAGCGGCTTTCCAGAGGAGCTGAAATACTCCTCAAAAGGTATTTCAATCCAAAGTATGGTGAAAAAATTAATGATAATGGAGAGAACTAGGAGACAGAACAAACTCAGCTGATGTTAAATGCCTCTGTAAAAYGGCAAACAATATGCTCTGGATTTCTAAATCTACTTGACAGACATCCTAGGATAGAGAAGTATCAACAAATTAGTATCTAGAGTCTTAAAGAAAATATTTCTTTTCCTTTTCCTGCCATAGCTGAGCTCTGTGAGAGTTTGCTTGCTACCACACCTACTGAGAACAGGGCTCCAGACAGAAAATCCCTCAGTTTCAACAAGCTCTAATCCACTGCAAGGATTACATATAGGATTATCTGTGTAATCACCCTCAAATGCTGTTGACTCCAAAGTAGGAGCAACTAGTGCACCGGTGAAGGAAACTGAAACTCCCACAACTAGCACATGTGCAAATTAACACAGCTGCAGCCCAGGCAGCAGTCTGACCCTACAGTGCGTTCCTCTTTGCAGTGTCCTGCATCCCTGAATCATAAACTTGAATCAAATCCTAACGGCAGCCACCAGCAATACTATATTTAGGGAATGAAGAATGCACTTGTGCGTTCCCACCAGGAGAGCCCTTGGTAGAGCGGACCAGAGCAGCAGCTGGGTGTGGTTGCTCAGCACAGCTGCTGGATGATCCCATTTCCCACCTGATGGATTTGTTTCCCAACCATCCAGAGCTCTAGCAACAGTTGGCTTCCTCCGGTACATGATCAGCAGTGTGGAAGAGGCCCTCCGAGTAATGCAGTAACAGGCACGTGCCAAGACCCCTAGGGATGCAGCTCCCAACCTTCCAGGAGTGCTGCCAAGTCCATCAGTGCATCCAGGCATTGGGGAAAGAAGCTGGCATGGGACTTCTGCATGGATTTGAAGGGACAACATTTTGCGGCTTGTAAAACACCCTTGTTGATCTATGCAAGTTTTTTGGGTTAGTGCTTTCACTCGATGCAAAGCCACCGGGAAAAATTGTCTCATTTCTCACTGGGAAAATTACTGTCCTCTGAAAACCAGGCTAAGGAAAAAGCTTTGTGTGGGAGGCAGAAAATTCAGAGAGGCCAGAGGAGTCCTTTTYTTTCTCTGAAATACGCTTATTTGCTGTGTAGTATAAACAAAGCGCTAGGCAAATGCACAAAACCACCTTCTGCAATGTCTCTACCCTATTTACACCACTGCAAAGCAGTTACCTTTTGCTCCAAAAGCAAAACAGCTTCCTTGATCTCTCCTCCTCCAACAAAGACACATAAGAATACCGCTATGTATTTAGAAATCAATGCAGAAATTAGGCAAAACAAACCCAAACTCTCCTAAACCAAAATACTTAGTTTTGCCCCTGCAGCAGAGAGGATGGCAGGCACCAAATGGGGCCGAGCGAGGCCGCGTTCCCGCAGCCTCTCTGGCCTCCTGATTTGCGACGGGCGCATGGCAACGGCATGGGCCGTCTTTGTGGCATTCATCAGCAAGGTGAAAAAATGTGATTAACTGATCCAATATAACAGAGTGCCCAGGTTTCCCACCTCACTGCCTGTAAATTCTTCACAATTATAGCCAAGTAGAGGACCTTGGAAATTAATGAAAGCCCAGGGAGAATTGAATCGATTGGATTTATATAATTGCTACCAGGAAGTCTTTTTTTTTTTTTTTTTTTTTTGTCTTCTGGCTTTAAGAAGAAATTTTGCCCAGAGCTGGAAAACAGTATCAGAAGAAAATATCTCTGAAATTACTTGTTCCAATGTGTTTCCATTTCAACTAGCCTATATTCCTTGCTCCACAATAAATAGATAAATAAATAAATGAAAGCATTAAAATAAAATCCACCATCACCCATGTAGAGAGACCTTGCAGTTGTGAATTTCAGCACTTAGTTAGAATTAGTTCCTCAGGAAAAAACCTAAGCCTACCACCCGAAGCACTTGCACAGGAGTGAAAGAAGTGAAGAATGTCATTCATAGGGCACAAGTGAATCCCTCCCTGCAAAAGGACCAAGACTTCTGGCTGTTATCAATTATCATCTCGGATGCTACAGTCAACTCCCTATATGCTTATATTGCTATATAAGCTCCTAGCCTTGACTTCTATGTAAGGACAACTTTTGCCAGTGTAAGCGAAAAACAGATTTTTAATGTGATGTGTAGGGGGGCTCGCTGTTTCTTGAAGGTCTAGAAAAATCGGATAGCTGGAGCAGGATGGGATCTATACAGACCTTCTCATTTCACAGACTCAGTTCCTTCCTCTTATTATTATTCTGAATGTCATTCCCATTAATCTTAAAGCTATACATACAAGACAGAATGTAGGGAATGATCAACCTATGTGCTCTGCTGAGGAAGGCAATCACCAAGTTCAGCAAGTTTCAGTTACACCCACAATGTTATTTACATGCCTACAAGATATTGCAACCTCTTTGGGCTGGAAGTTTTTGACTGGGTTGATTTTTTGCCCAATTTTATAAGGCGCTTGAACATTTTTGTCTCTGCGAGGCAGCACTGGTAGAATCGTTAACCTCACACCTGCTAATTAAGGAAGTGCATAAAGGAGAAATCTCTCTACAGTGAGGAGATACAGATGGATCTTTCTTGGCAAGCTGCTTGTATCCAGGAGCCAGGACAGTAAGCGCTGGTAGGGACGAGCTCCTCTCTGCAGAAAATGTTTAATTTAGAGCATGGCTACAGGTGAGACATATGGAAAGAAAAATGGCAACTGGTTCTGCACACTAGCAATGTGTTATCTGTGAATGAGAATGGCCACAACCTGCACATGAAACCAGAGATCTCCGGGAACATTTTGATTTCTATTCTAAAAGCCCAGATGAGGACATCTGAATAGCTCCTATAGGTAAAGGCTCTTCTATATCCTTATAAATTAATTAACATAGAGAAGAGAAGAGAAGAGAAGAGAAGAGAAGAGAAGAGAAGAGAAGAGAAGAGAAGAGAAGAGAAGAGAAGAGAAGAGAAGAGAAGAGAAGANAAGAGAAGAGAAGAGAAGAGAAGAGAAGAGAAGAGAAGAGAAGAGAAGAGAAGAGAAGAGAAGAGAAGAGAAGAGAAGAGAAGAGAAGAGAAGAGCCCAGAGACTCAGACCTCATCAGAAGACCTGGAAACCTTACAGTCTAAACTTCCTCATTTTTTATCTTCAAAGAAAAATCTGCAGCAATGCATCAGCAAATTCTAGATGGAAGCATGACGAGCCCAAAACCACCAGGAAAATTCAACAGTCAAGCAATGCTACGAGATTCCTAAGAGTATATTTCCTCTTTTTGGAATTTCTGCCCATTTCAAATTACATCAGGGAACAGTATAAAAAGAAGGCATTTTTTTCTGTAACAAAATGCAGAATGATTGTTAATGCTTCAGCTGAAATTTTCATTCCACAGGAAAAAGAGAATGGAAACTATTACTTTGAATCAAAACTTTCTGTCCAAATACAAACTGTTTATACCATTCAAAAATAACTAGTTTTGTTAGTTCTGTTCCCAACCCAATAATAAATGCCAGTGTCCACAACTCTATGTTTCAGACTCCATGAATCCTGGATCTGAATTCTTCCAAAGCGTAGTGGGATTTGGGATGTTATTTCAGCTCTTTCTCTGAAGAATGTAACACAACCATCACACAGAAGGGTAGACACCATCCCACACACGTATCTCACATACCTTCGGCACTACATGACCTGTGGTCTTCAGATGAATTTTTAGGAAGGCCAGTGTCTTCCCCAATGCAGTCATCACCTCAGAACAAGCTTTTCCCAGTCTCAACACTAGTCTTAGAAACTAAATAACTGCTTAAGACTTCCCTGTTGACTCATTCCACCAGGCATAAACTCAGAGAAGTGTAATTGCAAAGTTGTCCTTTCAGATGAAAGGATCAGAAGGATCTATTCACAGTGAGCTGCTTCCACCGAAAGACCATCCAGTAAAGCACCTTCTGCTCTGCCTCCAGGCTCTTGACCTCACTCCAGYCTAGTCCCTCCTTACTGGCCAGTACCACTGTACCACTTTGTGCCTTAAGAGCTCAGTAGGCTTCACCTGGGTGAAATGGTGCCTTTTTTTATGAACTCTTTTCCCTGTAGAGAATTGAAAGTGAAGGCTCCTGCTAAACTCTTCTGGGGAGACCATGGGAGAGGGATAAATGGTTTCAGAAAGGCCTATGGCATTAGTCAGCCCACAAGCTTTTTATACCCAAAGAGTGATGAAGTTGAGGAATGCGGGAAGACAAGAGGGGTTCCCTCCTGCRCTGGGACAATCCCAAGTGGCTCCCTACAGGCTCCCACCAAGGTGCTCCATCCCTCCTGCTTGTCCAATAACCAGCTGGTGGATACAGCAGGATATGGCCACTGTGAGGTGAGTGGCACCCGAGCACTCGCCTTCCATGCTGCGGCCATGCTCACAAACGTCCTGCAGCTCTCCTGTGGTTCCAGTGATTAATACTAATTCTCTTATGAATAGAATCAAGCTGAACTTGCTCTTCCAAAGCAACATCTGTGTTTCTCAAGAAAGGCTATAACCACAGATTCCAAAACACCACTTTCACCACCTYTCATTCTGTCACTAAAAAATTAAATAATGTATAACCTGTTTTATTTCCTTTTCTCTGTGCTCATCTCCTCAGAATACAAAAATCAGCCTCTGGCTTATAGCTTGCTCCCAAACAGTCCCCAAAGCCATTGCACTGCTGGAAACAACACAGCGAACCAACCAGGCAAAGCCAAGATTTTATTAGCGTTTAGGCAACAAGCGTTTGGCCGAAGCCTCCACCTCCCCACTGCTTCATCTGCTTCCATGAGGTCAATTATGGAACCAGACTGCGACGGCAGAGATCTGTTATTGCTCACAACCGCTCAGACTGTCTCTCTGCTCACGAGTATTGCAATGGGATTTTCAGGTGCTCTTTAGACACACAAATGAACCTTGCTCAGGATCAATGCAGCTTATACACGAGGTCACKGAAAGGAGTGGAGAAGCAGTTCCAGGAAAAAAAAAATCATTATCCACCTCTCAATGCCCCAGTGCTTGGAGAGGCTCACGGAGAGCCCTGTGCCTGCTGCTTGCTGCGGGCTAGAGCCAGCCAAGGGGAAGCACTAGGCACAGAGCCCTAGACAGCGTTTAGCCGGGATGAATCCGTGCCCAGCTAGTTAGAGCTGTATTTCAACTCGGAAATTAAGTGCACTTCTGAAGGCTTGAGTGCTCCTCAGAGATTACAAGGCCGTACAAGTAGGTCCTGTTGTATCTGCTGGCAGCATCCAGTGACATGCTCCGGTTAATTCTCTGCCTTACTGCTTTGCACAGTCTGGGGTTATAAAAGTGGAGCATCCACAGCTTTGAAACACCAAGCCTGGTAGAGCCATTGCCTTAAGTAACATATTTGCTCCCTCCAGCCTTCCTGTAGGATCATAGTCTAAAAGACCAGCTAGTGAGGCACAGCAGACGAGGAAAGGAAAAAAAGAATCAACTATTTAACTGAGATGCTCGAGTGAGAATTTTTTGTGTGTGTGCTGATGAATTCTGCTGTTGTAAGCACAAGAGGAACTCCCCAGAGAGCAATTTTACCTTACTGTTATTGTTAAAATTAACTGCAGGATAAAACTCTGAAGAAGACTCCATAAAGTATTGTTTTTTTCATTGAGGAAGCTTGATTACAAGCGCAATGTGCTCACAAAGTCTGTTCTAACTACAGCAGAACTACTTCTTCTGGAAAGGTTCAGCAATTTGATTTTTTTTTTTTTTTTTTTTTTGGAAAGCATTTTCTCTTTTGTGTTCAAAGTATGCTCTACAAAGTTATTCCATTTTAATTAAAAATAACCCAGCCATCATTCAAAGCATATGAATACTTTTCTTAATCTATTTTATTACAACAACCCAGGGAAAGTCTGAGCAAGACTTAAGCCCTGGGCTGGAGGATGAAGTTGTCTTTTTACAATAGCCCCAGTACCTTTTATCTTCAAAGGCCCCTGGCAGTTAAGGCCATTGTTCATTGTGTTTGGAAATGGTGGAGAGGAGGTGGAAATCCCAAGCCTGCTATCTAGCTTTGTGAGGAACAGTCTCTCTTGGAGCAGAGACACTTTGGAGGGTACTGAGGCTATGAGGCCAGAGCTGTGTCTTGCCTGTGGTGAATCGCAGTGAGAAGCTGCAGGGGAGTGTGTTGCACTGGCACGGCTTATTGAACCCCCCCACAAGGCAGGCCTGGCCCAGGACAGCGTCTAACAACTTGATGATTTGGTGAGAGACCCTCTGGGTCAGAACAGAGCTCAAGCACCATGAGTGCAAGGGGGCCCATAAATGATCTAGRGTAGCTGCTATTATTAAATATTTCATGAATTGCTAAATAATCCCGTGGACATTTTCACATGAAGCAACGGCAGAAACCAAGAACTAAATTCCCAGATAGTCCCTGAATAAATTCCTTCCTTTCCCTTCCCCAGAGCTCCTGGTTCCGTTTTGCTTTCTGTCCCAAACAAGCCTGCAGTAGTGCCACATTTTTATGACTCTTCCACTCTTAAGAGGAGTGAAAGACAATAATGACATAAAACATCAAAGGCATTCAGAATGAGACTCCAGTGTGAGATAAAGTAGTTGTGTATGGCCGTACTGCTGCCATGGTCCTGGGATTTAACATGACGCATTCCAGTGTCTTGAAAATTCCCCTCAAAGTCTTGCTTTCTCACGGCATCAATCAAAACACAACGTTTGCTCAGGTCACTGCTGGACTCATGGCTTTCACACTGTTTCATGGCCACTGCATGGGAATTCATTTCACGCCAACTGACATCCCAGGCCAAGGATCTCATGACTTGCCAGACGCCTCCAGTGCTCTGCAGCCCTTGCCAGCACAGTCCCTGCTCCGGCACCTCTGCGCTGGACAGCGAGGGAGGAAGGGGCCAGGCAGCTAACGGCCTCGCTGCTGTTTGCCATCACCTTTGCAGTCAACCTTACTGCACAGATGCAGGAAAGAGAGCAAAGCTTGCAAGTCTGGCACTGGCTGCTTTTCATATAGGATTTCTGATTGAGAAGGGGAAGATCAATAAAAGAAGCTCGAATGATTTGCAACCATCAGTAACTCTAACACTGGAAACATCCCTTTCTTATCTGCCAAATCAAGTGATTTCATGTGAGATTCTGATCACTTGAATYGTTCTCAACTTTCTCTCAGTAACAAGTTGTAATAGGCCCCAGAAGCACCTAGACCCAGGCCATTCTCAAAACATTTTACATACTACCTGGTCCCTGTCTACCCCCAAGTCTTGCAGACTCATCCTTTTAACAAAGCTTGTAAACCTKTGCTTGTAAATTCTGGAGAATCTAAGTTATGCAAATGTATCACCGATGGTACTTGCAGCTGCAGGCTGATTGGGACTGCAAACAAARTACCAGTGATTTATAGAAGCTGGTGCTTCTTATAAAGAGGAATTAATATTGCCTCACCATAAGCCAAAAGCAGGATCCCTGATTTGAGCCACCCAKAAAGCTGAGATATAGCAAACTGCAGCTGCAGCAGAGCAGGTACAGAGCAGGTACAGACTATGGAGTACTTCTCATTTACCTCTTTCTCTGAATTTTAAGAAAATCACCACAGGCCACACTGCAAACCCCTCCATATTACTGTGCGGCCCTGTCCCCCAGGCTACTCCGTTCTTAGCAGAAGAGAGAGATAATTTAAGTACTACTAAGTTCAAACAGGAACTTATTAATTGTGCAGTACGATACCAGCAGATACGAGCTGGTATCCTGGCTAGCAGTGTCCCTGCTGGGCTAGGGACAGCGAGGGAAGTGGGGACTCACCTGACACAAAGGCCACTTTCTCCTTTAGTATAGGAAGGACATCAGCAGCTTTTAAGCCATCGTTTCGAAAAGAACCTGCAAAACAAAGAGCAAAGCCCAATTAGAAGTGYCCTAGTTCCACATTTCTCAAAATCAGACTACAGAAGGTTTGAAAGTTACATAAGAGCACATGAGCCAGACTCTAATGGCTGATACACAAATAGCTTTAGCATCACTAGAGATGTGTTTGCAGAAATAAAGCACAGAGAATCAACTCATCCTACTTTATCTTTCAAAAGTTCTTCAAGGTTAATAAATTTCCCACCAAGGAACCAGATTTAGACTCTGCTGTTTTATAGATCACGTTATTGGACTTCCACGGGTCATACAGAGCTGCAAAAGCCTTTTCCCTGCACCTTCTGAACACAGTCTGAGCAAAATTGCAGGGGTTATTACAGCACAGATACCTTCATTTAGCCTGGCCCTGACRGAGAGATTTGCCCAGTGCTTGGTTAAAGAAGGGCCTTCCCCCCATGCTTGTGTCTGCTCCACGCAGCACAGCTCAAAACGGAGCCCTTCAAGGTGGGGAGCACACCCAAAGGGAGGATGCCTTTCTTATGAGATAGCCAAAGCTTTTCCCTGTATGAGAAGTACTCAGAAGTCATGATGCAGCCTCATGTAATTCAAGCTGTTTGATTACATGGTAAATACACTCAGATAGGCCACTTGCCTTGCCCTGCAGTGCCAAATGATTTCATCCCTCTTGAAAGTTCACCAAGGAAACCTCTGATTTTTACTCTCCTGGAAACCTAATGAAAAGAATTGCCTACTGTTTAAGCAACTAAAAGCATCCCTCTCCTTTACAAATGACCAGCAGAAACGGATCGTCAGACTGCAGGCCAGACTGCAATTCCATCAGTGCTATTAAAAAACAAAAGGCAGGTTTGAAGGACATCTTTGCCATTGTGCTGAAAAATAAAGCATCCTTCAGTGAGGAATGAACACCCACCATGACAAGATAGCTTCACTACAGCCTTAGAGCTATCTCAGCTCTAGCCTCATCAAAGATTGCAGCACATTTCAAACCCCGTATTTTCACTTTTTGCCTTTCTCAGGCAGGCAGCAATCCCATTTATCGGAGACAGCACAAGGGCAAGGGAGTCCTCTCGCTCAGGCAGTTTCCTTGATCGGCTAGAAATGAGGCATCATCACTGCAGCCATCACGCCTTCCTTGCTGGCCACAGCACATGAAGCCTCATTATCCGCGATTGAAAGTGGGAGTGGGAAGAAAGTCCCATTCTCTGTTTTCACAGACTTCTTGTACTGTGCAGCCTGCAGAGCTATAAGGTCTTGATCCATGCAGACACAGAGAAACTGCCAGGATGAAGACTGCAACAGGCATTCCCACCAGCCGCTGAAGCTGTGCACTACCAGTATCAATATTATTATTACGTGTGAGTTACTGTTAATGGCAAATGAGGAGCAGTTTATATTCACAGTCAGCCGCTGCAATAGGACTATCGTGTGTGTGCAAATCTGTCCCCCACCGGGTCCATCAGCTGCATCTACAACAGTGTGTCATATTGCTGCCTTTAAAAAGCTGCCGCCGTACGAGGAGCTTTGCTGGAGCCTCAGCTGCTCCGTATTGCTGCCTGGTGGCCTGAGACGACGGCTTGGTCTGCGCTGCCCAGCGCCCCAGCGCCCCAGGGCCGGCTTAGCCGAGCTGCCAGCGCCACGGTTTGCTTTGGAGAGCTGAGCAGCTGCTGCTTCCCAAAGCAAAGCCCAACACGAGGTACTCGCTGACCCCACCGCCATGGGGCTCTGGGCTCAGTGGAAAGGAGGGTTCAGCAGAGCTGGAGGGAGACAGACATAAGAGCAAAGCTGCAATTTAAGCAGGCATTGGAGCATGGTCCTGAGAGATCCCTAAAGAGCTCTTTAGTGCTTGGGGACCAGGGAAACTAGTCCCACTGCTGGATTCTTTCTGTGTTCAAGCCAGCAGGACTTTGTGCACTCTGTATTAAAGATTTATGACTTTGCTATCACCCTATCCTCGTAAGCAGAGTGAGTAACCTCCCAGACACCAGAATTTGGCCAGTTCTTACAGAGCAGGCAGGAGCCATTTAGCCACAGGCAACAATTTGAAATTTAGGCAGCTCTATATATAAGCATCTCATCCAGCCATGAAGCCAACCAGAGCAAGCAGTGCACTACATACATCATGATAGCTCTAAGACACTGAGAGTATTGGCCCAAACTCCTCCAGCTGTGAGATCATCAGTGTCAATAAGAGTTGAAGTTGGGCCAGTGTTYGCTAAATTCTTCAGGGAAACAGCAAGGTCAATTCTTAGGCAGTTAGCTATGGGGCAGGGATTACAGCACTGAAATCTTTATGAGATGTACCGCTAAAATCAGTGGGAGCAGTATTTGGCTGTCAATGTACAACACTTAATAAAGACTTCTCTTAATAAAAACGTTTTAGCAAAAGCCATTCGTAGCCCAGTATAGTGAGGGCTCAGGATCAACTTCAAGCATTCTCCCCCAAGGACTGCATCTCACAGGCCCCTGACGGAGCTGTCCCAACTGTGCACAGGAGAGACAAGCACACGCCTGAAGGTGGACGGCACTGCCAGCAGGGCTTTTTCCATCCTTCTGAATATCCACCAGGAAAGGTCAGTCGTGCTCCAGAATAATGAAGAAACTTGAAAACCATGAGCCAGTCCTACAGCTAGCAAATCAATGAAAGCTGTCCCCAGCCGCACAGCTTCCCTCCCTGCCCACAGAACAATTTACATCGTGACCTTTCCCGTGATCCCGCCGCTACGAGCTGTCCTGTCCTTCAAAACTGACTTTCACTGACAAAAAGGGATGAGAGAGAAAATTCCTAAAGGCAGCTAAGTGCCTAAGGGCTGTCACAGGCTCTGGGTAGCGTTTGTGCTATCACCACTGTCTGGCCTCGAGCCCTTCACCTGGGATGCAGCTCCTGGAGCTAAACCCATCTGCCTCCAAGGGCCAAAATCAACCCTCCCTCCAGGCTCCCGAGAGCTTTGTCAACAGCTGGGGAGATTCCAGGTGGTCCCTTCTGGGCATCTCTTATTTATAAAATGTCCCTCTGTGACCCTTTGTGTGTTGCTCTTCGGCTCTGCATTTTCTCTTGCATTTGTGAGCACTTGACCTGAACTGCTTTAGGAGCTGCACCCACTGACACAAGGGAGACCCACTGGGACACCCTGCCGCAGGACACGGCCACGAGCAGCTCCGGCGGCTTCCAGAAGGGGCTTGAGATTTATACAAATAACAACCATCTCCAGAGAACAGTAAAGATTAATAAGATAAACAAAGACAGAACACGTGGAAATAACACGAACCCACAAGCTTTGGAGTGAAAGCCAAACTCTGACTGTTGGAGAGAAAAATAAATTGCCCTTGGAGACAGCCCTGCAGGCTTTGGGACTCCTTTCTCTGAAGCAGAGGGCAGTAGCCTCTGTTGGAGACACTGTCTTGGGCTAGACAGACCTGCGGTCTGATCCAGAGAGGCTGTTCCTAGAAATGCTTTAACTAATCTGAACAATGCTGCATGTTCTTAGCTTTCAGATGAGCTGCTGAAAATATGGAAATACTTTCTATACTGAGCAAAGTATGCGTAGGCAAGAAGGCGGCCTCCTGTCAAAGCGCTGCATGGGGCTTCATCACTTGGCTCCCGACATCTTTAGCAAGAGTTGTTCATCCCAAGTCTCATGTAACATTTCAGGAAAGTTAGCCCACATTCAGAGAGTTCTCAAAACAGATTTGACTATTCTAAAATTTGCGTGTGAAGCTTTTTTAACCAAAGAAAACTAAACTGCTTGGACTAAACTCATCTCTGGAGTCCAGGAGGCAGCGGTAGGACTAATCTAGTCCATATTATTTCTCTTTCTTCTTCCTTTAGTAAAGGCCTCTCTTTCCCCTACTCACTATAACAAATTTTCAGAGTGGTTTTCTCCAGGGTTCAACATAACCTATTTCTCTGTCTACCTTTTTTCATCAAAGCCTTGTTTTGTTTGGTTTGGTTTTGGTTTTGCATTATGTAGCATCCTGGCTTTTTATAACGCAGAGGCAGAACAGAAGGAACATCTGACGTGAGCAGACAAAGGCAGGACAAGAGACCCCACAATATCCCATCGCACACTCGGCAAATTGAGACAGACAGAGATCGACTTGCCCAGCGTCACAGAGGAAGTTTGTGCAGAGATAAAAGAGGGACCCTCATTTCTGAACGTTTTGCCGGTGCATTTCACACACAGCCATCCCTTTGTTTGTTGAGAGAACATCATTCCCTCATCTTTTCTCTTAATACTTTGGGCCTCCCCTTGTCCTTTTCTCTCCGTTACTGTTTCTTTCTGCATTTTTATCTCAGCTATTTACTTTCTGTGTGCATTAACCTCCTTCTAACTCCTTCCTTTCTTTCTCGTCCTCTTTGTCCGTTCTGGCAGAGCCGCGTTCGATGCCCCRAGCCACGCAGGGGCTCCAGCAGGGCCTTTGCCACGGCAATTTTGCTGGCCAGGGCTCATTAGGTCCGGAGTGGAAAGGCCACCGCGTGGCACAAACATTTTGCTCAATAGAAGCAACATGTGCTTGGGAGGAGTATTTTAGCACCATCTGGCAGGGATAAATGGGCCGGGACACCCTGCGCATCTGCTGCRTGCTCCTCCGCAGGCGACAGGCTGGTCCCTGACGCAGGCAGCGCCCTGAGGTCTCCCGGTCCGCAAGGCTCCCTGCCTGCCCGCGGCCCCACCAGCCACACAAGAGCAGGGAGCAGCCTGGCAGGTGAAGGAAGGGACTGACAGAATCTAAGGCAGCCTCAGCTAGCAAGGATTCAAGACTAATCTGTAAAAATCATCATCAAGCATTACTGAAGATACACCCAGAGCTATGCGCTTCACTAAAGAAACTTACTATCTTCCTTAATAACCAATAAAAAGTACTATCCGACCTCGCAGGAAGCATTTATGCCCCTAGRAGATGCAGCAGGGAGAGGTGGAAAGGCAGGTTAAATGAAAGTCACAGTGCTGGGACAGTGATAGTGGCCATTGCCCTCCTTCCCGTTGGCCTTCTGGTGCGAGAGCTTCCCGCTGGGTGCCCCTGACGTGCCGGCCGGCAGTAACGGAGCAAGGGCAGCCGCGGGGCTGCCGCCTGCGCAGTCAGGGCGGCCGCTGCAYGGCTCGTCCACGAGAAGGGCAAAAGTCAACACGGGCACTGCCAGTATTTGCCATGGCAGCCCCGGCGGCACTGGCTGTTCTAACCTCACGGAGAACGAGCATACGGCCGGCTCTCAGCTGTGCAATGGAAATGCCAACAGTGCCCTGGGACTTCAGTGGCTTGGTGATGCCTTGCCTGCTRTATACAGATTCACAGATTCACAGAATATTTAAGGTTGGAAGGGACCTCTASAGATCATCTAGTCCAACCTTCCTGCTCAAGCAGGCACACCTAGAGCATGTGGCACAGGGTGGCATCCAGGCGGGTTTTGAAGACCTCCAGAGWAGGAGACTCCACAACCTCCCTGGGCAGCCTGTTCCACTGCTCTGTCACCCTMACAGTAAAGAAGTTGCTCCTCACCTGGAGACGGAACTTCTTGTGCTTCAGCTTGTGGCCATTACCCCTCGTCCTGTCGCTGGCCACCAGTGAGAACAGCTTGTCCCCTTCCTCCCTGCATTCTCCCTTCCTGAACTTATACATATTCATCATATCCCCTCTGAGMCKTCTCTTCTCCAGAGAAAACAGGCCCAGCTCACTCAGCCTCTCTTCATACGAGAGATGTTCCATTCCCTTAATCATCCTGGTTGCCCTTCTCTGGACCCTCTCCAGAAGCTCCACGTYCTTCCTATACTGGGGTGCCCAGAACTGMACACAGTACTCCAGGTGCGGCCTCACCAGAGCTGAGTAGAGGGGCAGAATCACYTCCCTTGACCTGCTGGCAACACTCCTCCTGATGCAGGCCAGGATCCCATTGGCCTTCTTGGCCACGAGGGCACACTGCTCACTCATGGTTAACTTAGTGTCAACCAGGACTCCCAGGTCCCTCTCCGTGGAGGTGCTTTCCAGCAGGTCAACCCCTAATCTGTACTGATGCCTGGGGTAAATACCTGAAGACCCACACTGCATTTAAGCTTGCAGCTAAACTCTCCTTATTTTAGTATATTTAAGTGTAGTAAGTATAGGATTATAGGCAAATAGGTATGAACATGATATGCCCACCAGGTATCTGATGGAGAATCCAGCTCCAAATGGTCTATGAATCTGATTTCCACTACTTCTGCTAGCTTTGCACAGGATAAAGGCTTTTATGCCACCAGATCTAATGCATGGGCTGATGTGGGGACTCATGCCACATCCTCACTTTCCCAGTGATCCCTTTGAAAGTCACAAGGACCATGGAAACCAAATAGATGGTCCGCACAGAGGACAAATACCACTGGACAACATGCCAAACACTTCATCCCCAGCTGAGACAAAGGCTGTGCTTATTGCATAGTTGCATTTATTAGAAAATATAAAAATAAATGTCATTTCATATGTAATACTTAGACTCAGTCCAAGAAAAATATAATTTTCTCCATTTTTCCTCATTCTGTTCTTCCTTCTATTAATTACATCCCACTGTTGCTTGCTGGAACATCCTTCTGGTCACAGCTTTCGGGTAACAATACTCCCAGCTTCTTCAGCCCCGAAGTTCTGCAARTGTCTGTCAGGATCCAGCAGCTTTTTTAACCCTTCCATACTGGCAAGTCGGCATCTCCGATTCCCTGCTGCTTGGCCCTTGCAAAGGGCCAGTCACGGGGAATGCAGCCACCGGCCCCCACCGAGCTCCCCGCTCCGGATCGTGGGCTCTGGCAGCGCTGGCCTTCGGGGCCACTTGCTAATTGCTAGATTGTTATTCCTTCTACGAGGTACTTGGCAGCCTCAGCCTCACAGCACAGTCTTGAATGTCCGCACATTTAAACAGTAGCCTCGGCTTGAAAGCTGGCCAAAGAACAGGCAAGGCTTCGAAGCATAAAGATACAGCCRCTCACATAGAAGGGGCGAGTTCATTAGCCCCTGCACACATGTGCCTTGAATAAGCTACGTTCAGCCTGTGCAGTCTAAAACATCACACCCTGTGCAGCCCACCTCAGCCAGCAGCCACCCTCTGCCTTTTCTTACGTGGTGCAAAACCACACAAAGCCTGAGAAGGACGCTGAGTTGCTGCACCATCCATGGCAAGGGCTCTGCTTCGCCTCCATCTGTGGGGGATTCAGTTCCCTGCACTTCAAACAGACGCTAAGAGGGATGCTAAGAGAATGCAGTGACTGTGCCGGTCTTTTATGAATTTCCTTTTTATTTTCATCAGGGCCTTGGAATCAGGCTGAGATCTTTCAGTTCCTCCCCTCAGAGAAATAATTAGACATTATAGGTAGTCCCGTGGATCGCACATCTGACTGCTAGTCAAAAGACTTGGCTCCATTTGTGCTGCTGCATCTAAATCGCTTTGTGATCCTGAATGAGCTGCTTTAACAGCTCCAGATCCTGGTTCTCCGCTCCCCAGCATGGCAGTAATGACTGCCCACATTACTAAAGCACATTCAGGTCCACAGGCCTCAAAAGTACCTCACAAACATGAGTTAATTTTGCCTCAAAAGCCACTTCTGAGGCAGGGGGTTTTCCACAGACCAGCAGAGGCAAGGCCGGAGGAAAGACTGGCTCCAGCGAGCGCACAAAGGCCTTTTCTAGGAGCAAGGGGCAAGGCAGAGAAAGTTGGAAAGAAAGTAGGTCACTGACACAAAACGTGGTGTTTTATTTTTCAAGTGTGCGAGGGATGGATCCGCTGCCCCAGAGGAAAAAGAGCATATTGAGCACCCTGAGCTTTCAGTCGCTAAGTACCTTTCCCCTGCAGCCTGTGCTGCACTTSAGTGGCCACCCAGCTGCAACAGCCTTTTACAGTATTAATAGAGAGCTATGGGCTATTAGCTGAAGTAGTATTGTAAGGATGGCCATGCTTTCTAGTGGGCAGGAATATTTTCTTCTCACTTCACTCTCCTCCAAATTACAATTGGATTCCTTACGGCAGCTTTCCTTAAAACTTTATAATCCCCTAAAAAGTTTAAACCTGCTCACAGATTTCTGTAGGAAGGGCCTAAGTCCTCCACAAAATCCTACAGGCTGCGTACCACGCAGCATCTCATCCTCTATTAAATTACGTAGGTTAGAATAATTTCTTTAAACTGGCACCAGTTTGAGTGAAGCGCTTTTTTTTTTTTCCAGAAACTGCAGCAGGGGATGAGGCAGCCCCGTAACTGATAAGGTGTCATGACTTGGGTATCCCTAAATCCCAGGGCCTAGAGGTCCCAGGCCAACAGTCACTCTCTGGGAAAATAATAAATAAAACAAAACAAACAAGACAAGACAAGACAAGACAAAGAAACAAAACAAAACAAAACAAAACAAAATAAAATAAAATAAAATAAAATAAAAAAAAACCTGCTAATTACGTACAACATTCAGGAGGCACTTTTCTGAAACGCCAGCCTTACAAAGAACCATATGCCGGCGCCTCAAGTGTGCTTTGCAAACATCTGCCTCTCAGGGGGATTTCACGCCAGACAGTAAGAAAGCAACTTTAATTAGAGGCCAATTGAGATCCTCGTCTCAGGGCTTGCGACTTCCCTAAAAAGCAAAAAACTGCAAACAAACAGAGCAACTGTATTTGCCCCCACACTGAAAACCAATCTGCACCTTCTCTCTTTCACTAGAGAACTCTTTTTCTTTTGATTTTTCTGGCAGGGTTTAACATGCCCTGTCCTAACACCCTCACATGCTGCTGATGGTCCCATTGCCTTCAAGCGGCTCAATGCCAAGGATAGAAGGTTGAGCTTGGTGTGTCAGGGTGGATTTTAACTCAAGCATTTTTGATTTTGGTTCATGTAACATCCACAAATTCCCGTCTTACTATTCACTAGGCTTACTTTGTCCTCTGTCTCACCTCACCTTATTTCAGATCCCATCTGATCTGGTACATCTACTGATTTGATCACTCCCTTTGCTCCTACTGTTCTATCCGCATGGGCTTATGCCTGCACCTCCTGGGTTTACGTTTGCACTGACGGTGTCACTCTGGCCAAGCAGCCCAACTCGCAGCCAGTTGAGGAGTCCTGCCCTCAGGCAGTTATTTGCATGAATTCCCTAGTTAGAGATAAATTAAGATACGTGTCCTGAGGCCTTGAAATTGTACAGGCAAGAAGAAGTCATGTCTGAGGGGTGCATRGACAGCAGGGGCTGTCCTCATAGCTCTCAGACAGGTACTGGGTGAGCGCCGTGGCTGCTGCCTCCTGCTTTTGGCCTTTGCCCCTGCAAAGTAATCTGAAGATAACGGCAGTGTGTCCGGGACCCGCTTTCAATCCTCGCAGCCGGGCTGCTCCTCACCAGCTAAGCACCAAGCCGCACACCAGCCGTGACCCCTGCAAGAGACCCCAAGCAGACCCTGAGCGGCAAGCGCTTCTCATCCCGCACCGCATGCTAAATCTGCACAGCGCCAGGGCAATCACTTTACGCACACCAGCGGGAAGGAGAGGGTAAGGAGCTCYGGAGACTGAGTAATTGCTCTGCCTCGCATCCTGACACCCACTCAACGTTACGGAAAGGCACTTTACAGTGCCGTGACGCTGCCGCCGGATGGGACCGCGGGGCTGCGAGGAGCCCGGCACACACGGCTGGCGACGCTCCCACAAGGCCTCACCCGGCACCGCTAGCCCCGCAGTCCCGCTGCTCCGTTAATGAGCTAACACGGGACTGGAAATGTGACGGGAAATGTGAATCATGCTGGAAAGCAAACTGCCTTCCCGACTGCTAGAAGTGGCCTAGCTGCGTTTTTCTTTCTTTTTCAGGCTTACTGTTTTTCTTTCTATATATATAAATGCCAATTAAATCACTGCCTGCCTCTGTTTAATCGTGTTCATCTGCTGTTCTTTGCAGTCACTCGCTCCCTCTTCCCCAAATCTCTTCTGCACGCGAGTATAAGTGTTTACAGCCCTAGCACGTGCAGGTGCGGGAAGGCTGACATTTCTGTGGAGCACCCTGCAACGTTATGGTCAAGCCAAACAGAAAAGCATCACCAGTGGGCTGAAAACGCGGCTTTAAGTTTCCTCCGACTAAGGACACATATAAAGAGATGACTGAGATTAAAAGCAGCCTTGCTAACTGTCTAGATCTCTTCCTGGAGCAGCAGCCCTTAAATTCACTGTATTTATCCTCAGCAGAAGGCAGAGTTACACAAAGCCACCAGGCAGCCTTCAGAGATGGAGGATACGCGCTAATCTCATCTCGCATATCCTATTAGGCCGCGAGCCTGCATGTTAGAGTTACCCAAAACACGTTCCTCATCCCAAATGCACTTTTCTTTAGGGAAGGGACTCAAACATATCTAACCAGATTATCACCCAAACTCAATAAATTGGCTTCTCTACGCTGAGGGGGAGCTCTGGGCTGCACAAATAACTGGTTACAGGTTAATGAAATCTGACGGCTCTCCAGAGGGTGCAAGCTGTTGCTGCAGAGATGCCTGACAGCTGGACTCAAATGACCAGCTAACGCAGCTCTAAGCTGCAGCAAAATAAATAATTTGGTGCTCCTCTTTCTAACCCACTACTCTACACAGCACTGCCAGGTGGTAAATACAGAAGCCACTGACCTGACATTGTCTCCTTATTTTTCAACAGAGCTGATGGAAATAATTATTTTTACCTTCTCCTCAGATTGCTTTATCAAGTCCTTCTCCCACTCACATCTGCCCTTCATATAAAGAGACTTTACTGGTTAGCATTTCCCTTGATTTCAGTTTCATAAAGCCACAAGCTCTGCAAACACCACCAATTCTGCAGAGGAAGAAGCGTTCACACACAAAGCGCTGGTAATAGTCCACAAAGCTCATTAGAAAGGTCTCCCAAAGACAGTGAAATGATGCCCTGATCACAGCTCTGACTTATACATCCTGCGATTCTCACCCACGATCTGGCTGCAGGCAGCTGCTGAGCTGTGTGTGAATACAACGCAGAGCAATAGGCCCCAGTTTGAAGGAACTGAGGCAACAAAAAGATCCTGATTACCTAAGCTGGAAAAAAAAGTTTCCCAGCCAGTTTTTCAGTTTTCCTTTCCTCATCCTTTCCCATCTCCTACCACAGGTAAAATTTCACTCCTTCAACTGCACCACTTCTAATAACCAATTTCACTATTTTTGCCCAGGCCGGAATCCATCCTGCATTTACATCACATTAAACATCCCTGCTCTCCAACACCAGCACATGCCCCTACGCTCATGTTCATATTTAGTTCTAACTTTGCTGATGGAAGGATAGACCTTGTCAATGTTTCTGGCCTACGACTCAGCCCCGGGTCTTCATGACCTTCTCCTCCAAACCCCAGCACTGCTGCTGAAATGACCTGTCCATTATGTTAGCTATTCAATAACTCTTAGGCACTACCATGCTAATCTGCCCTTGAAATAATGACAATTCACAGACAGAAGTCAATAAAACGTTAGGAACAATTACAAAACAAAACCAGCAAATTAGCCACACAAAGGAAAAGAAAGAAATGCACTGATATTTTTCTGCCCGCTTCCAAAGCAAAGGCAGGATGAAAGACGAGCTGGAGAGCACAGATTCATCATGCTTCATCTTCGTTATTATAATAATTAATTTATATTAGCAGGTGCGCATTAACAGGCTGTGTTTCCACCCCTTTGTCACCACCAGCTGGTGCAAGGTGGCCCGTCAGTCACAGGGAAGGGGGGCGGTGCTGATGCCCCCTCCCTCCCCGCAGCATCTGCCTCCTGCCCTACTGCAGCTCGGCCTGGAAGGTCCCCAGCCGGGCAGGCACGTGGCACACAGCCCCTCCTGGCCACAAGTCCTCCAACCTGGCCACGGCCAGCAGGCTTGCAAGAACCAACCTGGCCATGGCGCGTCCCCTGCTTGCTGGCGGCTGTGTGGTGACAACGGGCATGCCTTGCGGCCCGTCCTGCCACTGACGGGGTCACCCTTGGCCGGGGCTGTAGTGGCCGCACAGGAGTGATGCAGGTGAGGGAGAGGGCTGAAGCAGGGGGAGAAGTTGCAGCCCATGGCCAAGGATCCCCACACACACAGACAGAAAGCAGACCCTACTTAACTGCGCAGGGAAGCAACATGCCAAAAGGTGTTGTTATGGAAGAGATTTAAAAGAGGAAGACAAAAATAATTTCATCAGTTGATACAGCAAAAYGAGATTTTAGTCAGGAACTTTGCAATTAAATGCACTGGAAAGGCAGCAATGTCCTTCCAACCAGAACTCCTCTTCCTAAGGAAAGTGCCCCAGGRTCATTCATGAACGTACAGGCCTATRTTTTACATCCCATGCTGTGGGTCCCACCAGAAGAACTGGCTTGGAGCGCACTACTAGGCATGAGGTTATTACCTGAAACTGAGTGTGACAGAAGGAAGCCATTTCAAAGTCACTGGTGATCCTCCCAAATCACCCAGACCTAGATTTTTCTTGATCCTCTTGTCAACACCTGCCTAAAATGCACCTGATGAAAATGCAGCCCATGTGAATGCGACCACCTCTACCAGTTTCTGGCAAGTCATATCAAATGTCACAATATCCRTTTATAGCAAGGCATATATTAACTCCAGAAAGTGGAGATACATGAGTCTGACTACTCAAGAAAGCTACAGGATAAAGCAGACATGATGTGCCTGTGAATACATAATGCCTATTGAACTGTTATGGAAAGAAAATCACCATGCTGGAGAAGGGATAAAATTCAATTTTATCCTAAGTGGTATATTTATTGGCTTTAATGATAYAGACAAACAGCCCTTCATGGCCATGAAATGTTTCTTTGGAAATGTTTTGTGAACTCATAGACAAAGAGGGGAAAAGATGAGATAAATAGTCTCTTCTTCCTCTGTACTAAAGAGCTACAGTACTAAGCTCACTGCCTGCTCTAAGACTCCAGACAATTAAGAATGTGTCACCCTGAGCAATATCACTGTCTGCACGTATCTAATCCATCCATTACCATCATTTTCAGCCTGCACAACACAGCCATGCACAAAAAATCCTACATTATGGRAATAAACATCCATTGAAGTCAAAATGACAAGTCAGCTGAGCACATAAATTGCCCAGATTCTACCCTAGGACAAGAATAATTATCTTTCCAAATCCACTTTAAACCCCACAGTAAAGAATACTTTCCTAAGAGGTCAAGCCCTGGCGATAGCTAATACTTTTAAACGAACCTGTATTATTGCCCAAATACAAAGGGCTGTTTTAGTGCCTCACATCAGAAGAATGCAGTCTGCAGAACTGACCTCGCCTGCATTTGTGTAGATCATCTCCTAAGTGTTCTGGAAGTCATATGACTTTGTGGCTTTGAAAAACTACACTTTGATGTTCAACAGACAGATGTTCTCATAAAAAAAAAAAAATTAAAAAAAAAAAAAAAAAAAAGAGGGCAGTGATGGGGGTGAAGTTCAAGCTCTACTCAGTAAGAATTAGTTGACAAAACAGCAGTGAGCCAAACAGCATCGAGCATATGCTTGGAGACTGAATAAGCAAGAGCAGCTGAACTACCTTCCTGCCCTACACTTCTAAGCAACTTTGTGCAATAGTGAAGCTGCAAAAGGGATGGTAAGTTGAGGAGCCTGAAGTCCGCTCAGAAATGTGGCCATGCAACCACTGACACTCCTGCAAGCTCAGGAGCGTTGGTTGCAGCTAGAAAACAGGTCCCAGCAGAGCAGTGATATTGGGGGCTGTAAGACCAGTTGGATCCTTTGGTGTCGATTGTTTGAGGAATGGTGTGTTGTAAGCTTATGCTACCACTGTCACTGCTGTTCCAGGGATAAACAGAAGGCTCCTGTCATCAGTGTTTTCAGTCCAGCACTTTTCGTAAGCACTGCTATTCAATTACAATGATTGTTTTGTTAAGCGTGGTTCAACTTCGAAAACTGACTCCATAAAAACAGGATCATGGAGTTCATGTTTATTGCAGCTCAATGATTTCCAGATCAAATGCATTCAGTTTACAAGTAAAAAAGATGCTTTGTTTATTTTTCCAACTACCAGGTCTAAGAATCCATGCTGAGATCTCAAAGTTAAGTTGTCATCTTTCTGGCTTGTGCAGTTGCGAGAAGAACCAGAAAGAATTCGGCTCGCCCACTCCCAGAGCTGCAGTGGATTTCCAGCTTCAACAGAAATTATAATAAATGAAAATGAAGACAATATTTTCAAACCCACTTATCTAATTCTACGCTTCATGACTCCAGGAAGGTAATACGATTTTTAAAAGCGGCTCCAAGGGCAACTTGAAGTGACAAGACTTAAGTACCACTTCAAATTTTACTGCATATGTAGGTATCCAAATAGCAAGAGCCTAACTTTAGGCACCCATTTTTCAAAACTGTTCTCCTTAATTTAGTCAGCAAATTAATCAGATCTGCATATGATTACACACAGAATATAGATCATTCCAGTAGGAAGGTGCTATTTTTATTCGGACACTTCTCAGAGCAGAATTGCGTGTTAAACAGAAATTTATGAGTCTGCAAGCTGAGTCCATATTAACTATTTGAAAGCTGTAAATTGTTGCACTAGAGACATAGTCAACACGCTGTACATGGACACATAGGAACATATGTGTCCTAAGCATTCATCTAGCTGTCTGTGTGTAAAACCTCACTGTTGTAAAGATTAGCATGTTTCTCTTATGATGATTCCTACAAGCGTTAATCATGAATCTGAATCATCGTTATGAATATGAAAGAAACAGGCTGTTCTAGGAGCAGTAAGACTCTTGAAATCTGTTTTGGTATGGATTAGCTTTCTCCAGTGCTGACAAAAAAATCCCTCAGGCTTTGTCATGTCCACCATGACCTCCCTCACATTTCTGATGCCGGGGCCTGACAAGAGACAGACTTAGGCTTCTCTGTCCAGCAACGATCTGCATGAAAGCTCTGGCAATGTCCCATCTCAGAAAGCTGCACTGTCCCTTCAAACTGTGTTGATGCTGGTCAGCAGGTCCCTCTCCTGCAGGAGAAGCTACATCTGGGCAGATGAGGGTTGCTGAAGCACCTTGTTTCTCAGATGAAGGCAAGTGTATGCCCTACCTGGGTGCTGCTGCTTAGACCCCCAGTATTACAACTGTCTTCAGCCTCAGAAAGGATTTGAAGGAGCACTAGCTAACAGCTCTAAGTGACAGAGAGTTTTCCTCTCTTTCCCAATAGGAAAATTAAGGAATGTTTGCCCCYGTTAACTGCAATTGTTATGAAGAGTTGTCCCACGACTCACAATACAACCATGGCAGCGCTGACCACCCCGCCTGGATCTGGGCTCTGCCTCCTCCTGCCTTACACCTTCAGGAGATGATGGGAATGTCTGATGGCAGCCGAAGAGATAATGCAGAAGAGCTTGCAGGAAAAGMGGGCTGAGAATAAAAGCTGGGAGCACTGCCAGCTTTTGCAGATGTACTGAGTTAATCAGTTTGGAGGAACTTTCCAAACCGTTGGCCAGCTTTGCGTATCCAGCCTTTCTGTGCTGGTTTCAGAACCTGGACTGTCTGTTTGCATGGGTAGACCTGCCAGACCAACTTACAGTAAGCCTTATACCACTGCTGTGGGCCCTCCCCATCTCCATTCCCCTTCCAGCAAGGACAAACAAGGGTGTTCAATTAAATCTAAATGTTACCATTTTTAGCTAAGTGCACAATTGTTGATTTGGAAAGTGTGTGCCTGACTTCCATCATTAAGGAGCACTGTGATCAACGCAGCATCGGGCCAGTCATAGCTGTTACGGGAGTGAGAAATGTACTTCTGTGCTCTAGTCCTACTTACGTATTCAGGTGTAAAGCAAAGGAAAATGCAGCAGCAAATGCTAATTGCATTGCTTAGGACACGTTCACTCGCAAGGATCTCCTTCCAGGGCCTCTTCAATCACAGAGCTATTTAATGCCAGGCAATTGCTGGTCCTTTCTACTTTAACCCCAGTCAAGACCTCATCCACAATGATGAAATCTACTTGAATATTTTAGAAACCTGCAGTCGAGCAAGACAATGTTGCTGCTCCATCAAACAAGCCACTGCTGACTTGTCTTCATAAACCATTATTGGAATTCTGAAATGGATATAGCACAAAGGTATGACTGTTTGTGGCTCATTGTCTTACAGCTAATATTTTTCCAGCATAGCACAAAGGTATGACTGCTTGTGGCTCATTGTCTTACAGCTAATATTTTTCCAGCATGTAATCACAGCTTGTGCCATCTGAGTCATCCCAATCTGAAGATGCAAATAAAAAAAAAGGAAAAAAAAAAACACAAAATACATTATTTTTCAGGATTCTATCTTGCTTTTTCTCAGTATGCTTCAAGTAGACAGTGGCTTGAGAGCTAGGGGCTGTGGTACCAGGCAGCATCTTCAAGGCCTAATAAAAAGGCAGCTGCTGGCAGCAGATTCTGATGCAGGGGGTGGACAGCATTGGGAAGCGCTGCCTTTGGAGCAGGGGGATGGTTTTGTAGGCAGTGCTTCCCTGAAGAATAACAGCCTGCCTTGGAAAAGCCAATTGTTGTACCTCTCTGTGGAAACGATGTTTTTCAAACCTCAGTCTTGTAGCATCAAGGTAGGTCTCAGAAGACTGCTAATTTTCATTCTGATTGTGCTTAGTAGCAGAAAAGCCATGTTTTGAAGAAACTAGCTGGTACAGCCAAGCTCCCAACCTGCTAAACAAGACTCATTATCTGTTAGGCAATAAAATGCCGTGGGCTGAACGGAAAACAGAGCCTTTCCCATTGGTTTAGACTCCAGGCTCTTGTTGGTAATGCCAGCACTAGCAGGAGCAACTCCACATAGTTATAAGAGAATTGTAAATTTGTCCTACCCAACTCATGCTTTAGTTCTACATTTCCATATGAATTTCTCCAGCTTCTCTGTGAATTATTTTAAGTCTTTACATGAAGGCACGGATATGCCTTGCCACTTGCAGTGCAAGATGTTGCACGGTGACTGATTTAAAGCTTGAATACTTACTCCCAAATTCCCAGCAAAAATAGCAGTAATTCAGAGTTTAGGTTGAGCACCTTTCAGCTATCTGGAGGCAAAAGTAGCATTTTTCTGGAAGCTGTAATTATTTCAGACAACCAAGAGAAATCCAGAAAATTCAAGGGTGAGTTAAATGTAAAAGCAAACCAAGACAGTTAAAGAAGGAAATTAGTGTCAAGACAAGCACTGGCAATTGCAGGGAGGCTTCAGGAACACCAGGAAATAAGCACACAGTTACAGCTACTGTGCAGAACTATCCATAGATGTAGATTAAATTGGTATTGAAAGCTCATTTCATTTTTCGTTCTTCTCTTATTACATTATTTTAGAACGAGAAAAAGGAGACCGCTTATCTGTCTGCTGACAGTAACATGCAGGCATACTATGTTAATCCGGCAATAAAGTCATCATGAACAATTCCTTGGCTCAAAGCCTCGAGATGTGTATCCTGTGCAAAACTTGCTTATGAATTTATTTAGTCTAGGATATAGTTACGAATACAGAATGTTTCTGATCTTTTATTTACCTGCTGTTCTGCAGAAATGAAAGAAAACTTCTGCAAAATGAAAGAAACATGACAGAGAGCCCCAGCCATCAGCAAAGGTGCCAACCCCTTTTTGTTACTCTTACATGGTAGGTGTCCAGAAGGGAAGGATGACCCCACAGCTTACGTTTGATTCCTCAGAAGGAAACCATCTCCTTCTTGGCCTAGTCTTCTCTGAATGCCTGAGAATGAAGTAACCTGTGTCACAGTAAAGCTAATAAAAGCTGCAGATGGCCCAACACATTCTGAGGTATGAGATTTTCTCTCAGCACTGTGCAGGGTCTTGCTGTGTCCATTCYGGTCTCCAGAAACTCATTTTTTCCTTGATGGTCCCAAGAAAAGGAACAATGATGGCTCTGGGACTTAGCCTGAAACTTGTGCTTTTGAATCCTGGCCACAGACTTAACGTGTGATCAGACACAAATCATTCACTCTCCCTGCATCTTGGTTTACCCACAGGTTGGGGATAGCAGTATTTGCTTATACCCCAAGAGCAGGCCAAGGGCCTGGAAGCAGTAGTCTGTCTTTTCACTGGCCAAGGAAATTTATTACCATCAGTCATAAGAGGGTGTTTTCTCTGTACAGTATGTTCAAAGAGAAATAAAAAGGCTGAAAGACAAGATGTAAAGCCAATCTTAAAAGCAAGCTTGGGAAAMTGAGAAAATTGTGAAGTGTCGCTCATTTAGCAGTGTTGCTGCCAAGTAAAGTCTTGAGCAATTAGGCTGCTGACTGCTTGAACTTTGCTGCGTGTGAGGTAACTTGCCATCAGGCCGAACGGCAGAAGGCTTCCAGGAGGCTGAGTTTGCAGAAGGCTACTCAGGGCAGGCCTCCAGCCCTCCCGGAGCTAGCGAAGCCTTCAGGTGCACCCACCATCAACGAGCCACTGAGAACTGAGAGCGCGGAACACTGGGTTCAGAGAGAAAACCAGCTTGTCTGAGTCATCCCTGAGCTCTCCACATGAACCTCCTCAAACGGGAACACTCATTTCTCAGAGCAGCTGCTCGGTGATGCTTTGTGCCATCTCGGCCTGAGGCAAAGTGCTTTTACAGGGGCTGCACTCAGAGACAGGAAATCTAAGGAGTATTAAAATATTAGTCCTTAAATAGAGAGCATAGCACTACTTTGGACCTCTCAACTGGAAGGGAAAATGCCCATGATTAACTTGGGAGTCCACAAGCAGCAGCCAGCAGCGTTCAAGCACCATGCAAACAAATCCAAAAGGTAAAGGCAGCTACATTTGAGCGCTGCTCTTCCATGGTTGTGTGGGTGAAGGACTCCGGCAGAGGAACGCAAGGCACCTCAGCAGCTAGGGCCATTCCTTGGGTTATTGCAGGGGCAGGATAAGCCTCTGAGCCCCGTGCGACGCTCTGAACTGCCTCCCCTGACAGAAAGCAGAGACGAATTGCTCATCTGCTTATCGTCCACACTGCAGATGCTTACAAGCATTTTTACTAAACACTTTAAAAAGACAGTTGTCCCAGGAGCCTATCTATACATTCTCAAACTTCTGAGCATTCARTCATTTCATTAGATCTAAAATTCCCGCCACATCAAGTATTGACCTTCTGAAAGGAAAAAGTAATACCACAAGTCATCTTGGTGGTAGAAGTAACATTTAAACATAGTGTGGGTGTTAGCCCAGATCTCTTCCTCCTTAAGCCGTCCTTACATCTGGCAATGACTGCACCAAATTTCAAAGCATTCATAACTCTGAAAGTTGACAGATTTGAAAAATAAAACATGAAACCACATACTTAATCTCCTGAGTACTGGGGCATGCAATTTCTCTATCTACAAACCCAAAGTTGCGAACACAGTTGCAAAACGGAGTTGTAGTGAGGGGCAGGTAACACAGATCTTATATAAATTATTTTTGCAGGTGAAATGAGAACACTTGGGTTAACAAAACCATCACCTTCAACTTTTAAGACGTATGTCCCAATTCTCTGCGATTTTCAGTGAAATGAGGTTGATGATGTTGTCCTCAAAAGGAAAAGCTGCTCTTTAAAATCTGGCAATTGCTCTCAGCTCAGGTGAGACTTGGAGGTGATGCAGTATTGAAGCCTGATTACTTCTTACATTTCAGCACTTGTCCCATAGGGCTGCCTGTGAGGCGTTAAGGAGGGTACGGAGAGGAAGCTGGCAGGCTGGAATGTTCAAAGTATAGCTAAAAAACAAAGTTTGCTTCAGGAAAGAAAGAATCCTRTTGTCCCCAGGCAGTCAGAAAGAGTCACATCTAGGCCAAAACCAGTGTTCCTGAAGAGGACACTCACTACTGCCCTATAGCTTCCCCTGAGCTTGACACGACTGCATGTTGGGATGCCAGGTGAGTTAATCAGCAACATGCTTACAGAAATTTAAAAGAAATCCACATGGAAAGTAGAAAAAATGGCAATGGGTGACAGAARTACATTATATGAAGATATTAATGATTAAGTGATCTTCATCCTTCCTTCTGCTTTCTTACAAAGGAACACTGTCCCYGCACAGGATTTGATCTAGTCATTACTCAAATCCATTCCTCCAGACAGGACAACTGGCCAAGATTTCAAATACATCTCCCCAATGGGTCTTGGCCACATGCTCTTCTGGCACAGATGATTGAATTCCAAGCCCTCTTTTAAGCCAAGTGGCCCTCTTTTAAGCCAAAGATTTTATTGTGAGAGGATGTACGGTGAAAGCCAGTCATTAAGCCATAAAAAGACTGGCTCATATGTGAGCTCTCTAGTCTGGAGAACTGTCTGTTCATAGGAGGTTCCTGTTAAAGGATTTGTGTCATCTGGGAGATGATGCTCATCATTTACTCAGACTACTTTTCTATTCAAGTCATAGATATTCTCACTATTCCTCCAAAAGAGGGTAAACCAAGCATCTCATTCTTTAACCAAACTCCTATATTGAATGGAAKACGTTGGAATTTCCTCAAAGGACAAAACTGTGATATTTTTGATCTCAAAATTCTCAGGCCTTTCTAATTGTAATTTATGTAAGTACAGCTGGGGTGAAAGCCGGCAATTAATACATAAAAATGAGACAAAAAGTAAGAAAAGGAATATACTTGCTTTTTAATCAAAGTATTATTATGCTAAGTTGCACAGTTAAAAGTCAAAGAAGAAAATTCAAACATTTCACAAATTAAAAGATTTACATCTTAGTACAGACTTTATTTACTTTATCTTCTATATAGTTGATAATCTGTTGCAGATAAAACCATAAGATGGTAACTGGAAACAGACTCTAGTCCCATGACAGGAAGGAAACTCTTATCAATGGCTTTTGCAGATCAGCCAAATGGTAGGGAAATTGGCAGTCTCAGAAATTAATATACAAGATCATGATCTTAGAGAAGGATAATAGTGAATGCACTTGTCTGTAAKGAGTCCATACTGGCTTTTTACTGTAAAGAGAGCCCAGAGAAATTTAGTCATTCCCTCACTCGGACTTTTCTGAGGATTCCTGGTAATAGTTGAGAAGACAATCCACATATTTTGCTGGGAAAAGTAAGAATCCAGATTCTTCTAGCAAAAAGAAGAGATTTTCTTGTGTCTCTTGAGCTAAGCTAGAGACAGTAACAGAACAATATGTAACATGATAGAAACCCATTTTCACCACAAACCATTACTTCAGTTGAATCACTCAATTCTGAAAACTTCAGTGATTATTCACCATTAATCGGGGCAAATTATGTTATAATTTATGGCCTCTTCCGTTCATAATCACTTAGAGARGGAAATTATGAAGGACTGACAATGGAGATGATAGCAAAAGACTTCAGAGTAATTTCTGAAAAAGGGTGTCCTTTCCTTCTCTTCCCCTCTCTCTGCCTGTGAACAAAATAGTAAATTATCTATCAGTTACTTGAGTCCTTGTTTACACCTATGCAGCAGCCCAAAATCATGAGAAATGGAAACTTTACAGCACTTTGCCTTAGCTGATGCAATTCCAGTGTTGGTCTACAAACCCCCCTTCTTTAGATGCCTGGAAAGGCTGAAAATGACCTATATGTCAATCTGTGGCATAAATGTCCAGCAAGCCAATGGAGCTCCTAGAAGGATACTATTTTCTGCAATGGAAAGCATCAAAAAAAAAAAAAAAAAAAAAAAAAAAAA